>NC_079487.1:19974048-20282521 GCF_020520425.1 Spinacia oleracea | reverse complement strand
GAATTTAAGTTTATTAAGAGAAACTGTGAATGGTTATTTATTTGTTTATTCTTTTCAATTGTAGTTTTTAATATGGCAAACAACAATTCATTCAACATTCGATCAATTCTCGAAAAGGAGAAGTTGAACGGGAAAAACTTCCTTGACTGGCAAAGGAACTTGCAAATAGTTCTTATGCAGGAAGAAAAGGAGTATGTCCTAGATGAGGCGATGCCCGAAGCTGTAGGCGACGGGGTCACTCAGGCAGCCCTCAATCGTTGGATTGATGCCAACAAGGATGTGAAATGTCTAATGCTCACCACCATGAGTGCGGATCTGCAGAAAACGTTCATCAACTCAGATGCTTTCACAATCATCAGTGAGTTGAAGAACATGTTCCAAGATCTGGCTCGAGTCGAAAGATTCGAGACTCATAGGCAAATTCTTGAGACCAAGCTTAAGAAAGGCGAGCCCGTAAGTCCACATGTTCTCAAAATGATTGGACTCATTGAGAATATGAGTCGGCTGGATCAGCAATTTTCTCAGGAAATGGCTATAGACACCATCCTCCATTCTTTTCATAGCGGGTATGATCAGTTCAAACTGAACTACAGTATGAATAGTCTGGACAAAACGCTCACTGAGCTTCACGGTATGCTGAAGACCGCTGAAAAGACGCTCAAAAGTGATAAGCAGGATGTGCTTATGGTGCGTGGGGGCAAGTTCAAGAAATCTGGAAAGAAGAGGAATGCTAAGAAAGGTGGCAACAAGGCCAGCCCAACTAAGCAAACTGGCGCCAAATCTGTAAAGAGGATGGTCAGTCAACCCACTTCTGAATCCGAATGCTTCTACTGCAAGAAGAAGGGGCATTGGAAGAGAGATTGCTTGAAGCTAAAGGAAGATCAAAAGAACGGAACAGTCGTTCCATCTTCAGGTATTTTCGTTATAGACTGTATACTTGCTAATTCAACTTCTTGGGTATTAGATACAGGTTGTGGCTCACACTTATGTTCCAATCCACAGGGACTAAGAAGAAGTAGAAAGTTAAGCAAGGGTGAAGTCGACCTACGAGTGGGAAATGGAGCACGGATTGCTGCATTAGTTGTAGGAACTTACTATTTGTCGTTGCCCTCCGGGCTAGTTTTGGAACTGGAAGATTGTTTCCATGTTCCAAGTCTTACTAAAAACATCATTTCAGTTTCTTGCTTAGATGCTAAGGGATTTTCCTTTTTAATAAAAGACAATAGTTGTTCGTTTTATTTTAAAGAGATGTTTTATGGATCTGCTAGATTAGTCAATGGACTTTATTTATTAGATCACGACAAACAAGTATATAACATAAATACCAAAAATGTAATCCCCCGTAATTTTATAAATCTTATTAATACATTTTAACGTATAGTTAATTATATTTAAATAGAATTTACGAATTTTAGAAATAAAAATGTAATTAACGAATATTTATTTTTATACGTTTTAAATATTTCAACGATTTATGAAATTAAAATAATTTTAGAATTTCATGTTGAAAATAAATCGAATTACAAAACCGATTGAATTTAGAGAACGTTCCTAATCGATTTTGGAATGAAATCCTAAAACTAAGTTCCTAATTCTAGCCCACTTTGGTAAAGCCCATTGTGATAAACCTAAACCCCCATAATCTCATCTCACGTGAAACCAAAGAAACAACAAAAGAAAAATCTCTCTCCTTCATCCTTCACCCTTCACGTGAACCCTCAAACCCTCAAACCTTGCAGCCGCCAGCCACCAGCCACCGCACACCGCCTGCACCACCCTCGCCGTCGGCGTCTCCTCCTTCGTCCGGTAAACCTCCCTCCTCTCTTATCTCTTTCGTTCTCCTCCGTTCTCCTTCTCCTCTCACGTTTTCCTTTTCGTGATTGGTTTTCCTTTCGTTCCTCTCCTCCTTAATGCTCGTGGTTTTGTGCAGCAACCACCACCCACCTACGAAACCGACCGCGACAGCCACCGTCCTGTGTCGTCGCCGACCAACCAGCACCAACTTCGCAATCCTTCCACACGCAAACAGTCCTCCCTTTGGCTTGCTCCTTGCTCACGGCACCACCACCAACGACCCGAGCAACCCTCGCTGCCACCATCGACAGCCGCCACCGCCGCTGCCGCGCCATCTCCGACCGCCGTCCAACCACTCTTCATTCTTTCTTTTGGTTAATTCTTAACCCTTAAATTAATTAATGTTTTAATTACGTTTTAATGATTTAATTATGTTTCTTGAATTTAAATTATAAGTTTTATGATTTGATTATGAATTTCAAGAATTATATGTTTGCATAATTAGATTATTAATTTCAGATTATATAAATGCATTGAACTATTAATTTTTAATTATTTAAAGAATGAATTTTAAGGTTTTTAATGATTTAAATCATGGTAGGATGTTTAGGAATTATTAAATTTATTGTTTTTATGATTTCAAACATGTTAATTATGTTTCGGAGTAGTTTGAAAGTAGTTATATTGCTGGAAATTTAAAGTATGATGCTTTGAAGAGTTTTCAACGAATTTCAATAATTAATATAATAATTATGATGCTAGAAATCAAATATTCAAGTTTCGATATTGGAAAATGTTCTAATTATGTTTATGAAGGGTTTGAAGCTCCCTAATGTTGCTGAAAATTCAATATGAATTGATATGAGTCTATATTGGTTGTTGTTAGGTGGAGAATTCTCCGTAGGCGACTTTTGAATTCTTAAAGTGGTCTCGCATTTTGTTTACACAAGGTACGTACATACCTGTGTGCTTGGAATGTGTGCTAATTGTTGAAACCATGTTGAACTTGTTGGTGAACTTGGTTGTGTTGAGATTGTTGTTGAACTTAGTTATGTTGATATTATTGACGAACTCGGTTAGGTTGAAATTGCATGTTTAATATTGTTGGACGGACATATTGAACTTATATTGCATTATGAGAATTGTAACATGTTAGTATGGAAGATTGATGCAAACATGTTTGATTGGGAACACTAGATTATTTAGTATATAATTCAGATCAGTTAATTGTTGTTCCCTTTTAGCTTTTCACTACTTTATGAGGGCGGAGGACCTCATTTAGTAAGTTGAAACCTTATACCCATATACAGGGGTTGATCAGTATTAGAGAAAAGATTGGAGTTAATTGGAATGAGTCTTGTTTGATGCCTCTGTGATCACTTACTCAATTCCAAGATAAAAACAGTTATAAATAAATGTGAGTTGCATGCCTTATGTGATTGTTGAGTCATAACAGGGTGTCAATTTGTAAATCATGTAAAGTGAAACTGAGTAGCAATAGCTTTAGACTGTGCACGTCTAAAGTGACGGACAAACAGGAGTTGGGGTTCATGGTGGTAGCCCATGGCCTTTCATTCGGACCGGATTGATCACCGCGTCCTATTTTCAGTCAAACGTTCCTCGATATCGCAGGTCACTGAGGTTACGGAGTCGCGCCCGTACCTCGTCTAGCTAGAAAACTCGGTCCATTGCCTATTTCAATTAAAATAATATTATTGTTATAAAGGTCTAGTCCAGTCTAGCCTAGTCTAGTTAAGTATGGTCGTCAGATTATCATGCTTTGTCTGCCCTTAATTATGTTTAATAGTATCATGTTAGGATTATTATTGCTTTAGTATGTAGTACTCAGCTTTGCTGATTACGTGCTTTGTTTGTGTGTGTTGATCATGGCTATGCCTTATTGATCCTGTGATGACCCATCTTTGGTGAGCAGTCTCTAAGGATCAATAAGCGTTGCCCATCTACAGGTTTGAAGATGATGCATCATTGGGATCGGGATTAGAGAGCTTGTAGTTCATTTGATTTTCTAAGTTGGATTTGGTTTGTTTAAGTGGACTCTAAAACTTATTGAATTAGTAACATTAACTTTGTTTTTCGTTGATTGGTTTTTGGGATTTATTCTGAAAATGATTATTTATAAACCTACAGTTAGTTTTATGTTTTCCGCTGCAAAATTCTGAATAAGCCGTTACGTTTTCACACGGGCGATAATGCCTTGATAATTCTCTACGTTTTATATTAAAATGTTCTTTTAGAAAAGAGAGAATTGTCGGGGTGTTACAAAGTGGTATCAGAGCTAAGGTTTTACTTAACAATTTTTTTAGGCGCCTAACTATCTAGTTATTTAAAATAAATTTCTTAAAAATCGAGCTTCTACGTATTATAGTGTTCAAAAATTGGTACTTTTTTTTTGGGGGGCCGATTTCCTTTTATCTTGTTTGAAAGTATATAATATTTCTTATTTAAGTTCGGAATTAACTTATTTATTCGAAACTTTTTGTTTATGTGAATTAAGTACGTTTTTCTTTATTTTCGAAATTAAATTAAATATATTCGAAAAAAATAAAATAAAAAAATCTTATTCCTTAAGTATATTTATTCGTTTAATATTTATTCGCTTAATAAATATGTATTCGTTTATTATTTATTCGTTTAATAAAAATTTCTTATTAATTATTCGTTTTAAAAAAAAAAAATATTCTTTATTTTATTTATTCGTTTATTATTAATTCGTTTAATAAACTTTTTCTTACTAATCGTTCTTGTTTTATTCTTTAAATTCTTCAATGTTTGACCTATTATGATTTATTATGAGAGATGGGTAATATAGGAAAGGGCATATAGGATAGAATTATATGTGCATTAGTAGTTAATTGCTAACATAAGAAGTTAATTGCTATGTGCATGTGTTAAATGTTTAAGTGTTGCATGTAAATGTGCATAGAAATTGTTTGATTCCACCAAACTTATTGTTTTATTGAATTCTGATTATGCTTTGGTTGGGAAATCGTTAGTAAGATCTTAAGTTGTTTGTTTCATGAATAAAACGCTTCTTTCCAAGTACACCAACATAGGATCCTTTGAGAAGATCGACGAATACTGAGGATCTAGATTTCACTTCACAAATTTCCAAGGAAAGAACAGATAGACAAGATGCCTTAAACATTTGAAGTTGTAATAGTTAGTTTGTTCTTAAATGTTTTGGAGAATAAGTAGCAAAGCTACAACAGTTTAAAGTTAAAGCAATAAGAGTTTGAGTTATTCTTTATTCTTTTCAAGGATGTATTAAACCTTTATAGAATTAGCAATAAAAGTTAAAGTATTCGTTTCCAATGTGAGAATTCCATAATTCGCCAACAATAGTTTATGTTTATATCATAGAACTTTTATTTTATTTTGAGGACAAGTGTGTTGTTAATATTTAGGGATTGTTATACTCATTCTTTTGAGGAATAAAAGTTAGATCATTGATTATCCAAAGGACCAAGAGTTTATTTTGGGCACGCAAAGGGAATGTTTTCTTCTTTTTCTACCTTATTATTTGTGATGATTGAATTTGATCCTTGTTTCTTAGTTGAATGTCCGGTATGCGAATATCATTCATAAATGATTGTTTATGTATGTGAATTCTGGATGCTGGTGTGATATTACATTGCTAGGATAATGTTAAGTGAAGTTTCGAACGTAAAATAGAATATATTACTTACAGGTCGCGCTTTAGGATGGCCAACAATAATGACCTAGCTGCTGCTATTCGCCTCTTGGCGGAAAAACTAGCCCAGGAAAGAACTGAGCGCCCCGATTCTGCAGGGAACATGTTTGAAAGGTTTGCGAAAGTTAAGCCACCATACTTCAAGGGGCAAGCAGACCCGACCTTCCTAGAACGCTGGATTAGGGAGTTTGAAAAACTATTTTGGGCGGTAAATTGTCCTGAAAATATGAAAGTAGGCCAAGCTGTCCTTTACCTAAAAGATGAGGCCGATCTATGGTGGAAAGAAAATAGAACTAAGCTAAGTGTTGTTGAAGGATTTAATTGGGACTCATTTGTTGTTGCATTGAGGGAAAAGTTTTATCCTCCTTTTATAACAAAACGAAAAGCGCAGGAATTCATAAACCTTGGGATGGGGAGTATGACCATCGCTGAATATTATAGCAAATTTATAGCGATGTCGAGGATCGCACCTGAAGTTGTAGCCACAGAAGAGATAAAGGCTCAGAGGTTTGAGCAAGGGTTGACCGATGAGTTCCAGTTGGGATTAGGTGGAGAAATCTTTACCTCTTTAGATAATGTGTATGAGAGAACCGTTCATATTTACGGTTTGCAGTCCATAAGGGACGCGAAAAATGTTGTTGGGGAGAAAAGAAAAGAGTTTAATGTCCAGGAAAACCAAGGGAATTTCAAGAGGAATATGAATGAGAATAGGAATGAAAATGGAAATGGAAATTTTCGAGGAGGAAACAGTCAGGGGCACAACAATAGGAGTAAATCCGAGAGAGTGTATCACTGCAAGAGGTGCAACAATAACCAGCCTGGGAAGGACTGTAAAGGAAAATTGGTGAATTGCCACTATTGTCAGAAAAGGGGGCATAGAGAGTTTGAGTGCTTCATTAAGCACATAAAGGAACAAAATAGTAATGGAGGTGGGAACCAAGAGAGGTTTAACCAGTCTGGAGATCAAAATTCAAAGCCTGGAGGGGCACAAAACAATCAAGAGAACTATAATAAGCCTGCAAATGATAACAACAACCAGGATAAGGCTCCGGGCAAACTATTCATGATGAGTAGAAATGAAGCTGAACGTTCTGCAGACGTAGTTCATGGTACTTTTTTTTAATTAATTTTGTGCTAGTTAAACATTATTTGATTCGGTAGCAACTTATTCTTTCATTTTGTCATTTGTTATTAAAAGTCTGAAATTAGTAGATTTTGAATGTTTCATTTACCTGTTATTATGCCCACCGGGGTAACCATAAGGTGTATAAGATTATTTAAGAACTTGCCTTTGAAGACAAAAGATTGCGTTTTCCCTTCTGATTGGACAAAAGTTTAATTTTAGGGACCTAGATGTAATTCCAGGGACGGATTGACTAAGTTTTTCCAAGGCTAAGATAGACTGTGAAATTTAGAGAGTAATTTTAAGGAACCTTGTTGGGAAATTGACCTCATGTAGATGTTTTGAGAAGTCCAAGAACCTTTAGTTATTTCTGTAATGCGAGTGAGGAAATGGACGAATAGAGAGCGTGAGCTATTTTTTCTGTAGTGTGCTAGTTGGGAGTAAATAAGTTGGAGTGAAGATCGAGGATGTTCCCAGTGTGAATGAATTCATTGATGTGTTTCCGAGTGGAATTGCGAGTATGTCACCAACTAGAGCATTTGAGTTCACTATAGAGTTAAATCCTGAAACGACACCTATATCTGAAACACCGTATAGCAAGGAATGAGAAAGAGCATGGTAAACACTTGAGAGTTATTTTGGAGACGCTTAGAAAGAATCTAGTTTTATATGGATGAAGTATACAAATCTTGAAGTCATGTGGGTATAAGTGACACTGGCGGAATAGTGAAGGACTAAATTGATTGAAAACTACGTTACTTAAGGGAATAAATTTAAGAGAAGATTCGAGTGGTCCAGGATCGTTAGAAATCATTTGGCATCTTAAAAAGATGAAAAGAAATATATGAATTGGTGAAAGAGCTAGGGGTTGTGCCCAAAAGTTATACATATCCATGAAAGGCATAATGAGGTTTGGTAAAAAGGAAAAGTTGACCAGAAGGAGTCTCTGTAGATCCTGCTAAGATTAGAGAGGTGAGTGAGTGACCTATTCCAAGAACGTGTATGTATCTAAAGTTTTCTAGGCCTAGATGACCATTATAGGATGTTGTGAAAGACTTTTCGAAGAGAGAAAAACCATTGACCAACTTGTTGAAAAAGGAATCGAAATTCAAGTGAAGTGAGAAATGTGAGGAAGCTTTTTAGATTTAGCTTTTGTCGCGTCAATTGAAACCTTATAAGGCTAATTACCAAACCCATGACCTAGAGTTAGCTGTTATGGTGTTATCTACGAATATTTGGAGACATTACCTTTATAGAGCAACATGTAAGATCCTTACCGAGAACAAAAGTCTGAAATTTTGGCAATAAGGTCCAGTTGAATCTTTGGGACAACATTGAAAATGAATATTTCTTTCCACCCTGCAACCGATAGACAGATTGAGATTACTAACGGAATTTATGTTGAAAACCGGTGTTATTGACTTTAAGGGTAATTGGGAAGGCCACCTAGGTTCGATTGAATTTTCGTGCATCAATAGTTACCATGCAAGAATTACGATGTCACATGTTGAGGCACTGTATGGAAAGAATTGTAGAAGTCTTACTTGTTGGAATGAGTTTAGTGAGAATATTGTATTGAGGACATAATTCGTTGAGGAAGAAATACCCAAAGTTATTCCCTGAGATGAGTTACGAGGGCGTAACTCGTTTTATTTAAGAGGGGTAGAATGCGATATAAATTCGCGCTTCTTACCTAATTTTATGGTGTTTTTATGCATTTTTATGCTTATTTTAGCAAATTATACATGTCGATGCAAGTAAATAGATTCTCCGCGTAAGAAAAAGGTGTTCATGAGTAATTCAAGAAACTTTAAGTTGGCAAAAGAGTGTACATAAATGCCACAAGTACTTCTACAATAAGAATAAGTTCAAAAGTTTGGAAAGATATGTGAATTTTCGTGTCAAGTTTCGGGACGAAACTTCTTTTAAGAGGGGTAGATTGTAATCCCCCGTAATTTTATAAATCTTATTAATACATTTTAACGTATAGTTAATTATATTTAAATAGAATTTACGAATTTTAGAAATAAAAATGTAATTAACGAATATTTATTTTTATACGTTTTAAATATTTCAACGATTTATGAAATTAAAATAATTTTAGAATTTCATGTTGAAAATAAATCGAATTACAAAACCGATTGAATTTAGAGAACGTTCCTAATCGATTTTGGAATGAAATCCTAAAACTAAGTTCCTAATTCTAGCCCACTTTGGTAAAGCCCATTGTGATAAACCTAAACCCCCATAATCTCATCTCACGTGAAACCAAAGAAACAACAAAAGAAAAATCTCTCTCCTTCATCCTTCACCCTTCACGTGAACCCTCAAACCCTCAAACCTTGCAGCCGCCAGCCACCAGCCACCGCACACCGCCTGCACCACCCTCGCCGTCGGCGTCTCCTCCTTCGTCCGGTAAACCTCCCTCCTCTCTTATCTCTTTCGTTCTCCTCCGTTCTCCTTCTCCTCTCACGTTTTCCTTTTCGTGATTGGTTTTCCTTTCGTTCCTCTCCTCCTTAATGCTCGTGGTTTTGTGCAGCAACCACCACCCACCTACGAAACCGACCGCGACAGCCACCGTCCTGTGTCGTCGCCGACCAACCAGCACCAACTTCGCAATCCTTCCACACGCAAACAGTCCTCCCTTTGGCTTGCTCCTTGCTCACGGCACCACCACCAACGACCCGAGCAACCCTCGCTGCCACCATCGACAGCCGCCACCGCCGCTGCCGCGCCATCTCCGACTGCCGTCCAACCACTCTTCATTCTTTCTTTTGGTTAATTCTTAACCCTTAAATTAATTAATGTTTTAATTACGTTTTAATGATTTAATTATGTTTCTTGAATTTAAATTATAAGTTTTATGATTTGATTATGAATTTCAAGAATTATATGTTTGCATAATTAGATTATTAATTTCAGATTATATAAATGCATTGAACTATTAATTTTTAATTATTTAAAGAATGAATTTTAAGGTTTTTAATGATTTAAATCATGGTAGGATGTTTAGGAATTATTAAATTTATTGTTTTTATGATTTCAAACATGTTAATTATGTTTCGGAGTAGTTTGAAAGTAGTTATATTGCTGGAAATTTAAAGTATGATGCTTTGAAGAGTTTTCAACGAATTTCAATAATTAATATAATAATTATGATGCTAGAAATCAAATATTCAAGTTTCGATATTGGAAAATGTTCTAATTATGTTTATGAAGGGTTTGAAGCTCCCTAATGTTGCTGAAAATTCAATATGAATTGATATGAGTCTATATTGGTTGTTGTTAGGTGGAGAATTCTCCGTAGGCGACTTTTGAATTCTTAAAGTGGTCTCGCATTTTGTTTACACAAGGTACGTACATACCTGTGTGCTTGGAATGTGTGCTAATTGTTGAAACCATGTTGAACTTGTTGGTGAACTTGGTTGTGTTGAGATTGTTGTTGAACTTAGTTATGTTGATATTATTGACGAACTCGGTTAGGTTGAAATTGCATGTTTAATATTGTTGGACGGACATATTGAACTTATATTGCATTATGAGAATTGTAACATGTTAGTATGGAAGATTGATGCAAACATGTTTGATTGGGAACACTAGATTATTTAGTATATAATTCAGATCAGTTAATTGTTGTTCCCTTTTAGCTTTTCACTACTTTATGAGGGCGGAGGACCTCATTTAGTAAGTTGAAACCTTATACCCATATACAGGGGTTGATCAGTATTAGAGAAAAGATTGGAGTTAATTGGAATGAGTCTTGTTTGATGCCTCTGTGATCACTTACTCAATTCCAAGATAAAAACAGTTATAAATAAATGTGAGTTGCATGCCTTATGTGATTGTTGAGTCATAACAGGGTGTCAATTTGTAAATCATGTAAAGTGAAACTGAGTAGCAATAGCTTTAGACTGTGCACGTCTAAAGTGACGGACAAACAGGAGTTGGGGTTCATGGTGGTAGCCCATGGCCTTTCATTCGGACCGGATTGATCACCGCGTCCTATTTTCAGTCAAACGTTCCTCGATATCGTAGGTCACTGAGGTTACGGAGTCGCGCCCGTACCTCGTCTAGCTAGAAAACTCGGTCCATTGCCTATTTCAATTAAAATAATATTATTGTTATAAAAGTCTAGTCCAGTCTAGCCTAGTCTAGTTAAGTATGGTCGTCAGATTATCATGCTTTGTCTGCCCTTAATTATGTTTAATAGTATCATGTTAGGATTATTATTGCTTTAGTATGTAGTACTCAGCTTTGCTGATTACGTGCTTTGTTTGTGTGTGTTGATCATGGCTATGCCTTATTGATCCTGTGATGACCCATCTTTGGTGAGCAGTCTCTAAGGATCAATAAGCGTTGCCCATCTACAGGTTTGAAGATGATGCATCATTGGGATCGGGATTAGAGAGCTTGTAGTTCATTTGATTTTCTAAGTTGGATTTGGTTTGTTTAAGTGGACTCTAAAACTTATTGAATTAGTAACATTAACTTTGTTTTTCGTTGATTGGTTTTTGGGATTTATTCTGAAAATGATTATTTATAAACCTACAGTTAGTTTTATGTTTTCCGCTGCAAAATTCTGAATAAGCCGTTACGTTTTCACACGGGCGATAATGCCTTGATAATTCTCTACGTTTTATATTAAAATGTTCTTTTAGAAAAGAGAGAATTGTCGGGGTGTTACAAAAAAGGCCAAAAAGGATGATTCAGATCTCACCTATCTGTGGCATTGTCGATTAGGCCATATAAACTTGAAACGCTTAGAAAGACTTCAAAAGGAAGGAATTCTAGAACCATTTGACTTAGAGGATTATGGTAAATGCGAATCATGTTTACTTGGCAAAATGACAAAGCAACCTTTCTCTAAAGTTGGAGAAAGAGCAAATGAACTATTGGGTTTAATCCATACAGATGTATGTGGACCAATGAGTACAAATGCTAGAGGTGGTTTCAGCTACTTTATCACTTTCACTGATGACTTCAGTAGGTATGGTTATGTCTACCTAATGAAGCATAAGTCTGAATCCTTTGACAAATTCAAGGAATTTCAGAGTGAAGTAGAGAATCAATTAGGCAAGAAGATTAAGGCACTGCGGTCTGATAGAGGCGGTGAATATCTGAGCTATGAATTTGATGACCATCTGAAAGAATGTGGAATTCTATCAGAGTTGACTCCTCCTGGAACACCACAATGGAACGGTGTGTCGGAACGGAGGAACAGAACCTTGCTAGACATGGTCAGGTCAATGATGGGTCAGGCCGAACTTCCATTAGAATTTTGGGGACATGCACTAAATACAGCTGCACTCACTATAAATAGAGCTCCGTCTAAAGCTGTCGAAAAGACTCCATACGAATTATGGTTTGGAAAGCCTCCAAATGTGTCTTTTCTTAAGATTTGGGGATGTGAAGTATACGTCAAACGATTAATTTCAGACAAACTTCATCCAAAATCTGACAAATGTATCCTTGTGGGCTATCCAAAGGAAACAAAGGGGTATTACTTCTACAATAAATCTAAGAACGAGGTGTTTGTTGCTCGAGATGGTGTCTTTTTGGAGAAAGATCACATTTCCAAAATGACAAGTGGGAGAAAAGTAGACCTCGAAGAAATTCGAGTCGAACAACAAACTCTAGAGAATGCTCAAGATGACATTCAGGATGAAACTCAGAGATCTTTAGAAGAATCTGGTGAGAATCATGGTCAATCTAGAAATGTTACCCCGCGTAGATCGCAAAGATATAGATCTCAACCGGAAAGGTACTTAGGTATTTTGACAAACGAGAGCTATGACGTTCTATTACTTGAAAGTGATGAACCTGCGACTTACAAACAAGCTATGACGAGCCCTAGCTCCAAGCAATGGCAAGAAGCCATGCAATCTGAATTGGACTCCATGTCTGAAAACCAAGTATGGGATTTGGTCGATTTGCCAGATGGCTACCAAGCCATTGGAAGCAAATGGGTTTTCAAACTGAAAAAGGACAAGGATGGGAAACTTGAAGTTTTCAAAGCTAGATTGTTGCAAAAGGCTACAGGCAAGTCCACGGTGTGGATTACGATGAAACCTTTTCACCAGTTGCAATGCTAAAGTCTATTCGGATAATGTTAGCAATCGCTGCATATTACGATTACGAAATATGGCAGATGGATGTCAAAACTGCTTTCTTAAACGGCGTTTTAACAGAAACTGTGTTTATGACACAGCCTGAAGGTTTTGAGGATCCAAAGAATGCTAAAAAGGTATGCAAGCTAAAGAAATCAATCTACGGATTGAAGCAGGCATCCAGGAGCTGGAATATACGTTTTGATGAAGCAGTCAGTGACTTTGGTTTCATCAAGAACGCAGACGAATCTTGTGTATACAAGAAGGTCAGTGGGAGCAAAATTGCTTTCCTAGTATTATATGTCGACGACATATTACTTATCGGAAATGACATTCCTATGTTGAACTCTGTCAAGATTTGGCTTGGGAAATGTTTTTCGATGAAGGATCTAGGAGAAGCACAGTACATATTGGGCATCAAGATTTACAGAGATAGATCTAAAAGGATGATTGGACTTAGTCAAAGCACTTATATCAATAAGGTGCTTGATAGGTTCAAGATGGCGGACTCCAAGCGAGGCTACCTACCCATGTCTCACGGAATGACTCTAAGCAAGACTCAGTGCCCAAAAACACTTGATGAGCGTAGACGAATGAATGGGATTCCATATGCATCATTGATTGGTTCAATAATGTATGCTATGATATGTACACGCCCGGATGTTGCGTACGCACTCAGTGCTACGAGCAGATACCAGTCAGACCCAGGAGAGGCGCATTGGACTGCTGTCAAGAATATTCTGAAGTACCTGAAAAGGCACAAAGATGACTTCCTGGTCTATGGTGGAGATGATGAATTAATTGTTAAAGGCTATACGGACGCAAGTTTCCAAACCGACAAAGATGATTTCAGATCACAGTCTGGGTTTGTCTTCTGCCTCAACGGAGGAGCAGTAAGCTGGAAAAGTGCTAAGCAAAGCACCATTGCGGATTCTACAACTGAAGCGGAGTACATTGCTGCACATGAAGCAGCAAAGGAAGCTATATGGCTAAGGAAGTTCATAGGTGAACTTGGTGTAGTCCCCTCCATTAAAGGACCAATAGCCCTGTATTGTGACAATAACGGAGCTATTGCACAGGCAAAAGAGCCTAGACACCACCAGAAAGTCAAGCATGTACTTCGTAGATTTCACCTTCTACGAGAGTTCGTTGAAAGAAAAGAAGTCGAGATAAGCAAAATTGGAACTGATGACAACATATCAGATCCATTGACTAAACCTCTGCCGCAAGCGAAGCACAACTCGCACACTGCAGCTATGGGAATCAAGCATATTGGAGAATGGCTTTGATGTCTCTATTTAATGTTTTAAAGTTTTAGAGTTTAAATCTTTGTAAAACATTATTGGTTAATCATTCACAATAAATGAAAAGAATTCATTTTTCCATTTAATTTGTGGTTTATTAAATGATGAGTCCCTTCAATTTGACGATATATTCAAGATAGACTGTCAGGACCAGTCCTGTGACTAAGAAATGTCTATCAAGTGAACTTGAATGTCAAAGGTTGAAAATGGTCCCTAATCGGAGTTTTCTATAAAATTGGACGCATAGAAAACGTTAGACGATTAGAATGCAAGATGACTAGTAGTTCTGTTTCTTGAACTATGTGGACATGGCAATGTCATAATCATTTGCATAGATACTTACTTTGGGAAGACTAGTATCGGACAAGACCTATGAAACTTTACTGTAAGAGATGAAAGTCTGTCATAAGTAAATTTCATTAAATTATTAGACACTAAATCCTCAATACCTGAGTGATTTGAGATTACTTGTTTGAGAACTGGTTGCTTTGACGTTGACCAACCGTCGCACCGTAAAAGGAGGCTATAAAGGCAACGCTCAGGTAATCACCTATCAAACGAAGTCTAATCTCAAGATCGCAAGATTGGGATTGTCCTCCCATAAATCGGGATGAGATGCTTAAAAGTTGTACAAGGCCACTCGGAGAGCTAGAAACTGTGAAATGCATGGCCGTGCTCGGATGAATCATAGGCTATGATTATCTGTTTATTTGATCAGTTGAACTCTGAAACCGAGGAACACCTCTGGACATAATAAGGATGACAACTCTTACCTTATGTTCAAGAGCAAGCATCGAGCGACAAAGGAATTAGGAAATGCACACTTGTCCCTAAGGACAAGTGGGAGACTGAAGGAAATAATGCCCTTGGTCCAAGTATGCATTCTATGATAAGTCTAATAAATGCGGTTCAGTATTAATTAACAAGTTAATAATTCAGTGAGATCAAGTGAGCTGAATGCCTAGCTAGAGGCCGCTTCAGTTCAAGTGGAATTAATGTTATTAATCCACAGCTTACTCTTGACTGAACCCGTAGGGTCACACAAATAGTACGTAAACGGATCAAGTATTTAATGGCATTAAATACTCCATCTATGAATATTCGGAATCGACGGATCTTGGTTTCAGTGGGAGCTGAGATCGTCACAAGCAAGAAATGAATACTCCGGAAACGATGATATTACCGGAAACGGAAATATGGATCGTATCGGAAATATAAATATTATCCAAGTCGTAGATGTTGCCGGAAACGGAAACATGGTACGTATCGGAAAATATTATCGGAAATGGAAATATTGCCAGAATCGGAAATATTGCCGGAAACGGAAATATTGTCAGAATCGGAAATATTATCGGAATCGGAAAATAATTCCGGAAACGGAAATATTAAATATTTGTTCGAAACGGAAATTAATTCCGGAATCGGAAATATTAAATATTGTTCGTATCGGAAATGAATTCCGGAATCGGAAATTTAATCGGAAGCGTATCGTACGAATAAGCATCGGACGAGGCCTGCCGGACGAGGGCCCAGCACGAAGCCAGGCCATCGCCCAGCAAGCCAAGCGCGCCACACGAACAGCCAAGGCCACGCCAGGCCCAGCGCAAGGCCAGGCCCAGCAGGCCATGGCAGCGCGCACAGCACGCGCAGCGCGCGCAGATGCTTGCGTGGGCTTGTAGCTCGCGTAGGCCTCGCTGCGTGGGCTGCTGCTCGCACGCACGCGCATGGGCGGCCCATCGTGGCTGCCGTGTGTGTGTGCGTAAGTGTTTGTGTTCATGCACGATTCCTAAAACATGCAGAGTTCGGTTAATGATTAAATTCCTAATTCTATTTGATAAATTAATTAATTAGAGTTCTTGTAGGATTCTAGGTTTAATTAATTTGTATCTGAATAGGATTCCAATTCCCTTTCCATACCCCTATAAATATGTGGCCTGGGTTCACAATTTATAACGAGTTTTAAAAGTATTCAAAGTGAGTTTTTGAGAAAAAAATTCAGCCACACATCTTGCTCAAAAGTGCCGAAAATTCTAGTACCTTAAGGGCGATTCTAGTTGGTCAATCTTAAGGCGGATCCGGACGTGCTGTGGACTATCTACGGAGGGATGACACTTGGAGTCCTAAAGACTTGTTCTTGTTCGGTTCGGGCGCAGCTAGGGAGGGCACGCAACAAAGAGTATGCATCTAAATTATGCTATATGATTATGTGTAAATAATATGTAATCCTGGGTTAATGGTTGTTTCCGCATGATTTATGTAATATCATATGTATCATAACCTAACAAGATTTAATCATATGACGAATCCTAGTAGCCTTAGGATTCGAGTAACACACTTCGAGTAATACGCTAGCACCGCACGCAGGCCTTGCGGCCCACGCACAGCGCCAGCCCACTCGTCGCAGCCCCGCGCGCGCGCCCAAGCTAGCTTCGGCTGGGCCTGGCTTTTGCGCTGGGCCTGGTCGCATGCTTGGCGTGTGGTTGTTGCGCTTGGCTTGCTGGGCGATGGCCCGGCTTCGTGCTGGGCCTTCGTCTGGCAGGCCTCGTCCGATGCTAATTCGTACGATACGCTTCCGATTAAATTCTCGATTCTGGAATTCATTTCCGATACGAACAATATTCAATATTTCCGATTCCGGAATCAATTTCCGTTTCGAACAAATATTTAATATTTCCGTTTCCGGAACTATTTTCCGATTCCGATAATATTTCCGATTCTGACAATATTTCCGTTTCCGGCAATATTTCCGATTCCGGCAATATTTCCATTTCCAATGATATTTTCCGATACGTACCATGTTTCCGTTTCCGGCAACATCTACGACTTGGATAATATTTATATTTCCGATACGATCCATATTTCCGTTTCCGGCAATATCATCGTTTCCGGAGTATTCATTTCTTGCCTGTGACGATCTCAGCTCCCACTGAAACCAAGATCCGTCGATTCCGAATATCCATAGATGGAGCATTTAATGCCATTAAATACTTGATCCGTTTACGTACTATTTGTGTGACCCTACGGGTTCAGTCAAGAGTAAGCTGTGGATTAATATCATTAATTCCACTTGAACTGAAGCGGCCTCTAGCTAGGCATTCAGCTCACTTGATCTCACTGAATTATTAACTTGTTAATTAATACTGAACCGCATTTATTAGACTTAACATTGAATGCATACTTGGACCAAGGGCATTATTTCCTTCAGTCTCCCACTTGTCCTTAGGGACAAGTGTGCATTTCCTAATTCCTTTGTCGCTCGATGCTTGCTCTTGAACATAAGGTAAGAGTTGTCATCCTTATTATGTCCAGAGGTGTTTCTCGGTTTCAGAGTTCAACTGATCAAATAAACAGATAATCATAGCCTATGATTCATCCGAGCACGGCCATGCATTTCACAGTTTCTAGCTCTCCGAGTGGCCTTGTACAACTTTTAATCATCTCATCCCGATTTATGGGAGGACAATCCCAATCTTGCGATCTTGAGATTAGACTTCGTTTGATAGGTGATTACCTGAGCGTTGCCTTTATAGGCTCCTTTTACGGTGCGACGGTTGGTCAACGTCAAAGCAACCAGTTCTCAAACAAGTAATCTCAAATCACTCAGGTATTGAGGATTTAGTGTCTAATAATTTTAATGAAATTTACTTATGACAGATTTTTATCTCTTACAGTAAAGTTTCATAGGTCTTGTCCGATACTAGTCTTCCCAAAGTAAGTATCTATGGAAATGATTATGACATTGCCATGTCCACATAGTTCAAGAAACAGAACTACTAGTCATCTTGCATTCTAGTCGTCTAACGTTTTCTATTCGTCCAATTTTATAGAAAACTCCGACTAGGGACCATTTTCAACCTTTGACATTCAAGTTCACTTGATAGACATTTCTTAGTCACAGGACTGGTCCTGACAGTCTATCTTGAATATTTCGTCAAATTTGAAGGGACTCATCATTTAATACTAAACCAAGATTAAATGGAATATGAAAATACATTTCATATATGATAAATGTTCAACCCCAATGTTTTACAACCATGGGCCTCTAACCCATCTTTAAAACATTTCATGGAATTCAAAGCTATGCTTGATTTTCAGTGCTACAACGTGAGTGTTGCTTCTCACTTGTTGCATAGGTTTAGTTATCATGCTTTGCCAATCTTAATATCCTTTTCATCGAATGTTCTTCGAGATATGATGATAAGATCTTTTCGAGTTTGTTTATTATGTGATCTAGTCTTTCTTACTTCGATGGTGGTTTTACTCATTTTGCAAAGAAGAACCATCAAGTTAGCAGACGTTTTTTCTTGCTTCAAGAGTGGTTCTACGCATTTTTCAATGAAGAACCATCAAGCCAGCAGATAGGTGATCTACCCAAGTTCAGTGAAGAACTTTAAACAACCCTGTTTTATTGCTTCTTAGGCAATAATTACTTTTACTTCAACTGTATAGGTTGCTAGTGATGCTTTGTTTGGATTTACTTATCCAAGCAGTTCATAGATATGTGGAAGACTCTCCAACTATATCTTAGAACATAGAAATTATTATTTTAATTTCCCACGCAACAACTCATGGTCTCCAACCCATGTTGCCATTTTCAAAACACGATGCTCTATAGCTCGTCCTTATCAATGGTTAACTCCAAAGGGTCTTGCTTGATCCTTTGCCAGTGTTTATGCGTGTAGCATCAATATTTAGCATATCTTTATTTCCTTGAATCAAGAACTATTCCTATGTACCTTTTCAAGTACCATAAGTATTCTTGATCTCAATCTAGTTGATCTTTACTTAGATCAATAGAGATTGGTATATGTTCGTCATGGCTAAAATCATACGATACGTTTTTGGCGATCCTCATATTATATCATACATGATAAATTCTTTTTCAGAATAATTCCCAATTGAATTCTATTCATGTAACTTTAGCTTATCTAGTTTCAGTAGATACTAAATCCAGCTAAATTCTTTGACATATAATATAGGTTAAGAATCTTATTTAGATCCTTTGATGTTTAACTTAGTAAATGCTTATACATAGTTCAAACATCCTTTACTTAGATTTATTCACATGGGTCGAATATCTCCAATGGAGACTTTCGTGTTTGATTTAGTAAATGCCATTTACTTAATCCAAAACAATATCATAAGATCTTTGTAAATAGATCTTAATACCCAGTATGTACTAAGTTTCGCCATGGTCCATCATTGATGAATAATCTCAAATCTAAGTCATTAGCATTTGAATGTTATTTTACAATAGAGAGATATGTGTGTGATACACATAGGACCAATTAAGTTTTACGTACTCCCATTAAAATTCTTATATATCTATAAGAATCATGTATATTTTATGAAACTAAAATACTTATTAGCTTCACTAAAATACAATTCCAATTCCCAATTGCTTGCTTAAATCTGTACTTAGATTTCATAAGTTAGCATTCCTTTTCAAGCATTTATTTGGATCCACAAATCCTATGACATGCCATGTACATAGTTTTCTTCCAACATTTGATTGAGGAATACGTTCTGTCATCCAATTGTCATATGTACCAATATGCAATCATTTCTTGAGTTATAGACTTGAGCATTACGATTATGCATGAGGTTTCAACACAATCCATGCATGCCATGAATTTGCTTGTAACCTTTAGCAACTAATCTAGCTTTGTGTGTGAACACAATTCCATGTTTGATGGTTTTTATCCTTAAAACAAACTTGCAACCAATAGGTGTGAAACTATTCTTGCAAATCAACAAAATTTCAATTTTGTCATCAAAACATTGGTTATGTTTTATGGCCTTTAACCATCTAAAACATTTGGGTCTATATATGGCCTCTAACCATTTTAGGGAATCTATATTTCGTCATAGCTTTCTTACAAGTCACAAACTCATTAATTTATATGATAATAGTTTGACTGCAAGTTGTAGGTTTCTTCACTATTTAATAGAAGAATCTCATAGTTTCATTGACCTGATCTCTATGTTTCTTCACTATCTAATAGAAGAATCTCATAGTTTCAGTGACTTGAATTCTATGCCTACTTGGGTATAGAACATCAAACAATATAATATCAATAGCCACTTGAAAGTCCTTTGAATATTCTGTTCTCCTTGAAGCACTTGTAAAGTCTTCTAAGAGATGTCTATTCTTTAAAGCCACTTGTAAAGTCCTTACAGAATAAGTTCGGATTTTCTGAAGCACTTCGAAAAGCCTCCGGAATGTCCGTTAATGTTTGTTGTTCGCCTCGAAGACTTTCGAGGTCTATTTTCTCCCACTTGTCATTTTGGAAACGAATCTCCAAAAGGACATTATTTCGAGCAAACAAACATTATGTTCTCAAAAATTCGTGGTAGAAACAATACCCTTGTGTCTCATTTGAATAAATCACAATGAAACATATATCTAGACATGGGCCTTAGTTTGTTGAATAACAAACACTAAGCTCCCACTGAGTTTAGCAACTCTTTAGATATATAATTTGAAAAGATATCCTGAAATTACTTTTCAATAGCTTTGACGAATTTGGTTTAGTTTGGTGGTAGTTGAGCATTTTGTTTTAGAAATTATAAGAAAAGTCTTTATGATTCATCATTGATCGAATCAAGTACTAATTGACTTCGATTATTCCAACTAAGATATGCCATATCTTATGGACCTAGATTGTGAAATTACAACACACAATCATTGATGATCATATTTGGTCTCAAGTAATCATCAACATGATCTAACCTAGATCTTTATGATTTCTTGCCAAGTGGCTTTTATACTTCTGAATCTTTGAACTAGCCAAATAGATTCAACTTATATCACATTTGAGTAAATAAACCTATATTCACTCAAATCCATGTGAAATAATAAAGTCATAAAATCTTTCTTTAGCTTTGAACTCTATTGTCTAGGCGTTCTAACAATAGTTCATATTCTTTGTTACTTTCAACAAGTAAGACTAGCTTGTCTTAAGTTGATCTAGAAATCAACCAACTTTCAAAAGTCCATCAAAATAGAGCTTTTGAATGTTAACTTGTTGATATGGTCTAAGCAACAATGCCAAAGATTAGTGGAACTCAAATCAAGGGATTGATTTGAACCTAGTAAAGTTCTTTAAAGAGTTGTTTGTTTTAATCAAGCATATTGACTCAACCTGTAATTGACCATTTCTTTCAAATAAACAAACAAACATTGTTTTTGTTTTTCTTGAATGTGAGTCTTTCTGTGTTTGAAAACAGAAATTTAGGTATGTTGATTATGGAACAAAATAGCCATTAAGTTCCAGCCTTTGAAAGGACTTAAAACAAACTAGATGACCCTACAACTAATGTAGCATTGCCATGCTTCATTTCCCACTTGTAGGTCATTAGTGTATCCTAGCTTCCGTTGTTTGAGTTATTACCGAAGTAAGAACCTCAAGCGGTATATGATACCAAGGAAGTTTGATTGCTAGGTCACTTCTCTTTAAACATAAACTTATAGGTAGAAACGGAATCGTAAATTCCTTTCATTTGTTCCTTTGTTTTCCTATTTCTTGTACCCTTTCTTATAGTCTTAAGAATTGAATTCTTTAGTGTTGACTTTTATACTTTGTTAGACATGTCCAATGTCACCCCAACAAGGTTCTTACCATTTATGTTGAATATTAAGTTTCAACTAGATGATCTTACCAGAAGCTTCTAAAGTTCTCTAAGCATCGATCTATTCGAATGTCTAGGGACTAGACTCATTCGAGAAATAAATGGACAAAGATATTAGGTTGTTAACCATTGGTAAAGCTGAGCGTATTAAACTCAATGCTTTATGATCTCAAAACTACAGTGTATTTTGAATTCACAAGCACCAATTGGTTTGCCATTCGACTTTGATGTTCGAAAACAAGCATAAAAGTCGCTATAAGAAACGTACATTTTAAATTGCTCACTTTCTCTCATTTCCGTGAATCGTTCTTGGATTCACTACCAATCGAGGAAATTTACTGTTACCTTTCTAAAAGGATTTACTGCAGTGCAAGATATTTAATTATAAACAATAATTAAAACATACATTGAAGCATGCAAAGTCTAAACATTTATCATGAGTAATAACTTGAAAATTAAAGCAATCATGCAATTTCAACAAGTTATTAGCATTTTATTCGAATTTATTGTTCCGTCAGGTGTGAATAAAATGATTCCAAGATCCTAAAATCATTGAAGAACTAAGCACAGTTTGTCGACTTAATCCTAAAACATCTTAGGTAAGCAAAAGCCTTTTGCTAATAGTCTAGAAACTATTCTTGGTTGATAGGTACGTCTAAGAACTTATTAGGTAAACCTATCGATTTTGCCACGACATAAAAGGACTCCTTACTTATATCGTTGAGTTTCACCAAAACTAACATGTACTCACAATTATTTGTGTACCTTGCCCCTTTAGGACCAATAAGTAACACCTCGCTGAGCGAAAACTATTACTAGATTGATGTAAAGGATATCCAAGCAAGTGTATATTTTGGCATGGCACCTTTTAACTCAATTTTTTAAGTTTGGAACTTAAGGCTCTTACTATGTTGGTTAGATTTTAAGTGAACTAAAATCCTTAATCATGCAACATAATCAAGCTTTTGATCTCATGCATTTTAAGACATATTTAAAAACAATAAATAACTTAAAACATGCATAAGATAAATGTGATCTAGTATGGCCCGACATCATCTTGAAGATTTAACTTCAAAGTCCGTCTTGAAAATCTCCGTGGGAGGCACCATTTTCTTCAAATAGGATAAGCTATAATTAAAACTAATTACAACTATTTGATGGTACGCAGACCATATTTAAATTGAAAAACAACTTTGGTACTTTAGACCAATTACATTCAAATTAATGGTACGCAGACCATATTTTCTATCCTATTTGGGCCATACTAGTCACTTCATAACCTGCAAAACAGTACATATACAATATATACCATTCACCCATTCATTATCATGAATGGCCCACATAGCTGGTTAGTAAAACACATTATGCATCACGTAAACATTTGCAGCAATTAATCAAGGGCACCAATAATCTACCAATTATTCAGTCCTTATTAATTCTAATCAAGTTGTTTTAACCTTAAGGATTTGTAGACCTAATCAAGAGTTTATGACTAAAAGGGGCTCCCACTTAAACCAATAAATTCATATGCTTTACTAATTTTAAACATAAAAATGTATTTCTAGTCTAACCGGAAACATACAAATTTAATTAAAATTTAAAGCTCATATAAATTTATAATTGAATCCAAAAGTTTAATTTAATTTCAGTCGTATTTAAATTAATTCATGATTTTAATTTTAGTAAAATAATTAGAATAAATAAAATTTATTATAATTACAATATTCAAAATTAAAATCCAAGAAAATAATTTAAATTATTAATTTTAAAATTAATTAAAATTACGTAAACTGAAAATTTCAAATTAAACTTTCAAAACGATCTAATCGCAACGCAAACACCCTACGCAACGTACGCCCATGGGCCACACGCACACAGCCATCGCTGGCCATGTGCGCGCAGCCCATGCGCTGCGTCGCATAGCTGCTGCTGCTATCCTTCGCAAGCCATCGCGCGAGCTGGTGCTCGCTGTGCGCGCGCCAGCGCTCGATGCACGCGAGCCATCGCTCGCTGCGCTCGCTCGCCAGCGCTCGCTGTGCGCGTTCGCCAGCGCTCGCTGTGCGCGTTCGCCAGCGCTCGCTGCATGCGAGCCAACGCTCGCTGTGCGAGGCATCGACGTTGGGCGGAGCACTCGTGGCACGCGAGCTTGCGCTCGCTGCGCGCGAGGCTCCGCACGCTTTGCGCGAGGCAGTGCGCGCTGTGGCGCAGCTCGCTTGCTGCCCACACGCGACTGCCGTGCCTTGCCTTCGCCCATGCCCATTCGTCCATTGCTCATAGCCCACGACACAAGGCAGGGGTGCTGCCTTGTGCTCGTGCACCATGGCCTTGCTCATTGCATTCGTGCCGCATGGGCGACGATCTCCCTTGCTCGTCGTCACATGCCCGCACTATACAACACCCCTTAAGGGTAACACGTAGCGTCCATTGCTTTGTGCGTGCAAGTTATATGAACGAATCGCATAAAATTTAAAAATTTATATTTAAAATTAATGACAAATTAATAAATAATATTAATTTCATAATTTTAGGGCGAAAAATCGAAAATTTATTATTCAATTGATTTCCGATTATCATGGATTCAAGCCTAGGTCATAAAAATTTAAAATTTATCATAAATTTACAATTTTTATGGTGGTTTTTAATCATAGGTATCTAATTAAAATATAATTAATTATGAAAATCAAATTAATTCTAAATTATTCTAATTTTCAACAAATTAATCATAATAACAAATTAGATTGCATAATTAACAAGGCTCGGCATTCAAACTTGTTAAACATATACAGTAGGTCAATCAAAAATTCAAGATTTATCAACAAGAATCGCAAATATTTAATTTAACATCTTAAATTTACGAAATTTTGCATTCGAAAAACTAAAACCTCCGAAAAGTCATAGTTAGGCTTCGAATTTGAGAATTCTGGGTTCGGCAGAAAAATACTAATTTTGTCAAAATTTTAGAATGCCTTTTACATGCGGAATTGACACAAAAATCACTCGATTTGGATGAGTAACGAAGAAACTACCGAAAAACTGCGTACGTATAATTAAATAAACGCAATTTGCAATTAATTAACAATTACGAAAATTAATCACCCCTTTTAATTATTGCAAATTTGTAATATTTAACCATGTTCATGCAATTTAGATTATGAAAATAATAAGAGGCTCGTGATACCACTGTTAGGTTATGATACATATGACAATTCATAAATCATGCGGAAAAACCATAAAGCCAGGAAAACATATTATTTACACATAATCATTTAGCATAGTTTAGATGCATACACTTTGTTGTGTGCCTTCCCTAGCTGCGCCCGAACCGAACAAGAACAAGTCTTTAGGACTCCAAGTGTCGTCCCTCCGTAGATAGTCCACAGCACGTCCGGATCCGCCTTAAGATTGACCAACTAGAATCGCCCTTAAGGTACTATTATTTTCGGCACTTTTGGGCAAATGTGTGACTGAATTTTTCTCTCAAAAACTCACTTTGAATACTTGAAAACTCTTTGTAAATATGTGACCCTAGGCACCTATTTATAGAGTTATGGAAAAGGATTTGGAATCCTATTAGGATACTAATTTATTTAATTTTAATCCTACTAGGACTCTAATTAAATAAACTAAATCTTTTAGGATTAGATTTAATCATATGACGAATCCCGGTAGCCTTAGGATTCGAGTAACACACTTCGAGTAATACGCTAGCACCGCACGCAGGCCTTGCGGCCCACGCACAGCGCCAGCCCACTCGTCGCAGCCCCGCGCGCGCGCCCAAGCTAGCTTCGGCTGGGCCTGGTCGCAAGCTTCGGCGATGGCCCGGCTTCGTGCTGGGCCTTCGTCTGGCAGGCCTCGTCCGATGCTAATTCGTACGATACGCTTCCGATTAAATTCTCGATTCCGGAATTCATTTCCGATACGAACAATATTCAATATTTCCGATTCCGGAATCAATTTCCGTTTCGAACAAATATTTAATATTTCCGTTTCCGGAACTATTTTCCGATTCCGATAATATTTCCGATTCTGACAATATTTCCGTTTCCGGCAATATTTCCGATTCCGGCAATATTTCATTTCCAATGATATTTTCCGATACGTACCATGTTTCCGTTTCCGGCAACATCTACGACTTGGATAATATTTATATTTCCGATACGATCCATATTTCCGTTTCCGGCAATATCATCGTTTCCGGAGTATTCATTTCTTGCCTGTGACGATCTCAGCTCCCACTGAAACCAAGATCCGCCGATTCCGAATATCCATAGATGGAGCATTTAATGCCATTAAATACTTGATCCGTTTACGTACTATTTGTGTGACCCTACGGGTTCAGTCAAGAGTAAGCTGTGGATTAATATCATTAATTCCACTTGAACTGAAGCGGCCTCTAGCTAGGCATTCAGCTCACTTGATCTCACTGAATTATTAACTTGTTAATTAATACTGAACCGCATTTATTAGACTTAACATTGAATGCATACTTGGACCAAGGGCATTATTTCTTTCATATAGGTCTTATAGTCCTATGTCAGACGGTGTGACAAAATATTTTTTGTTAAAACATTTAGCTTTATAACGTGCCTTTTTCCCAAGTCGGAAAACATAATCATGATCTAATTCTAGCTCGGAAAACTTTTTGGTGCAACCTGAAAACTTTGTTGGGTCTGTTTCTAACCTTAGTTAGTGCCTTAAAATGTAACAAGAAGGCAAACTAGATGTTTGATGATATGTTAAATGGGTCTGGCCCATTCGGGGTTGGGTTTTCTGGCACAAAAATTGGATACAATCATTAGAAAAATCATTTTGTGAGTTTTGGGAAATTTCTATTTTTCTCGAATTAAAATTTATGTTCATGTAACTTTGTCATCAAATATCTTAAATTTCCATATTTAATTGGCACGAGTATTAAGAAGAAGAATTGAATGAAATAAAATAATAAAGTAAGTGGGGGTGGGTAAATATTTTAATAAGTAAATAAGTGGGGACAATGTCATTTTGGGGGGTGGGAGGTGGGGGTGGATTTCAAAAATTATTTGTTTAATAGGATGGTGGGTCATAGGGTAAATTAAATATATTATGTAATTAGATGTTGGGGTTGATAAGTTACTAAATATGACAAGTGTATCTCTTAAATAAATACGGACGGAAAAGGCAAGTGTATCTCTTAAATAAATACGGAGGGAGTATTATTTTCTCGATAATTGTGAATATTAAAATAAAATAAGATTTACTTTCGATAATCAAGGGCATAAAATACTTTTATGGTGTAAACATGAATTTGTCATACACTCATACTCCTAGTAACAAAGGTGAATTTAATCAAGTAGCACAACAACAAGTCTTATCATCCAAACAAGCTCCATTTATCCATCCTCCGTAGTTAATGCAAATATTCACACATGTCTGCTTAGTGCACTCCGGAAGTACTATTGGAGTTTTCAAACATCCTACACAAGTTTTTTTTACAAATCGAGTAAAAAGGGTTAGAAGAACAAAATACGAATAAAATCGGTTAAATTTACCACTATTGCTAATACTAAAAAGTTCGAAACATGTTATACTCCGTATATACGTAGTAATTAGTAAAAATCAGATAAACTAAAAATATATCATAGTTTTGAACATTATTGGAAGATAAAAGTAATAAATTTGAATTGAAATTAATACGAGTATAGTTTTGCATACACTTCATACTATATTGAATTTACACATATGTCGTACCACTTTTTCTTCTAAACAATGGTAGAAAAAAGAAGAGGAAAGGCTAATTTACCTTGCGAGAATGCAAAGAATGAAACCATGATGAGGAAAGCAAGGAAAATAGAAATCTTCTGCATGATTAAAAGTTTGGTGATTTGAATTGGGATTTGAAATATTTTTTACATGAATTGCTTAGCCTATTTATATAACATCATGCTTCATTTTATAAACGGTAATTAATCTCAAGATCACCTATGTAAAAAAATTATATCCCAAGATTATAGCACAATATCTTTTTTATTAGGTAAGTAATCGTAACACATAAACCAGCCATGATTTATTTCTATTTCTAATAAAAAACTTATGGATTCAGGATTAAAAATTATAAATCTTTTAATATGACATGTGAAATGGCATATGACTAGTTTTGACATGTGAATGCATAGATATTTTAATATTCCTACGTCCTAAAATTATTGCACCATGAGGATTTTGTAAAAGAATTTAATTAGTTAGTGAGAAAAGGGAGAAAGAAAGGCAAAAGGCTATATTTTACTCAATATTTCTCCTAATGTGGAAGAGGGCGCTCTTATTACTGTAATAAAATTGTATGACTCACCTTTTTTATCGTTCGGTTACCATATTATTTTTATTAAATTTTCAGATTCCAGTTCGGTTTTACATGATATTGTTTTGGTTTATATAACACTACCTTTAGGATGCTCTACCTAAATGTTGAATCCAAACAAGTGGATCGAGCCTAACCCGCTTGATAAATTGACAGTGCCTTATATACGGAGTATAATTTACAGAATATTTTCTCTAAGAAATTTTGATTTTTATCACTTTTTAAATGTCATTTTTTTAATTTACCACCTTAAAAAAATATAATTTTAAAATAATCACCTTATTTTTTCAAAAACCTTTGAAAATTAATACCAAATAATATTTTTTATTAGTGTTTCCGTCATGTAAGACCCATGTAATCGATTTAAACAAATAATTAATTTCCTCCTTTTTCTTCTTTATTATAGCACAACCTTTTTTATAAGTAAGTAATCGTAACATATGAATCAACCACGATTTACTTCTATTGTGATATAAAGTTTATGGATTCAAAGTAAAATTCTAAATTTTTGATAATGATGTATATGAGAATATATATGACTAGTTTTGACATGTGCAAATACATCTATCCTTTAATATTCCTCCGTGCTAAAATTATTGCACCGTGACGGTTTTACACAAGAATTAGCTAGTAGAAGAAGGGAAGAGACATTAGGCAAAAATCTAAAAATACAAATTTGCCAATGTGATTGTCCACATAACGTTTTCGTCCATCTTGTTGTTAGGAGGTGGTAAAATATAAATTTTAGTTTTTTAGGTGGTAAAAAATAACTTTTCGATTCTTTTAGGTAGTAAAAAATAATTTATCCTTAAAATTAACAATTTGTCTGTTTTTTTAGTGTTAAAAGTCAATATTTATTTTGTAAAATACATTCCGGCAATTTTATACGAGACCACCTTATAAATAAGACCAGCTTGATGTCACCCTTGTTGTTCCCCGCGCGTGCTGACGTTAGCATGATGTCAACATTCTTTTAAAATAATTTTTTGTTCACTATTAAAATTTATTTTACAAAGTTTTATATAAGACGGTCTTACTTAAAAGACTGTCTTGGTGTCATATAAGTTAAACAATGAGATTAATTAGTTAAGCATCGAAACTAATTAGTTAAGCACTAGAAACAATTAGTTAAACAATGAAACTAATTAGTTAAGCACTAGAAGTAATTAGTTAAGCAATGAAACCAATTAGTTAAGCAATAAAAGTGGTCTTTCCGGTAAGGCGGTCTTACACAAAAGTTGTCGAATTTATTTTTAGTACTAATAACTAATTAGTGTAGAATATGACTAATAGTAATACGAAGTAGAAGAATAACTATTAAATAACAAAATAATTATAGTATAAGACATATAGTTGGACTTATGAGTTGAATAATTATAATTTAGAAACAAACATAGTACTAACTAAAATAAATTAAATCTTAACTAAAACAAAATTAATCTCAAGTAAATAAAAAATTATCGACTCATAATTGGTAAACACTAATTTTTTTTAGTTAAGAATTATTTTGTTTTAATTAAGAATAAATATTTGTAGTTAACTATAAATTTGTTTTATTTAGTATTAAGTTTGTTTCTAAATAATAAATAATAAACAAAACCTCCGCCATTTACACTTTTTGTTTTAGTCCGTTTTATAATATATGTTCTTTATATTGTATTTCATACTAATTTTGGTCTTGAAAGTTACTATTTTACCCTTCTTTACCCCCACAACATTTACAACTTCTCTCTCACTTATTTTAATTTATTCATTTTTCTCTTACACCCACTCACCTTTTTACACGCTTTCTCTTACTTTACCCATATTTTATTATATTCACCCATATTTTTACACAATCTTTCATTTTTGTCTCAAATAGTAACCGTAAAGATCATTATGAAAACGGAGGTAGTAATTACTATGGAGTATCCAGTACCCTCCACAACGTACACAAAAATTCTTATTTAAAGGTGGTGTGAGTAAAAGTTAAAGTAAAATATTTTAAAATTACCCATGTATAGAGTGTAAAATTTACCTATTTTTTAGTGATAAAATTTTTCGCTTTAATAAAAATTATCTCTATATAATCATTAATAATTTATAAAAGTAACTAAGTGTAGGGGCTACTTTTTTTCGTCCCTTTCTCGTATTATTTGATTTTGGGCTTTGAATGTAAGTTCTAGGCCCTTGACGAATTCCGTTTGGAAATCGCGAATAACCCAAACTTGGTCTGTTTTATCGAAAAACACGACCGCTAGATTTGGCTTGGTTTTTGACAATTCCACCTCCAAGGGGAGCCAAATTCTAGGTTCACTCTAGTGACGTAACCGGTTTTGAACATTGAAAATCGAAATTCAATTATAGGAGTTGCCCATACGACATAGAACGTTGAATTTCGATGGAGTCGCCACCAAACAAATTTAAGGGTCCGGTTTGGAAAGACCATGACTCGAGATAAGGCATAGGACTTGAAACCAAATAGAGATTTTGGGTTCGGGAACGAGGTACATATTTAGAAAAACTTGCAAATTTGGTATATACAAGACAAGGATCGTTTTCGTGTAAGAAAATCTTAATCATAACACTACATTTAGGGGGGTTTTGGCAACACTGAATTGCTAATTTGTACATGATCTTTTTGCTTTAAGTAAAATTCAAGGAACCTAGGCCGGTTGTCCGAATTTTTCTTTGTTAAGCATGATTGAACTTCATATTTTGTTGATTAGCATGTGAGGTGATGAAAACAATAAACAAGTAAAGTAAATCATCACAAACAATAGAAATATTGTGCATGAAAGTAAAGACTATACACCACCTAGAATGGACTAGGTGTAACAAAATTGAATGAATAGTAAAAGTGCGGAATTGTAAAGGTGCAATATTTAAATAAGCAATTAAATAAGCAAGTTAAAGCATATATAATTGAAATTGTATAATAGAAATCTAAAGGTGCGATGTTGGAAATCCAAACGAGAATCACTTGTTCAAGTATGACTTGGTTTCTCATGGATTCAACTTGTAAGAATCTAACTTTAAATTGAGGTTGCTTATTAAAAGTATCATCAATTTTGAACTTGAATATTGAACTTGAACTTGAATATAAAACTTAAATATTGAAATTAGGACACTAGAAACTTAAAGATTAGAACTTTTATGCTAAAATATCTCATCTTTAATATGCTCCAAGACTTGAACTTGTTCTAATTTAAAGAGAGTTGATCTCCTTTAAATATCATTGAACTTTGAATATAGAACTTAAATATTGAAATTAGGAGACTCGAAACTTAAAGATTAGAACTTTTATGCTAAAAGATCTCATATTTAATATGCTCCAAGACTTGAACTTGTTCTAATTTTAAGAGAGTTGCTCTCATTTAAAATATCATTGAACTTTGAATATTTAACTTGAACATTGCATATAGAAATTGAATATTGAAATTGGGAGGCTAGAAACTAAAAGATTAGAAATTTTATGCTAAAAGATCTCATCTTTAATATGATCCAAAACTTGAACTTGTCCTAATTTACAGATAGTTTCTCTCATTTAAATATCATTGAACTTGGGAATATTAAAATTGAATATAAAACATGAAACTTGAAGTTTATGAGTTCTAGTTTGAAGAAGGAATTGCACTTCTTCAAACATCCTTGAACATTCATAAAAGTTAGGATTTTTGAAAAACTTGTATGATGATTGTTGTAAAGAGCATTTTCAAGAGTGAAAACTGATAAGGCAATTTTCGTGTCGTTATTCGAACACCACCTAACCAAACAAAATTTATAGAAAACACCTATTCTACCGGCTAGCGGCAAGATAGGGATCGTCCCAAGAGAACGGAGCGCATTGATTTTTAGGCGTTAAGCTAGTTTAGACGTAAGTTGATTTGAACTAATTCCTAGGACACTAAGCTATCAAACGAATTAAACCAAATAGGGAAAACGCTAGGGAATCGGGGATAGGCTAGGTAAATCGGGGGAAACGATCAAATAATCAAACAATCATGATGATGCAAAGACTTAGTGTATAGGGGAATAGAATCAAATGACGTGCTCGCCACCTCTCGGATGGAGCACGCGAAGCACCTAATCTATGGAAAAGCTTCCGCATAGTCCTAAACTAGACCACTTGCATATAAGAACAACTATTCACTTGCATAAAAGAGGTTCACAATGTCTTGCCAAACCTAAACTATGCATTCCAATCAATTCTAATCAACTAGTATTTGCAACTACTACTCAATTAGTCATGGACATCCTATCACCAACTCACATTTAATACATCAAAAATTAACATTCAATCTTCAATTTCCCCTAATTAAGCCCTAGTTTCTCCCCTATCCCTAACTAAAATCTACTCACTACACATGTTTGAAATTAGGAAATTCAAGAATTCTAGGCAAGTAATCATGTAATTGAGAGAGTAAAAGGAAGGAATCAAGAAATTAAGCATCCAATTGCAAAATCAAAAGAGAATTGAACATCAATCAAACTAGAATTAAAGCAATAGAGGAATTCAAGAATTAAAGAAGAATTAAAGAACAATAGCAAAATAACAAGAACAAAGAACAAAGGAATTGAATTAAAATTTCAAGGAATTGAAAGAGTTGAAGAAATTACAACTTGAAGCTTCAAAGCAATGGAGTTTCTCTCTCTAGAAATGCTGAAAAATGTAATTGGAATTTCTAATAATGTGAATATGTTTTAAAATTAAAATGAAAAATCTATTTATAAGTTTTCCCAAATAGAAGCTTAAATTCAAAAATCTGCAGCCCGTGTCGACTTTTGGTCGCACATACCCTCTGTGCGATCGAACGGAGAAATCCAATTCGAGCACACACTTGATCCTATGCGAGCAAACGAAGCAAAGATGGCCTCCTTCGTCATGTGCGACCGAACAAGAATTCTTGTGCGGTCGAATAAGCTTTTCTTGGACAATTCTTCTAAGACTTCCAATGTGGTCGTACAAACAAGCTGTGTGGGCACACAAATATCTTGTGCGGTCGAATGAAAACCTGTGCGGTCGAACGTCAAAACCGGGGACATTCTGTCTCTGAAATCCATTTTGTGTGATCGTTTAACAGAGCTCGATCGCACAAAGGGGCTCTTGTGCGATCGAACATAAAGAGATGTTCGGTCGCACATAGCTGCGTCTTCCTTGAGTCCTCCAATTCTTCACTGTTCGGGCGCACAAACTCCTGTTCGGTCGCACATACTCTGTTTTGCTCCAATCTACTTGGTTTTCCATCATATTTCACAATAATCACCTATAAAGCACAAGATGGAGAGAAACTATAAAAATCATACGAAAAACTATAAAAACTATGAAAAATCATAATAAACTAGCATGAAAACCTAAGCTAAGAGCGACATAAATGTTGCTCATCAAAAACCTCACTTACTAATCATGGTTTTAGAAAGTAAACATTAAAGATTAAAACTTTGAACTTGAAAATGGAGTATGGAAGATCATTAAAGGGGATACTCAAGTATGAAAACCCCTTAAAAATTACTCATTTTTTATACATCCTAGTTTATATGAGTATGTACTCATATAAACATCATGAGATTATTGAAAAACTTGAAGATTAAAAGCATAGAAAATAGAAAATGTAGAGATTAGGGCCTCGGATTACCTAGATTTGCTAGGATGGTGCTTCCAAGACTTTGCCTCAATTGCGTTGATATTAGAGCTTTAGAATTTTAGGGGAGTTGTGTTTTTAGAAGATTTGTATTGTGGGAGAATTTTTGCAGCATCACAACATTCCGAGTCTGTGATTTTTTTCTCCTTCTCATTTGTGTAAAAATGGGGGGTATTTATAGGAAAAGAGGCTTGAAAAGGCCAACAAGACCAGCGTTAGGCACTGGCCTGTGCTGGACGTTAGGCCTGCTGGCAGAAGGACATATGCGGTTGTCCTTTAGGCGTGTTGGCACCCAAGGGACAACCGTTCTTTTTTTGAGGCTTGCTAAGATAATTTGTACCTATTTTCTTGGAGGATAAGACTTGATTTTACGTATTCAAAGCGAAGTTTTTGAGGCATTTTCGGGTTTGCTGATTTGTACAAATTTTGCTCGGTTTTGCGGGTCGACGCTCGGAATGCTCGGTTTTGTGGTTCGGCTTCGATTTTGGATTACTTAATGACATTTTAATTGGAAACGTGCCTCGGAGACTGATCATGTCATCCGTTTCGAGAGATTTTGTTTGGATTTTGAAATTGTATTTTGAATTGAGTTTTGTACCAAGTTCCGGGATGGGAACGGACTTAGAAATTGGATTTTGGATAGTTGGACATGGAATAAGTTCATGAAATTTTAACAATTGGGACTTACGCTCGGAGTTGCACCAACCTTGAAGTTAGGCTAATTGGGTTCGTCATCGGCCCTAAAGGGAGACACAAATTAGGTGTCTACACTATGCATCCCTTTAAATATTGTATCCATAAAAAAATATTATAATATAAAAGTTACTAAAGATTAATTTTATCTGGATGTACAATAAATTTATTATACATCTTGTGCGTGCAAGACCTTTTGTAACATATATACACCAATTTACCATTCTACTTAAATATCATTCATAATGTTTTTAGTATAATTTTAGAGGAGGATCGTAAAGGCGTGTCCTTCCCACTACAAGTCCCTCAAAAGTTTAAATTCTTGCTTTTGTTTTGGTTTATTTTCTTTATATTTGGCCTCTGCCTCAGTTGAATAAAAAAATACTTAAAAACAATATATACATGACATCTTGTTTAAGTAGAGGGAAAAGCCCAAAACAACGAGTGCAAAATCCCTCTGTTTTTGTTGACCCAAAAAAATATATACACGACATCTTGTTGTTTAATTTCCATCTTCCGGAAATTTGATTCCATGTTGAAGCGATCGAGATACCAATAATCAAGTTTCGATCTATTGATCCTATTATAGGCGACCGAACGACCTCCCTACGTTGTTATAGGCTTATCGATGCCTATATTTTCCTACTCACATGCTTTCTACATAAACTAGTTAGCACCCCAGTAGCCCCGTATAGTAGAAAAATGGATCAATTAGATTATTATATAACTCATTTTGAGTCTATTTCAGTATGAATACATGGAATCCTTGAATAATGAGTCTTCCAGTTGAGACGACGAAAGGTCTTCAAGAGTCTTCTTCCTATGCCGGAGTCAGACGGAGGTTCTGGGCTCAAGTTCATGAAATAGGTTTAGGGTTTATTGATTGCGTGCCTTCTGATGTATATTCGGGCCGTATATATAGGAATATAGGATAGAAACCCTAATCTGGGTCCTTGGTCAACACGAACTCTTTGCCCAGCCGACTTCTGTTAGGTTTGGGAGTCCATCCATTTGGCGGAGTATAATTGGAAGGACCTTAATAACTACGGCTCGGCCGACCCTTGTGGGCCGTCCTCCATGGGTCATCCCTAATATTTGTACTTTACTCACGCTAATTTCCGTCTGGGTGTGAGGGGGTCGAAAAAGCACGAGGCTAATGCGTGACCTCGTCCCTCGTGGGCGTGACGTTTCTTTTTGTCAAACCAAGTGTAATTGGATTTCCTGTGAGTTTACATCCAATTGACTAGTAATATAGGAGTCGCCATTCAGTTTTTAACGACAATAAGAAAAACTGACAAAACCCGGTTATCGTGACATAAAGGGAGTGCAATTATGTTTAACCACGACGGCCATAGGTTCCCTTGTGATCCCTGGTGTGGGGATATCTCAACGTACACCCGCAGGGTAGAGATTGAGGGTTCGGGGGACTGTAACTACCGAGAGGAGTACTCGCTCTTCGATAACTCCAGAGGCAGGATATCCTTACTAGCTCGGCATAAATAATTGAAGGGACATGCGTTAACTATTAAACTAATCTGAATTGATTTTAGCAATATGCAAAACATAATACTAGATCGACCGTGATTATCTTGTTTAGATTGATTTAAGGGACCTAGCATGATAGTTCAATTTCCCAAGATATTATCTTCATTAGGCGTGATAGAACAATCAGATTTAATAGTTTAACAGTTTAACAGTTTTATAAAAGGGCGAGGAAAGCGATTAAATCATGCGAAGGGACACATTACAACGCACCCTTGAGAGGTGCGTCATGGTTCTCAGAAAACTAACCACTTTGGCTTTGCTATTTCTCCATTTATTTAACGAATCTCAAGTTTCCGGGCTTAATTCTTCAGCTACAAGGGACAAGATACGTTCTGTTCGATTTTTGGATCGATTGCGACAGAACGCGGGATCAATATCGCAGCGTGAGGCTTAGGCTTAGGAGTTGGAGTCAATACTCAAAATATGAATTGTGTGTTGTGTTGTGTTGTTCACGTCGAATTTGGGGCTGTATTTATAGAAAAGAGTTCGTGGAAAGATAGAATTTTAGAGCACTAATCCAAGAAGAATTAGGAGAGAACACGTACCCAGGTATTTTCAGCGCCCAAGGCTGGGCGTTAAAGATTTCGGCGCCCAGCTCTGGGCGTTGAAAATGGGATCCAGGCAATTTCAGCGCCCAGGGGTGGGCGTTGAAAATGATGTTTGGGCCGAGTTCTTTGTCAGATTTGGACTCTTAGAATCCGGAGTGTTTGAGACTTATCCGAGTCTTTTAGTGCGTATTAACTTTATGACGGAATACGTCTGGGCCCGTTACAAACTCTAGGTTCGTTAGGATTTTAATCAATACGTAACTCTTATTTTCGAATTATACTAGGAATAGGATTCCTCTTGCAAATTCTATCTCTTTTAGGATTTATGTTGGAGTGCAACACCTAATTCTGACAGGTTTCTATCTTTTATGACTTGCCACTTTTAACAACTACCTATTATGGCAGTTACTATTTTTAGCAGGTTTCTATAAATAGCAGGTTCGGGTGAAATGAAAAGGGTGATCGAGATTCGTTATTTTATAGGAGATGCGTTGCCAAGTGGAGATTTATGTTCTCATCATCGAACCTTCCCTTTCGGGAATGGGGACAAAAGTAGGTGTCTATAGTTAGCCCCCACTTTGACTGAGTCTCGGGATGAGACGATGGTCAAAGTACTGGACGGAGTGCGTCACACAAGCCATAGTGTATGTGACTTGTTTTGCGAGGGTCTCACGAGCCCCCGAGTGATAACATTTGACTTAAGGGTCATCACTTGAAGTGTCGACATCTCCCTCACGTGTCATTGGGATTTGTTAACGGATAGTATAGAAACTCCCTCACTTTGTCATTGGAAGTATCTAAAGTTGTGTAAAAACTCCCTCACTTTGTCATTGGAAGTAGCTACAGATGTTTTCGAAATCAAAGCTATAAAGTGTAATTGGGCCTGGCCAAGCCCAATCACGAGGTAAAATGTTTTTAAAGATTCTCATTTTCAGGGTTTAGCTAAACGAGAAAACCTCCTTGTTTTTATAGGACGTAAAACGAAGGAAAATCCAGCACATCGCTCTTTTTTGGAAAAAACGGAAACCAATCCTTTAATTTTTGGAAAAAAGGAATACCAGAAAAAGTTATCGCTGCAGCGACTAAGGACCTGCGCGGTTAGTGGCGCAGACCCCGCCGGCTAAAGATGGCGAGCCTGTCCGCTAAGGGTGGACACCCCGTCCGATAGAAGTGGACGAATCTGTTTTGAAGTTTGTTTGTTTTCTTTTGAAAATAAGGACCTACGCGGTTTGTGACGTAGACCCCGCCGGCTAAAGATGGCGAGCCTGTCCGCTAAGGGTGGACACCCCGTCCGATAGAAGTGGACGAATCTGTTTTGAAATTTGTTTGTTGTTTTTTTTGAAAATAAGGACCTACGCGGTTTGTGACGTAGACCCCGCCAGCTAAAGATGGCGAGCCTGTCCGCTAAGGGTGGACACCCCGTCCGATAGAAGTGGACGAATCTGTTTTGAAGTTTTGAAAATAAGGACCTACGCGTTTTGTGACGTAGACCCCGCCGGCTAAAGATGGCGAGCCTATTTTGAATTTGAAGATTTTATTTTTCAAAAACTGAGGACCTGCGCGGCTAGTGACACAGACCCCGCGCGCTGAAGGTGGGCGAGCCCTGTCCGCTGAGGGTGGATGTCCCTGAATTTGTTTTTTCAATTTGGAACTCGCGTGGTTCGTGACGCGATCTTGCCCACTGAAGATGGGCAAGTTCCTATTTCTTTTGTTCATCGTGATTTCTTTTGAGAATTTCTTTTCTTATTCATTCTCGCAGGAGCGAATTCTTTCGAGGGATGCTAGGATTTAGTTGCAACCTGAATGTGGGTTGACAATGTGCTTAGACGGACCATAGTCTCGTGGTCATCATCTTTCATGGTTTGAGCTAGTCTTTACGGCTCAATTTTGCCACTGCCTGGTTCCTTGATTAGGGAACCATGTATAAGTATCAACGGTGACCTTTGTCTTGAGGTCGTAAACCGGTTTTATCTTTTGAGACATCCAGACATGGGACTGTGTATAGCGTAGTCCGGGAATATTGTTTTAACTTTGCATAGTATATATTTTCTTTCGAGCCCCCAAGCACTCGTGCTTGACGGTCATTTCTTGTCAAAGAGGTTCCTTGGGGATACGCATTTTGTAATGTCCTTGATCGTGTTTGGGATTGTGCTCGTAGGTGTGAGCGATCTTTGTAGTGGTGTGCTACTCTTAACAAAGCCGTGAGGTGCGACATTCAGTAAAGAAATCGGCAATTTTCGAGTCGAATGGATACGGCAGGGCCCTATAGAAGTCAGGGGCCTTTTTTTGGGTCTGGGATCATTTTCGGCGCCCATGCCTGGGCGTTAAAGATTTAGGCGCCCAGCGCTGGGCGCTGAAAATGATTTATGGCGAGGTTTCTTGATGACACAGTTGGCCTCTTGTTCGTTCGTTTTCTTTTTTTCTTTTCGTCTAGAGATTCTTTTTTTGGAACGAACCGTTCATTTGAGATCACCGTTGATTGGTGAATAATTATTTCTCGAGAAACCGTAGCCTAATAGTGGACCAACGGTGTTTACTATTTCCTTATTCGTTCGCCATTTCTTAGCTTAGAACGATTGTGGGATTAATCTTCAACGCCCAAAGTCAGGCGTGGGATTTGGCGTCGGAGTTGATTATTGGGCAGATCTGCCTCTTTTCCGTTCGCTTATTTCACTTGGAGATTCTACGTATTCTCTTCTCTTTTGTTTTTTTTTATTTTTGGAACGTAGAATCTTATTAGAGATCACAATGAGCTGAGTGATCGTGATGATTTCTCGAGAAGCCGTAGCCGATTGGTGGACTACGGTGTTTGTCGCTTTGGGGCGCTTATTTAAAGGAACTGTCGCTCTTAAGGCGTGCAGTTATTGCAATAGTTGGGCGAGTCTATATGGCCCGAGGAATATACCTTGAGGCGTATATTTTTGATCGCTCGTATATATTTTTTCTTTTGAACGCGTTCGTGAATGTTCGATACTTAGAATGATGATATGTATATGCGAACGAGCGTTCATAGAATGGCCGTTGTGTGCGGTCCATTAATCAGTTTGCTTGAATCATTTTTTTTCAGCAATGACTGATTTTGAATAGTTTGCTTAAAAGCTTGATAGGGTTCAGGCCCATTCATGAAGTGGACTCAAGCATCGTGCCCTTTCGATCGTTCAAACATTTGCTTCGAGATTTTTTATTTTGCTAGGGTCGTTTCGTAGCTTGGAGCCCCCAAGTATGCATGTTGGGATGCTTCCTTTTGGCGTACGATTTTTGTAGGTTCTTTCGAGAAAGATGCCTTGGGGTTCCGCTCGTGTAGGTGCGAGCTATCCCTTCCGTGGTAGGTAATGTTTTGCTACTTTTAATCCTTAATGTAGAAGTCGTGTGGCTTGCATTTTGAATTTGGGCGATAAGTAGTCATTGCCTCTTTTACACATGCTTTTGGTCGTACCTGCATTAGTGCAATATGCCTTACTCTTTTTTTTAGACTTGTACCGTGGGATGGTTAAACTTATGGTGCGACGTAGGCTTGTGTGGCCTAACAGCGTGTCTTAGAACATTTCTCCAGGTGTTGGGATATCATTATTATTTTTTGTATTGGAGTACTTCATCACGCCATGTTCAGGGGCTCGAACATGTGTAGCACCTTCTACGTGGGTGTGCACGGTTTATTACTTCGTTCGATGCGAGGATTCATAGATGTTTCTTTCTTTTTATTTTCTTATATATCCTTGATTTTTCTTTCGCTTTTCCTTTGGAACGACTTAGACTGTGTAACGGGCGCTTGTAGGGCGAGCGTTATGTGCAGTAGTTTGATCGGAGTTTTGGTGACTCGCGATTCTCAGTTACCCTTGTTAGTGGGGTGACTTTATATGTTCTAAGTAGTGCTTAGAATTTGGGAGGGGTTGTAGCCATTCTAAGGTTCGTTTTACACGATTAAAGCTTAGGATTGTGCCCCTATGACGTGTGTATAGCATTAGCGTCGAGAATTTACGATAAAATCGTCATTTCGAGTATTTTTAGTGTTTTTCTCAAGCCCCCAATTGTAGCTACGGGATTGGCTTGGTGCTATAATGCGTGGCATACGTTTTTATGCATTCATGGTGACATGGATCATGAATAGTTTGAACCAGACTCGTTTAGTGCGAGGTACGTTCGAGTAGTGATTTGCTACTTCTCTTGCAAATGTCGTATTGTGCGACATTGCTATGGTCAAGGTAGTCACATGTTAAAGTGTGCCTTGACCAAAAGCTAGGTGCCTTTCTTTACCCATAATCATATTTAGAAATCCTTTTGACTCACTTGCAACATCGAGATAAATGCATACTTAGCTTAAACCAACGACACTTTATTATGTTCGAAGAAGTCTTTGGAAATTATTTGAAATCCGAGTCCTACTGTGTACAATCCGAGGTGTCCAAAGTAAGTTGACTTATAGAAGGGTTCGTACAGGATTACATGAGTGAATCAAAATATTGTTACGATTTTTGGAATGCTGTCTAAGGATTTGCTAGAGGCCAGGGTGCAGACGTCAAGATATTACTTGTGCCCGTGTGGCACATGCTTTGGGCTTTTAGGGCCATCTTTTCCAGAATTGCGGGAATATAAACCGTTTTCAAATTGACTTAGATTTACTTGGTGTATGTCTGTACAAAAGGTCAAGGTATACTTAGTTCTTTCCCTAGTTCTTTCATTTCAATTTTTAGCCCCCAGTTGCTATTATGTCTTCTCATTAAGGATGCTTTCAGATTTCGATCTTAGATGCCCGTGTCATATGTCTGAGTAGGGTAAGCCTTGGATAAGTGCCAAGTCCTATTGACAATGTCTGATTTTTTCAAAGGGGATTCGCAAGCATTTGAATTACCCTGAACGGATACCCTGAGTTCGAAGGAACGATGGGCGATGCCGTAGAACAATCCTCTTTATTGCAAGCTTACTGCCTTTACTACTTGTTGGCGATTATGACTGTGCCTAGTGGTGAAAGAAGGTCTTTAAGTGAGTTAGTTCGCTTTTGGGAGGGTTAAGTCGAGTACTTTAGAGGTCATGGACGCTTGCGCTAGCCCCCATTAAATTGAGGCAAAGCGATCTTTTGAGTATTGGCTAAGTGCCTAGGAGTGTGAGTGGTCCTTCTGGCAAGGGTATGTGCCCTTATTATTTTTCGATGTGTGCTCATTTTGGCATCTTGATGACTTGGATTCTTCCTTTGACTTAAATTTTTCTTTCGACTTGGATTGCAAGTACTTATATTTCAATAAAGGACTCTTTTTTTATTCTTGTTATTCTGTAGGCTTTAACATTTTTGCAAATTGGTTGGACCGAATCATGGATTGCCTACGTATCCGCCTTAAATAGATTTAATTTGGAATCAGGTCTTGCGTAGTTCTTAGTCAGAAAATGGTTTCTTAGAATGCCAATTTTAAACAAGTACGTTCGAGTGGAGCCGTAATGTTTGAAAATAGGGTGAAATAAGTGTACGAAAATTTTGAAGCGCGCGTATTTTGCGTATTTTGTATGATCTTCTACCCCCCAAGTGTTCGTTATTCTTCCGCATGTATATAGGAAAATATACGAACACTTTTAGGAATTAGGGGTTGAAAAGCAAGAAAGGCGCCCAGGGCTGGGCGCTATTATTTTCGGCGCCCAGGTCTGGGCGTTGAAAGTGTGTTCTGGGCTGCCTTTTTGCGCTGCTCCTTTTCGTTTCGTGCCAAATATTTGCGAATCTTTTTTGTGCGCTTTGCAAAGTTTTTTTTTTATTTTTTTTTATTATTATTTAAATTTTTTTTTTACGTTAAGCGTAGAACGTACTCTTCATTTGTTTTTTTATTCGTGACTCAAGACAGCTTGAAAGACGGGTCGAATGAGATAGGATAATTTGTATAGGTATTAGTCAAGCATGAGGATTACATCTGCTAGGACTCACAATTTGCAGCCTCAAACTAGTGTCATGAGTTTACATCAACCAAGGCCAATGAGTAGCATGGGGACGGCTCAAGGGTATATCAACAGGATGTATCCAAACAAGTTATATGGTCATTATGCTAATGGTGGTGTAAGAGCAGGTTTGGGCTTTGGAAATAATGGGTATGACGCACGTGTCAATGGCCGTACGTGGTTTGCAGTTGATAGCAAGTTCAAGAACAAGAGTTGAGGTAATGGTTTCTTGGGTTATGGCAATGAGAACATGGATGGGTTAAATGAGCTGAACAGGGGCCCCAGAGCGAAGGCGTCTAAGAACATAAGGGTTGGAAAGGGTAGACATCGTAGAACTTTATGTAGTTTTTGTGGCATGATTTGGATTGGTTGACTCAATTCTTTTCCTTCGTTTACTTGGGTAAATTTCGCACTTTGGGAGGTACGGGCTAAGTATTTCATGGCTCGCTCTTTTCGCTCTCCCTTTTCTCTCTCTTTTTAAGTATTTCATGGCTCGCTCTTTTCGCTCTCCCTTTTCTCTTTCTATTTTTTCTTTTTGCATGGGATTTCTCCCCAACATAAATCCTTCAATTTTTATTTTTATTTGGGATAAAAGGTAGATGGTTGTGGTCTTTGAGTCACGAAGCGAGACTGAGTCACTAGTAGAAAAAACCCCTGTTGCAGCCCCCTTGTTGCAGCGTACATGTATAAATACGCTTCAACAACCAGTCGGTCAACGCGGGTCAAACCCTTTAAAGGGTTATCGCAGCGTACATTTTAGTTGTTCGCAGCAAATGTGTTTGTTGCAGCGTACAAAATAAAAGCCCGCAGCAACAACCCGACTTTATTGCAGCGTACATGTTATTGCCCGCTGCAACAAGTCCGCGTTTCAAAATTTTTTACTTTCCTAGGTTGCAACAAACCGCGCTCAAACGAGCGGGCTCAAACGTACGTTGTTCCTTCTCTTATAGCTCCAAGCTTTTTCCCTTAAACAAATATCCAAGAAGCCGTCGAACTCAGCCCTGCGTCGCCGTCGAACTCAGCCCTGCGTCGCCGTCGAACCCAAGCGTTGCTCAGCCCTGCGTCGCTGTCTTCGCCGGTGTGTGGTGTTCTCGCCTCATCTCCCCCATCCCGTTCAATTCTCGCGCAGCCCGACTTTATTGCAGCGTACATGTTAAAGCCCGCTGCAATAAGGGTTTTTTCTACTAGTGAGTGAGCCTCGTTTGGTAGGCCTATATTGGACCTTTAACTTTAGTAGGCCTAGGGTGGACCTTTAGCTTTAGTAGGCCTAGGGTGGACCTTTAAATTGTCTTACTTTGCAAGCGTATTTAGTCGTTTCTTAAAATGTGCAAATAGCATAGATTCAAAATGTTGTTTTTACTTTATTGAAATTTAACGAAAGAATTACATCGAAAATAATTTTTTTTGCTTCTTTTCAGATTCCGGTTTCCGGGATTTAATTGGAAGTTGTGATTTAGACTCGAACTTTCATTAATTTCTCTGATTATAACCCGTGTATGAATACAAGGAGGTGGCCTATACTCAAAATAATGACGTGGCGTAAGCCTATAATACTTGACCAAGCGACTTTTAGACTTAGGTTAATTGGACCATAACTTTCGTTGGTTGACACTTTAGACTTAACCTTGGGTGTTCATTTGTCATGCGCCATTTTGCTTAATGTTGGCAAGGTAGTTAGTTGGGGAGATCGAATTTCCACTTTTACAAGACTAGAATCATTAGTGCGGCTTCCCTCTTAGTGTGTATTGCTTTACCCCAATGGTAGCCTTATGGCATGCCGATTTGGGTATCTTCATGGTTCGTCATGTTGCATTCGTGGAAAATCTTTTAGTCCGTACATAGGAGTACTTCAAGGAGCGAGTGGCTCGAGAGGACTATGATAGTCGTGACCCAATGTGATCATAAGCTTTGAGGCCATTAAAATTTTTTCTTTGCCAATGGTATTGATACCTTAGGCTCACTTTAGGAGTTGTGCGACTATGGAGGAATGATTTTCAGAATGTGACTGTTTCCATTTTGCAAATACTCGAATTACATAATATGTTCTTTTTATTGGTGAGAGAGAGTATTGAGGCCGTAGATTCTTAGAAAAAGAGATGACAATTACATATGGGAGCTTATTGATTTAAATGTTAGGAAGGGAGACTCAATATGGTTTAACCTTTTAACTTGCAGAACGACACCGAGCATTAGGACCGATTCTATGGATAAAACAACTAAGACTTAGGATTTAGATTGTACTTTGGCATAGCCTAGTCTAGACTCGGATTTATTTATTTTTTATTCGAACATTATTTTTCCTTGAAAACTTCATTTGAACATTATTTTTTTGAATATTTTGCCCATTGTGACATTCAAGGTTATTTTAATTAGCATGCTCGGTTTTGGTGCCGAACATTGTCGTCATAGGAGGCCTAATGTCGACACAAAGAGTTGTTTATTTTATAAGTCGTTCTTAGAATCGAGTGCCTTTTCTCATATGCCCTCGCAGCAATTTTCGCGAATTTTTTTTACTGCTACGTATTTTTTTATGCGCGGGCACCGAGGCTGCTGTGCCTGACCAAGAGGCCAGGCAGCAACTTCAGCGCCCAACAACGGGCGTGAAAAATATTGGCGCCCAGCCAGGGGCGCTGAAAATGCGTCCCTGACTGGTACTCGTTTTCTGTTCGCGTATATTTTTTGTACATGCGACTTAATTTTGCGTGTTTGCCTAATAACGTCCTTTACGCGTTGTGCAGCGTTTGTGGGATTCGTTACGGGCCATCCCGAGCGTCGCTTATTTTTGTGGCGATCGTTCGGGTTTGCGGAACACGTATTTTGGTATAACTCTTTGGCCAATTGGTTTATGAATGTTTGGGCAATTTTTAAGGTCGTTGGTTTTCTAGCATTATTTCTCACACACAATCACATAATTCGCTACACATAACTAACATTACATCATGAGGCAAAATAATAATATGTCATGTAGTTTATGATAGGTTTCTATGGGTAGTATTTGCGCTGGCTTGGTACCGCTTCTATCGCAGATCAAACACATGCCCCGGTCGAGGTAGTGCCTTCAACATACGAATTTCGCCCAAGAGGCCAATCACGATGTAAGCCAAGGGGGCATGCACCAATTAGAGGGACCTAGTGGGCGAGCGATTGGGTTTGGGACGGGTGTACTACTAGCGAAAAGTGCCGAGTGGACAACATTCGAAGGGTATGCACCCCCCGGTTGACGATGGGTATCCTTAGTCCCAACTCCCGAGATGAAACATCCCAAGGGAGCCAAGATTCGTTATGCGGTTCTGTCCGTTCACATTAATATGCTGATTTTCAGATCGTCCCAACTTGATGGGGAAATAAACGCGGGGTAGGATCGTTTCACCCTTCGGCTATTTTGATTACCTACGAGCACGAGTATTTCCTTCACTATCCCCAGTGGAGTCGCCACTGTGAGGGGGTCGAAAAAGCACGAGGCTAATGCGTGACCTCGTCCCTCGTGGGCGAGACGTTTCTTTTTGTCAAACCAAGTGTAATTGGATTTCCTGTGAGTTTACACCCAATTGACTAATAATATAGGAGTCGCCATTCAGTTTTTAACGACAATGAGAAAAACTGACAAAACCCGGTTATCGTGACATAAAGGGAGTGCAATTATGTTTGACCACGACGGCCATATGTTCCCTTGTGATCCCTGGTGTGGGGATCTCTCAACGTACACCCGCAGGGTAGAGATTGAGGGTTCGGGGGATTGTAACTACCGAGAGGAGTACTCGCTCTTCGATAACTCCAGAGGCAGGATATCCTTACTAGCTCAGCATAAATAATTGAAGGGACATGCGTTAACTATTAAACTAATCTGAATTGATTTTAGCAATATGCAACACATAATACTAGATCGACCGTGATTATCTTGTTTAGATTGATTTAAGGGACCTAGCATGATAGTTCAATTTCCCAAGATATTATCTTCATTAGGCGTGATAGAACAATCAGATTTAATAGTTTAACAGTTTTATAAAAGGGCGAGGAAAGCGATTAAATCATGCGAAGGGACACATTACGACGCACCCTTGAGAGGTGCGTCATGGTTCTCAGAAAACTAACCACTTTGGCTTTGCTATTTCTCCATTTATTTAACGAATCTCAAGTTTCCGGGCTTAATTCTTCAGCTACAAGGGACAGGATACGTTCTGTTTGATTTTTGGATCGATTGCGACAGAACGCGGGATCAATTTCGCAGCGTGAGGCTTAGGCTTAGGGGTTGGAGTCAATACTCAAAATATGAATTGTGTGTTGTGTTGTGTTGTGTTGTTCACGTCGAATTTGGGGCTGTATTTATAGAAAAGAGTTCGTGGAAAGATAGAATTTTAGAGCACTAATCCAAGAAGAATTAGGAGAGAACACGTACCCAGGTATTTTCAGCGCCCAGGGCTGGGCGTTAAAGATTTCGGCGCCCAGCTCTTGGCGTTGAAAATGGGATCCAGGCAATTTCAGCGCCCAGAGGTGGGCGTTGAAAATGATGTTTGGGCCGAGTTCTTTGTCAGATTTAGACTCTTAGAGTCCGGAGTGTTTGAGACTTATCCGAGTCTTTTAGTGCGTATTAACTTTATGACGGAATGCGTCTGGGCCCGTTACAAACTCTAGGTTCGTTAGGATTTTAATCAATACGTAACTCTTATTTTCGAATTATACTAGGAATAGGATTCCTCTTGCAAATTCTATTTCTTTTAGGATTTATGTTGGAGTGCAACACCTAATTCTGACAGGTTTCTATCTTTTATGACTTGACACTTTTAACAACTACCTATTATGGCAGTTACTATTTTTAGCAGGTTCGGGTGAAATGAAAAGGGTGATCGAGATTCGTTATTTTATAGGAGATGCGTTGCCAAGTGGAGATTTATCTTCTCATCATCGAACCTTCCCTTTCGGGAATGGGGACAAAAGTAGGTGTCTACACTGGGCCTATTGTGTACGGCCCATGTGTCGACGTGTCGTGAGCCGTTTGTATTCCCAAATAATTTTCCCCTCAGTCCCATATAATTTCTGCGATAACAAAATTTATGGGCTAAGTGCAATAATAGAATATTCCGTTTTCACCGTTCTCGTACTTCGTATATAATGTTTCTTTACTTCCTTCAGTTAGTACAAATATAAACTGAAAAATTCACTGGGCCGAGCAACACTTTGACAACACTTTTCTTTGCCTTGAAAAGAGTACCAAGTCAAAATTGCATTTATGGACCTTACTTTTCCCCTTTCAGGCTTTCATAATTACTCCATGTTACCAAAGAAGAAAGAAAGATTTGACTTATCCCCTTTTCTTCTTCTTTTTCCTTTTTTTTTTTCTTCTTTTTTTTTTTTTTTTTTTAACTTTTAGTCGGCCAACAAGAGCAGCGATTTGACAGGCTCCGGCTGGCACCGAGACTATGTTCTACTGACCAAGTGCAGTTGCCTCAATAGACCTATCCATCCCCTTTGAGGGAATTTCGCTCCAAACAAAAGGGTAAAATAAAGACAGATTACCTAGAGCTACCACTACTACAAAAACAGGAATACGTAACGCGGAATAGAGAGAACAGTCAAGTTAGATAAGCGCTTTTCACATTTATAGAGAGCGCTTTTCTTACCCAACTGCTATGTGTGGGAAAGAATATAAAATGCCTCGCTACCTAACCTCTTTATATACTTGTATCCAAATTATAACAAATGAATAATTTAGCTAAATGATGTGAAACAGTTACCATGATAACCGTATTTTTTTTTTTTGAAATACCCAAATGCGGAGTAATTAAGTACAAGATCCCAAAAATTGAAAACCTAACTTCCCTCTAGCCGCCTCCTTAGAGCAACTCCAATGGTTGCATTAAGGGACTAGCATGCAATTTCCAAAACTTTCAAGCAAGTAGCTTAACCATTGGAGCAATTTTGTTAAATTACCTAGACAAAGCAAATTAGCTCTGCCAAGCTAATTAGCTTGGAAAAAATAACAATTTTTTCTTCCTAATTATTTGGGATGAAATTATGTAAACGTAAGAATATAATTTAAAAAAATAAAAAAATGAGTAAAAAAAAAAAATTCAAGCTACTTGCTAACCATTGGAGTATTATTATTATTTTTTTTTTTGAAGGGTAAGGAGAATATACTTAGGAGCCTCTCCGCACGAGAGTCACTCCTGAGTAATCATTACACAAGATAGTAGCTAATCTCTGGCTATTAGTAGGATCTATATACATATTTCCAACAATTAGGTGACCGACATTCGCTATCCAATCTGCAGCCGAATTTGCTTCTCTGAAAATGTGCTTGATATCCCACGTGGTAAAGAGGTTGAGGAGATGTTTGATATCAGAAATAATGTTACTGATCTTCCAAGGAGTAGACCACACCCCTTTAACTGCATTAATGATAAGAAGATTATCACCTTCGATAAGGAGATTATCGATCTGAAGACGCCTAGCTTCTTGTAGACCTTTGTGGAGAGCGATGTCTTCAGCCATGAAAGCTTGAGTTTGACCAAGATTAAAAGTACATGCTGAAATTGAAATTCCTTCATTATTACGGATGATGATTCCTGCTGCTGCTGAAGAAGATTTACTGGAGCCGTCGAAGTTGAGTTTGAAGGTGCCGAGTGGAGGGGGGTACCAGCGAACCATAATTGGAGGGGAAGGGAGAGGCGGAGGGGTGGAATTGAGGGTAGTGATAGGGGTGCCCGTAAGCTGGTGATAGTCAAGTTGGAGACGAGATTGCCATTCATGGTAAGCAGAGTTTGCCTTGTAGAAAACCCGGAATGGGTTGAAGGACGCATTGTTGAAGGTACAATCGTTTCTTTCCTTCCAAAGGGACCAAATTAGGAAGGTGAACTTACATAAAGCAGAGGGGTACTTCCTGAGAAGGGTTAGATTTTCAAGAAGGTCGTGGGAGGTGATAAAATAATCCAGCCAGTGTTTAGTTAATTGGAGATCCCACAAGAGTTTAGAGGAAGGGCATTGAATGAAAAGATGATTCATAGTTTCAATATAAGTGTCACAAAGTGGACAAACATCAAAAGGCAGGATATTACGTTTCTGGAGTGTACTTCGTACGGGAATGCTATTATGGCAAATTTGCCATAGAAAAATAGCAATTTTAGGTGGAATGTCTAAGCTCCAGATCCAGTTATAGTTCCAAGTATGGGGTGAAAAAAGTAACCCATGAGCTATCCAAGTCGCGGATTTGACGGAAAACTCTCCCGTTGAAGTAGCTCCCCAAATTGGAGAATCCTCAAGGTCTCTAGTTGGAATAGGTAATCCTTTAATTTTCATTGCTAAGGAGGGAGGAACTATAGATTTTAATTTATCACTATTCCATTCGTGGTTAGGGAGGATGAAATCAGCAACACGTAGATTCGAATTAACTGTATTAATATTCAATTTTAAGTGACTAAGGAGATTATCCTGGATAACCCAGTTGTCAAGCCAGAAATTAATAGATTTGCCGTTCCCGAGTTTCCAACGAATACCTTTGCGCAGAATCTCTCTTTGGCAAAGGATATGACGCCAGATAGAGGAGTCTTTTGTTTTAGGAATATATTCAAAAAAGGTTGAGTTGGAGAGATATTTTTTCCTAATTAATGAAACCCAGAGGTTTTCTTCGTTCATTAAGATTTTCCAGCCAAGCTTCGCAAGGAAGGCTTGGTTAAGAGGTCTTGTTTTCCTGAGACCTAGACCCCCTAGAATTTTAGGTTGACAAATTTTGTTCCATGAGATAAGCGGGGTATGGTTAGAGGAAGCGGATTGTTTCCAGAAGAAGTTACGATGGATAGAGTCTAAATTCGAGCATGTTTTTTGAGGTAATAAGAAGGAGGAGCAGACGTAAGCCGGTAGTGCTTCGAGATTACTTTGAATGAGGATAGACCTACCTGCTTTAGAAAGGAAATTAGCATGCCAATGGTTGATCCGAGAGATATTTTTCTGGATTATCGCATTATAGTCTGATTTGGAAGGTTTAAAGGAAGAGAAGTGGGCACCCAGATATCTTCCGAGTGAGGCAGATTTAGTCATAGAGAAATTCCCAGCAAGTAAATCTCTACGGGAGTGTTCTATTTTTTTTGAGAAGATGATCGCCGATTTATGAAAATTAACTAGTTGACCTGATAAGTTGCAGAAGGAATTTATCACAGATTTTAATTGATTTGTAGCTGTTGAAGTAGCTTTAACAAACAGAAGACTGTCGTCAGCAAACAGGAGGCAGGGAATTTTCGGAGTGAGAGGGGCAATACGGATTCCAATTCCTGAGTTCGGAAGTGTGCTACTTTGGGAAAGCATAAAAATGAAAACTTCCATACAGATAAGAAAGAGATACGGGGAGAGAGGGTCTCCTTGGCGGATACCTCTCGAAGGTAAGAAGTGATGCGTTGTAGAGCCGTTGATTTTAAGAGAGTAAGAGACTGTTGTGACACAAGCTTTAATCCAGGTAATCCACTTGTCCGGGAACCCAAGGGAGGAAAGGGTGGCCCAAAGGAAGTCCCATTCGATTCTATCATAAGCTTTTTCCATATCGAGTTTAAGCGCACACCATCCAACCTTTGAAGTGGATTTTTGGAAGGTATTTAAAATTTCTTGTGCTATCAGTAAATTATCGTGGATAGAACGTTCGGCCGTAAAGGCATTCTGATAGGGGCTTATGTGATGTTGGAGAATAGGTCTTAGTCGGTTGACTAATAATTTCGATATTACTTTATAGATGGTATTACATAGGCTGATGGGTCGGAAATGATTGGGATTTTCTGGGTTATCGTTTTTGGGAATAAGAGCAATTATGGTGTGATTCAGGGCTTTGGGGAGTTTGGCATGGTAGAAAAAACCTTTGATTGCAGTAGTAACTTCTGGAGCAATTATTGGCCAGTAAGCTTTAAAAAACTGCGGACCAAACCCATCCGATCCCGGAGATTTGAGCGGATCCATTGAGAAGAAGGCTTCTTTAATTTCATCATCAGAGTAGGGTTGAATGAGATCGTTTTGTTGTTCCTGAGAAATCCAATGTGGTAGAAAGGAGAGATCAAGTTGTCTATTAGGATCTGATGTGGATACGAACCGATGTTTGAAGGATTTAAGAAGAATATCTTGGACCGTGATGGGATCGGATTCCCATTGTCCTAAATCGTTTTGTAGACGATAGATCGTGTTCCTGGCCGACTGGGATTTGATTTTTTGGTGAAAGAAACGGGTGTTTCGATCACCTTGGGTAAGCCATTGTTTTTTACTAAAACTTTTCCAGGTGGATTGACCGAAAGCAAGTAATTTTTCTCGTTGTTTAATCATTCGAAGGAGGTGATCCTGAAGGATATTATTGAAAGGTTGTATTATTAATTTTGTTTGCAAATCCGTGATTTTGTCGCTATTTTTTTGTAACTTAGTAATATTATTGCCATATTTTGTTTTTGCCCATTCCTGAAGGCGAAGCTTAATATTATAAAGTTTAGATCGGATCTTGTAAAAACGAGAGCCTTCCTGTCGGAATCTCCATTCTTTTTTAACAATGTCATGAGAGTCTTGATCAAGCGTCCACATGTTGTTAAAGCGGAAAAGGCGATTAGAATTGATGTATTCAGAGTTTGAGTCAAATATGACAGGAGCATGATCAGATACCGAAAAAATACCATACTTAACGGTGCTCTTAGGAAAAAGGTTGGAAAAATGTGAATCAACAATGGCGCGATCAATACGCTCAAGGAGGGAGGAGTCTTGATTAGATTTCCAGGAGTACGCCGTTTGTACACAAGGAACATCGATAGCTTGGTGGCTAGACAGAAAGGCCGGGAGGCGTTTACATTGATGTGAGTGAATGGGGTTCCCACCCAGTTTATCAATTGGGGAGAGGAGTTCATTAAAGTCCCCAATTAGGAGCCATGGGAGGGTGGTGTTTGCATAGAAGGAGGAAAGATCATCCCAGAAGAGCGATTTTTCCTCCTCTTTCGCTGGGCAATAGATACCTGATACAAGGAGAGTGGTGTGAGTTGGTTTATATAGAATTGTTAAATGTGCACATCTGTGTGTTAAAGTCGTATTCAAAACCTTGATGTTATCTTCATTCCAAAGTGCCCAAATACCCCCACAATGATTGACAGGATCAATAATGAGATGTTTCTGAAATCGAGTCGCTTTAGTTATAGTCTGGCTATGGATATTATTTGTTAGTGTTTCAATAACAAAACATAAGTCCGGTTTTTCTTGTTGTTTTAGGTTCATTAGTTCTGCTATGGCGTGATCACGTTTACCACCTCGAATATTCCATGCACAAATTTTCATAATAATTTGGAAATGATAAAATTGTTCGTTGAGAAAAGCCCTAAAATACCAACCGTGGAGGGTGGCATACAGTTTTTGACATAATGTGTACTAATAGGTGTGAAGTGTTGTTCCTGATACACAAAGGAATAAAGAAAGAAAAGATACAAGGCGGATTTAGAAATCTGGTTCCGATAAGGAGTAGAATCCTTAGGCAATTCAATAGCAGAGCTTTGGCTCTGGTTCACAATATTAAACAAAAACAAGGCGGATTTTAAAATCCGGTTCCGATAAGGAGTGAAGTCCTTAGGCAAGTCCGTAGCAGAGTTTAAAGTCTGAGTTGACAAAATAAAAACCCAAAAAAGTTCAAGGTAAAAAGAGTCCTTATACAAACGGAATAAAAATTCAAACTTTGAGCGCGAACAAACAAAGAAATTCGCAAAGGTCCAGTCTTGGAAGAGCTCCTGAAAACGAGCAATCCAGAAGCAACCACCATATAAAATCAGCAAGAACCAGAGAAAGGTTGAACCTTCTGCAACTAACAGAACACAGTAACACAAATTAGAGTAATACAAGGTATAGAGAACCCAAATGACCAGGCATAACAAGGTAGAGCTTGCAAATAAACTGGTTAGGGGGTGACAAATATAGTTCTCAGGCCAAGAATGAAGAGCATTCTTAGTTGCATCATCGAACTTGGACTCAAAAGAGGTTTGCCTCACAGAATTAGGCATCAACCTTCCAAGCACCATCCCAAAGCATGGGTACCTCAACATGGAAGGGAGCCAAGTCTGGAGAACTGAACCTACAAGACGAGTCCACCGCATACAGGTAACCAAGGGGACGAAGGGAAAGGCAACCACAAACATAAAAAACCCAGTGGCAACCTGAATAAAGGTAGCAACACAAGTCAAGTGAGCAGAAAAACAATCACCCAGGAGCAAAAATGCAGAAGATTGAAGAAACAGAGGGGCAATTCGAACAAAAACAACCCAAACTAAAATTCCATTAAGAAGCCTGCATTGGAGCCCAGAAAACCAGTACATGATTGAGGAACGTGCCATAAAGAAACCTAAATCTAGAACATACAGACAATAAGGGAAATTAAGTCTAGAAATTAGAGAAAACACGATACATAGCCAATTAAACATAGTAACCCACAAACTACACCATTCGAAATTCAAAGGCTGCGTAGTAACAATAGGATTGAGGAGCGAGCAGCTGCAAAAGTCTGGGCAGAACCAGGAAGCGAAAGTAGACCAAAAAAGCCAATGCAGGGCTATCATAACTTAATTGATAGGAGAAGAGGGTGGAGAGAGGCTAGATGAGTCTCTCTTTCTCCTCTTTTGGAGGTCAGGCAGCCTTGGGGGCGTTCCGGGATTGAGAAAATCATCATGATCCTCCCAATTATCCATCTCATCATCATCAATCATATTAAAAGGAACAGCATGCCTTTCGGGGGCAAGCACAATATCATCAGAAGTGAGATCAGGAAGGATGTCATCATTGCCCGGATTAGGCAAAGAAGCAGAAGCAACATTGTTAGTATCAATGTCATTGATGACACCACAGAATTCAGTAGACATAGTAGGTGGTTTGAGAGTCACAGTCTCCCCTGTGGAGACTTGAAAATCAGCCAACTTAGTGAAGGGATTGGCAACAGGAATGGGCTCACCAGCAACAACCAAATTCGTATCAGTAGAAGGAGCAGGTTTGACAGTAACTGGGGGGACATAAGGGTGAAACCTAGAGCGGTTGCCCTTAACAAAAATACGAGGTTTGGCTCTCCTCTTAGGAAGGACAGTACACCAATCAGATGAGGTTGCCTTATCAGTGTGGGTTGGAGCAGTGAGAGAAGCAGAATCCAGCTTAGCAACAACTAATTCAAGGCAAGGAGGGGGCTTGTTTGGGCATGAGTTCATAGTGTGTTTAGGATCTCCGCAAAGCGGACACACTTCCCACACTCCCTCGTAAGATAAGAAATACTCTTGACAATGAGAGCCAAAGTTAAGAGTGATTGATCGTGGAACAGGTTTGGTGATATTGAGGTTGACACAAACACGAGCAAATTGCCCTTTTTCAACATTTTGTTGGGTAAAGCGGCCAAGTCTGATGGGGTGACCAATACAAGACACAATTTGGTTAAGATACCTCCAAGCCCAATATTCAGTAGGTAAAAAGGGGATCTTAATCCATTGATCCACACTAGTAATGCGACAAAACTGAGCTCTAAACCCTGGATACCAAGGCATCAACACAAAGTTTAGACCTTGGACAAACCAAGGTCGACCATTCCAAACATCAAGCTTAGTGAGAGGGTTATCAAATTGAATTAAGAACCACCCATTGCCCAAATACCTGAATTTAATCTCACCCTTAGTGTTATTCCAGTCTTTGTTAAGTCTAGCTAGAATAGCAGCTTGAGGAATGAATTCCCCCCAAGCTTTCCCAAATAAACAAGACTTTTCCATAAGAGAGACCTCATCATCAGCAAGACGAGGAGCATTGAGGGAGATTACAGCGAGAGATTCACTGTGAATCTCTGCAGGGACAGTGTGTGAAGTGTGCGAAGGTGGGGAATTGGGAGCATCAATATAATTGTGACTTCCCACAGACTCTGAGTCCGAGTGGGAGAAGGTGTTGGGGATGGTGTTAACTGAACTACCAAGAAGACAGGCAGATTGAGGTTGAGAGGAAACTGTAGGATTGTTTGTCTTGAAAAGTGAGGCATAGTTGGAGGTTGAAGGATTATCAGACATGAATGAAATTAACAGGTAGTTGTGATTATAGTGAGAGTGTAGGAGAAGGAGATGTGAGAGAGTGATGGTGTGATCACAACAGTGCAAATGAGGTTCATATTTATAGTGGTGGTGATTTAAAAAAGGGCGGGGAAAAACAACCAAAGTAATTACTGAGACCATATAGAAAGACATATTAAGAGACACATTATTAATCACAATAATCAGAATCCCATGGCAAAAAAACACATAGTTAATGAGAAAGTAGATAATATTAATACCAATTAACAATAATCCATAATTAATATTAGATCTGAGGGTAGAACAGGCAATTAAGGTCCGATTAGACGGGAGATTAAGAGAAACGTGGGCATCAAGGTGAGATAAATAACACACATTAAACCAAAAACCAAAATCAAAGGCATCATGAAGGATACGAACAGGGCAAGAAACAACCAGATCAGAAACGATAAAACGAATATGACAATTTCCAAGATAATAATTAGCTAAAAATAGGTACTTCCCTGAGAATTTCGAAGGATTAGAGCAACTCAAGCAAGCAAAGGCCGCCGAACTCGTCAACCAAGAAAAACCAAACGATGGATTGGGCAAGATGGAGTAGCAAGGATTCTCAATTAAGATTAAATCCATTAAAAGTGGATTTCCCTCATAATTACAGACGGAGAAACCAAGGCCGCCGCCCAAGAAGAAAATCTCAACCCTCAGATTAAGATCCAAAGGTGGAGAAAAAGAGACTGAAAATATCTCTTCATTAATCTCAATTAAAAAGGCATTAATGTAGGAAGTAGGGTAATAATTACCCTGTAAACTAGAGGAGCTTTTCTGGTTTTGGATTTGGAGAGCAAATCGAACAAAATCAAGGTTCAACAATGGATGCGAAAGAGAGGGGAGGGAGGCGGATGAACCGAGGTGTAGGGGGCTAGGGTTTGTTTTGTTCTTTGGAATCTCATATGGCTTTTTTTTCTTTTTTCTCTTTCTCTCTCTAAGTTTCTTTTTTTCTCTCATGTGTCAAAATTACCATTGGAGTATTATGTAGCTAGAAAATGTTATTGCTTGAAAAAATGATAGTGGCATACTAAGCTATAATAGTATTCAGCTAACCATTAAAGATGCTCTTAAATTCTATCCCCTTCTCTGAATATTTTTATTCTTCCTCAAACTTAAAAACTTCTGTTTCTGCCTCCCTTCTCACTCCTCTTTTTACCCTCAGAAATATCGACAACATTCATCCTCATCGGCGCCTGTGTCAGCGATTTTGGTGCTGGGTAACCGACGCCGTCAACCAGGTAGGTGAAAATTTAGATAGGTCCGATCATTTGTCCGATACGACTCGAAAGCTAGTTCGATTACTAACCATCCAAAAGAGAGCGTGCTCATAATGATTGATCCTTAATCCTATAGTTGTTGGAAAAGTGTTCGATTTTGCTGTTCTATTTTCCATTTATCTCTTATTTATTTTATTGAATATTTTCTTCTGCAATTCGGGATTTAATTTGTTGATGGTTTTCTTTGCTAATACATATGCAATTTGGAGTATATTATTCTTTTTGTAAATTTGTATACTAATTTGCTAATTATATGTGTAGTGATGATGAAGTTGTAGATTACATGTTTGGTTCCTTAACATTTTCTATTTTGTTTACGCAGGATTGGAGTGTCGGTGAACTTGAAATGGTTTCTTGAAGAATTTGGAAGACCTGTTGTTTTTATTTTAATCTAAATGCTGCTGATTTCAATCCGTCATTTGAGTTGAGGATGAAGTCGAATTAACCACTCAAACATCAATTTTCTCACCATTTCAATCTATCAATTTTATTCTTTTTATTTTTTGGTAAGTTTAATTCTTAGAATTTCATCTTTTAACTGCAAAATGCAACTTGGACATCCGAATTTTGTATGTCCTCGTCCAATTTTGTTTCTTGTCAATTTTGCAAACAAAGTTTGTGATATTGCTATTGTTTATATGGGATCTTGTGTAATTCAGCTTGGACATCCGTAGCTTGCAAAATTAAAAAAATTGTTCACTAAAGTTGGGTATTGATGATTTCCGTCCTTATCTTCTTGCTGCTATTTCGATAATGTATTCAAATGGAATTTTCTATAATCTAGATTGTGTAGAAACTTGAAAACCCAGTAGTTTTTGTGTCTTTTGGTGCTTGCGAGTTGTGTATTTGTAGATAAATGTATTCAAATTAGTAATTCTAATCACCTAGATTGTCGAACTGGAACCAACAACAAAATCAATGTATCCTTCCTACTTTCCTAGTAAGGCTACTACTTGATAGCAAATCTAAAATATAATCTTTCTCCTAAGTTTTGTTTGAGTTGTCTTTAATTTGTCTGGGATATTACAAAATTTTCTAATTCTTTTGTTTATTTTGGTGCAGATCGAAGTAGTTTTTTTCTCTTTTTGGAAAGCAAAGAATTGAACATTTGTTAGACTTGAAACGATGATCAAGCGAGAAGATTGTGTCCTTTCCTAGTGTGATTGTGTTTTTTGTAATTTAATTTCAATGTTATAAGTACTCTGTAGTTGCTAATCTTAATGGTGGCAAAAACTTGTTCGTGTTTTGTACAATCAGTTGAAAATTAATAAAGTTGATTTATTTTAATGTGTGTTAATGGATCCTGTTGATAATTGAATAATTCTTATAGCATTTCAATAAACAAATGGCCAAATGTGGCTGAAATAATAATTATACGTAAAAAAAGGGAATAGAAAACGGTTGCTTACGACAACTGTTTTGTATCTTAATGTAACGGGGAAGTATATAGGACGGTTGTCTATTGATTTTAGGAAGGGTTTATAGAGCGCTCTTCTCAAACCAATGTAATGTATGATCAGGCGTACAAAGCGCCTTTTCCAACCGCTTTATAAACTTTATAAAGCGTTGAGCAGAAGAGCGCCTCTAATGAGCTTTATAAGGTGTATTTTAACAGTTCTATATTCCTATTTTTGTAGTAGTGTACTCCGACTTTGGGTTAGGGAGGCCGGACCTGGCAGCCGGCTGTCTGGCTGGGCACGACGGCCGACGGTTTGGTGGGACTTGAAGGCCGTCCGACTGGCTGGTCTTGATGGCCGACCGGTTGGCTGCGATGGCCGGCTGGCCGCGTCCGCCTGGGTGTCATCGCCGGCTGTGATGGTCGGTCGGCTATGGCTGGCTGTCATCGCCGGCTGTGATGGTCGGCGGCGGCTGGCCGGCTTCTCTCCCTACTGCATTTTCTCTTTTTATTTTATTTTATTTTATTTAGGAGATGAAAAGAGGAACCATTCATTCACGTTAATGTATAAGGAAGGCAGTGGGCCTACCAAATTAACAAATGATGGCAATAGTGTTTGCTAAATGATGATGATGAATGGTTTCTTGACAAGTGGCATGATCCATAACCCCAATAAATCCTCACCCTCTATTTTCTTATAAAAAGGGTGGGAGGTCATAAGAGTGTTACCACTTTTGCTCTCACTTTTCTCCAACTTTTCTACTTAGTGAGGCTTTTCCTTACTCCTCCAATCATGCCATTCTTCAAATAGATATTGGGCTTTAGTCACGTTTTATGACCAAATGTAGTGGTCGTATTTTGAAAGTCACAAAGTTTTCGGTCGTCCTTCATAAATTTTTGGCAACCTACGGAGGTTTTCCGGCGGTCCTCCGTCCATTTCCGGCGACGTTCACGACTTTTTCAGGTCATACCTCCGACGTCCTCACTGCTTTCCGACGACTTCAGACCGCTTTCCGGCGATTTTTCGGGCGGATTCCGACTGTTCACCGGCGACTTCCGTCGAAATTTTGACTATTTCCGGTCATTTTTCCGACGTCCTTCAGTTATTTTCTGGCAGTCATCCTGGTGATTTTCCGGCGAGCTCAGGCTAACTTTTCCAGGTATCAATATTTAGCTTGTGTTTTGTCATTATTTTATCTTAATATCCGACGACTCTTCCTAGAGTTTCGCGTCGGTGTGGACGCTCGGATGATGTGTCGTCGAGTGCTGCGCGTCGACGCCAGCGTCGTCTTGTGAGAGCGTCGGAGGTAGAAAGTAGTAAGATGGAGAAACATAATTTCTTAGGTCAGCCTTCCGTAGACAAGACTTTGCATAATGTGTATTGGTTGGATATAGGTGGTTGAACCATTAACGTAATGCCTCTACGGTCTTGTGCCTTTAACCCCTCTGGCTCATCCCGTCAACCTAGTCGTATCGATCTTTCGGATGATGAGACTGATGAATGTGTAGTAGCTAGGGAGAGTGTATGGCTTGACCCGGTCTATTATCGTGGTTTGCTTTCCTCAAAACCTGGTAAGGATTGGCCATCCACCGCGCGTGTTTACCCCATAGTTGCTAGGGAATTGTATAGAATTCGGCCAGGCTACGAACTTACCGTTCCCGGTGCGTGTTCCGTGATTGGTTGCCCCCCCGGAGAGTTGTTGTACCGTGTATATGAAGGATTTTGAATTTGGGCTTAGGCTTGCTCTCCATCCATTTTCGTTGACGTCTTGAATGAGTTTAACGTTTGTCTTTCCCAGTTGTCACCACGGAGTGTTCGTACCATTATTGGTTTTATTTGGGTTTGCATCTTTTTCGAGTTTCCCCTGGCACTTCCTCTGTTCAAGAAACTCCATTATTTGAATGAGTTCACCGGTACCGATGTAGAGCCGGTGTTTCGGTCTTTGGTTAGTCTCTCTGATAGGACTACCGTGTATCCTCGTATGACATCCTGTCATTTTTGGCGGGAGAGGTGGTTTTACCTTAGATTTCCCACATGCCTCCATTTTGTGCGTCCGTTCCCTATTCGCTTTACTCCAGGAAAACCTGATTGTCATATGAGTAGAGTGTCCGAGGTGTTGTCTGATGTCGAACGTTTTGCCTATGATTATTTTGGCGTTGCCCCTCGGAGGCGCCTCCCTAGTGGTAAGGCATCTTCTCCTGAACCGTTGACGTGGTTGCCAAATATAGGGGTGGCAATTTCATCCGAGTCCGACGGATATCCTAACCACCCGAACCGAACATGTGGATGAAAACCCGATACATCACGGATGTTAAACGGGTGGCAGGTGGATCGGGTGATGGGTCGGGTCGGATTCGGGTGGAGGTTCATCCAACCCGTCACCCGATCCATCATCCGATCCATCCATCCATCCGTTAAAATTATTAATTTTTTCACTAAAATTGCTTAATTATTAATAGAATCTTGTATTTATTACGATAATTTTTTTATTATTAGCATTTTATGCTATGTTATAATGTAGATGTATCAAATTTATACTTCATTGACCACTATATTAACACATATTACTTTTTATTAATATTATAAATAAAAGTTGACGATGCTTTTACTTTCACCCGTTAATCACCTTATCCACCCGATTCATCCGCGGATGATGGATGGGTCGGATGTGGTTGGGGTTAAATCGGGTGATGGATGGGATGGATGATGGATGAAAATTTGACGGATGGAGGCGGATGAAGCTCCACCCGATCCACCTCCGATCCATTGCCACCCCTAGCCAAATATGACGTACGTTCAGTACGAGTCGGTCCTTTCTTTTGGGCGGCCTCAGCCGCCTCCTTTCTCCTGGTATGCGTCTGGTTGGAGTCGTTCTTCTTATGTTCATGTATTTTCCTTGTGCGGTTTTCTTTATCGTAGTCTTACACCATTCTTGATTTACATGACTTTTTTGCAGGTGAGGGTGTCTCGAAGATTGACCCTGTACTACTCGGGATTTCCTTTGATCATCAGACGGTGCATAGCAGTTGTCCGGATTTTCCGAAGAATCCGAACATCAATCCCATTCTTGCCGAGTACACTAAGATTATGATGAAGAGAGGTCGCAACTTGATTACTGAGATTGATGAGCCCCTTTTTCCGCCGCTCGAGGGTTTCCAATTTGGATCTCCTTCGGCCCGTCAGGTCTCGATTGATATGCATGCCGACGAGCTCGAGGGTCATAATCCTGGAGGTACGACTCCTTTTGGTGACATCCCTCTCTTTCGGCGGCGAACGAGATACATTTCACCTCTTTCTTCAATGGCCTTTCTAGGGAGATGAGCACCGACGCTGGACGAGAGACTTATATGGAGCCGGAGAGTGTGAGCCTGCCTCCGGAAGTGAGGTGTCGTTTGACGGGCTCATATTTCTCTAGGGGTTCGTCCTACACTCCTTCTTAGCGTGTCACAGAGTCTTTGGACCTTGATGATCCGCAATCTGGTGGGAAACCTTGGATACCGCATGTTGAAGGCTTTCATGATTCCCGCACATTACCCGGGAGATCGGGTGTCTCGTCCCTATGCTATGGCTTCGCATTATTTGGCACAGGTATCAAGTTATGTACATGTTTCTTCATAATTGATGGTATCTATGCATTTCCTTTCTAATGCCTCCTTTATGTTGTGTAGGCCAGCATATACTATCTCCAAGCGTCTGAGATTGGCATGGGACATATGCGTGAGGCCGGTACCTGTGAGGGGGTCGAAAAAGCACGAGGCTAATGCGTGACCTCGTCCCTCGTGGGTGTGACGATTCTTTTTATTCAATCAAGTGTAATTGGATTTCCTGTGAGTTTACACCCAATTGACTAGTAATATAGGAGTCGCCATTCAGTTTTTAACGACAATGAGAAAAACTGACAAAACCCGGTTATCGTGACATAAAGGGAGTGCAATTATGTTTGATCACGACGGCCGTAGGTTCCCTTGTGATCCCTGGTGTGGGGATCTCTCAACATACACCCGCAAGGTAGAGATTGAGGGTTCGGGGGACTGTAACTACCGAGAGGAGTACTTCGCTCGTCGATAACTCCAGAGGCAGGATATCCTTACTAGCTCAGCATAAATAATTGAAGGGACATGCGTTAACTATTAAACTAATCTGAGTTGATTTTAGCAATATGCAACATATAATACTAATTCGATCGTGATTATCTGATTTAAATAGCATTAAGGGACCTAGCATGATAATCCGATTTCCCAAAAATATTATATTTGTTAGGCGTGATAGAACAATCAGATTAGGTTAGTTTAACAGTTCATAAAAAGGGCGAGGAAAGCAGTTAAATCATAAAAAAGGGACACATTACGACGCACCCTTGAGAGGTGCGTCACGGTTCTCAGAAAACTAACCACTTTGACTTTGCTATTTCTCCTTTTTATTCAATGAATCTCAATTATGGGACATGATACGTTCTGTTCGATTTATGGATCGATTGCGACAGAACGCGTGAACAATTTCGCAGCGAGAGGCTTAGGCTAAGGGGTTTAGAGTCAATACTCAGAATATAATTATGTGTTGTTGTGTGTGTCCCTTTCACGTCGAATTTAGGGGTCTATTTATAGGGAAGAGTTCGTGGGAAGATAGAATTGCAGAGTTCTAATCCACAAAGAATTAGGAAAAAACACGTACCCAGGTACTTTCAGCGCCCAGGCCTGGGCGCCGAAGATTTCGGCGCCCAGAGCCAGGCGTTGAAATAGGGTCTGGGCTGTTTTCTTTAGTCAGATTCGGATTCCTGAAATCCGCAGAGTTTGAGATTAATTCGAGTCTTTTAGCGCGTATCAATTTTGTGACGGAATGCGTCTGGGCCCGTTACGAACTCTAGGCTCGTTAGGATTTCAATTAATACGTAACTCTTATTTCCGAATCATATTAGGAATAGGATTCTCGCAGTTTTCTATCTTATTTAGGATTTATGTTGGAATGCAACACCTAATTCTGACAGGTTTCTATCTTTTATGATTTGCCACTTTTAGAAGCTACTTTTTACGGCAGTTACTATTTTTAGCAGGTTTCCATAAATAGCAAGTTTCGGGTGAAATGAAAAGGGGAATTGAGATTCGTTTATTTCATAGGAGATGCGTTGTCAAGTGGAGATTTACGTTTTCATCATCGAACTTTTCCCTTGCGGGAATGGGGACAAAAGTAGGTGTCTACAGTTAGCCCCCACTTTGACTGAGTCTTGGAGTAAGACGATGGTCAAAGTATTAGACGGAGTGCGTCACACAAGCCATGGTGACCTGTTTTTTGCGAGGGTCTCACGAGCCCCCGAGTGATAACATTTGACTTAAGGGTCATCACTTGAAGTGTCGACATATCCCTCACGTGTCATTGGGATTTGTCAACGGATAGTATAGAAACTTCCTCAATTTGTCATCGGAAGGATCTAAAGGTGCGTAGAAACTCCCTCACTTTGTCATTGGGAGTAGCTGCAGATGTTTTCGAAATCAAAGCTGTAAAGTGTAATTGGGCCTGGCCAAGCCCAATCACAAGGTAAAAATGTTTTTTTATAGATTCTCATTTTCAGGGCTAGCTAAACGAGAAAACCCCCTTGTTTTTATAGGACGTAAAACGAAGGAAAATCCAGCACCCTTGTTTTTATAGGACGTAAAACGAAGGAAAATCCAGCAAAAGTTATCGCTGCAGCGACTAAGGACCTGCGCGGTTTTAATGGCGCAGACCCCGCCGGCTAAAGATGGCGAGCCTGTCCGCTAAGGGTGGACACCCCGTCCGATAGAAGTGGACGAATCTGTTTTTGAAATTTGAAAATAAGGACCTACGCGATTCGTGACGTAGACCCCGCCGGCTGAAGATGGCGAACCTTGTCCGCTAAGGGTGGACACCCCGTCCGATAGAAGTGCACGAATCTATTTTGAAATTTGTTTTGCTTTTTTTGAAAATAAGGACCTACGCGGTTTGTGACGTAGACCCCGCCCGCTGAGGGTGGGCGAGCCCTGTCCGCTGAGGCTGGACGTCCCTGAATTCATTTTCTTTTCGATTTGGGAACTCAGGCGGTTTGTGACGCGATCTTGCCGACTGAAGATGGGCAAGTTCCTATTTCTTTGGTTCTTTGTGATTTCTTTTGAGAATTTCTTTTATTTATTCATTCTTGCAAGAGCGAATTCTTTCGAGGGATGCTCGAATTTAGTTGTAACCTGAACGTGGGCTGACAACATGTTCAGACGGATCTTTGTCTTGCGACCGTCTGCTTTCGTGATCTTGAGCTAGTCTTTACGGCTCGACTTGGTCTTTGATCAGAGGACCGTGCACAAGTGTCAGTGACGTCCTTTCGATGAGGTCGAACCTATTGTTGTTCTTTTGAGATATCCAAACATGATATGGTGTATGGCGCAGTCTAGGAATGTGATTATGATCGCGCGCTCCTCGTTGGAGTCTATTTTTTTTCGCGAGCCCCCAAGCACTGGGGCTCGTCGGTTGTTTTTCGCATCCTGTAATCACGTTTGGGGTCATGTTCGTATGTGCGAGCGACCTTCTATAGTAGTGTGCTACTTTAGCGAAGCCGTGGAGTGCGACTTTTAGTTTTCAGGCGACATCCGGTTTTAGCTTGGCCCGGATTAACCCTTTGACAGACAAACATTTTTTATTTGGAAAACCAAGGACTTGACGACACATATTTTTGGTGTTTTGAAGAATGACCATGATATATTGCTTTTTTTTAAAAAGTGTACATAAGCATTTTCTGAGACGAGTCTAAGTTCCGACCAAGTTTTATTATTTTTTCTTGCTTATTTGGGAGCTAAAGGTGCTTTGGGCTTGATCCTACTTGCAATAGGGCCTCGTGTTTAGCAACACGGTCTTAAGTCCGTTCCTGTTCCGTGTTTTGTGAAATCTGGGCCTTGGGCTGCATTTTCAGCGCCCAAGTTCAGGCGTTAAACATTTCGGCGCCCAGGCGTGGGCGCTGAAAGTCCTTTCCTGGTAATATTTGATTTTCGGATTTCCTAACACGTTTCCGAATGGGATCAGGATGTCATTGGGTGCGTTCAGCTATATATAGGGGCTAGATACGTCCTTATTTTCCACCACTCTCAAATTCTTTCTCTTCTTTTGCTGTGCTCTAATTATTCACTGCTTTTGCCATGTCGATCCCTACTTTCTCACTCCAACGGACTGTTAGGCGTTGGTTACGGGCCCTTACTCCCACAGAAAAAGCTTTGTTAAAAGAATACCACTTAGAGGCACTTTTAGGCTTACAACAAATTAATATTGATTATAACTTTCTGCATGCTGCCCTAAGCTTTTGGGACTCCGATCATCATGTTTTTGCCTTTCAGGGCAACGAAATATGTCCTTTGCCCGATGAATTTGCTGCGATCCTTGGTTATCCTACTAATGCTACTCCTGTTACCCCTGGCACCGTTGAAGAGGGTAAAACAACCATAAGGGCTTTCCTAGGGCTAGATGATAACATGTTTGCTGAAATGGTTGTAGATGATAAGGTTAACTTGGCAAAACTTGTAAAACATCATTTTAGACCTAGTAAGAATATGACCGAACAGAAATTGAATATTCGAGCCCTTGTATTTTGCTTGTTGAATCATTATTTGCTGTCGAATAACAATGGTGAGTTCGGTGACATAAGGTTGATCCCCTTGATTAGCCAGATGTAAAGTTGCTATTCTATTATGCCGTTGGTTGTTGCCGAGACTTTGCTGAGTGCGGATGAGCTGAAGAAGGATGCCAAATCTGAACATTTTAAGGGAAGCCCCCTATTACTGCAGGTAATCGATTTTTCTTTGCGCGCAAACACGTCCCTTTTGCATATATTTCTTTTTTCCTGGGGCTGAAATTCAGCGCCCAGGGCCGGGCGCTGGAATTATCGGCGCCTGGTCCTGGGCGTTGAAACTGCGCCCCAGGAACCGTTTTTTCTTTCTTTTCATTCTTTTGATTCGATCGTACCTGTTTTTGCAGATTTGGCTTGCGGAACGACTTAGACTTTTGGAAGCTCCTGCCGATCCTAAACACTATCGCCCTATAGCCTTGGGTAACCGAAAATACTTGCACCAAGGCCAGGACGAGGCTGAATGGACCTCCTTTTTTACTTATGGCATTTGTTCTATTAAGTGGGTGGTACCATGGTGGGGTTTGACTACTATGACAGGGGGGTCTTATGTATCGGTTTATGTTTCTTTGTTGGGGCTATCTCGTCCCATTTATATTTTCCCTTACCGAGTCATGCGTCAATATGATTTAAGGCAGACTATCCCCTTTTCTGATACGGTACCACCTAAGGTAGCGGCCTTTTCACAAACACGGGTCCTAGCGTGGGCTAAGTATTATGATGGCCTCCCGCGTTGGGCCGTAGCTACAAATGGCTTTGTGGGTCTTTCTGAAAACTACAAGTTGTGGATGAGCTCCGATGACAAAGATGTGAGGACCGAGGCTCGTAATGGGGAGCCGGCTGAGCTTTTGATACCTCGCATTCGAGTTAAGTATGAGGGTCCTGATTGTGCCAAACCTCGTACCTATAGTGTTAATACTGTGAAAGCTCGTCCTGATCGAAAGCGAAAGGAAGTTCCTCCCCGTTCCAGTTTCAGGCCTAAAAAGATGCCTAACATGAAGGGGCCTGCTGTTGTTAAAAGAAATGCAAGCTCTCGCGGAGATCGTCGCCGGAACAATGTATGGGTTAGGAAGGCTCAGCCGCCTGTAGAAATAGTGGCTAGTCTAGTTGATGATAATAATCCTTCTCCCATCATTGCCTGTGCCCTCGATGCTGAGCGAGCTATAACTGAGAACGTTTCTGAAGCCTTGGCATCTTTGGAAGTTAGTGTCCAGGAGCCGGTTCTTATGGAGATTGACATTGGGGCAGCGCAGAGGACTGTGGGGGTGGATCCTGCGAATATTGCCCTTTACAAGACTTTATTTGATGATCCAGAAGAACTAGAGTAATGTAGTTCTTGCTAGGGTGTAGGTGCCCTCTATTTATTTCAGTCGTGTTTGTTTTTATTTTTAACACTCTGTTTTCCTTCTTATTATATTTTAATAAAGGCGTATTTTTAGTTTTCATTTATTTTTGTTTATCCTCTTTTTTATGTATTTTATATGTTTAACACTTTTTGCACAAAGAATATATATTTTTTTTTATTATTTGGACCGAATCCTTGGTAAGGATTGCCTACGTATCTTGTCAGAATCAGGTCGCGCGTAGTTCTAGCTTTTGAATTAGTTCTAGTATGCCGGATTTCGGTAGATATGCCCTGAGGTGGAAACATATTACTTAGTCGGTCAAATGAGTGAAGTATTATCATTGTTTTCATCTGTCATTTTTTTTTGCCATAAGTCGTGTAAAATATGAAATTCGAAATTCGACTAATTTGTATGGCTATATTCTTGATTGGTAAGCCTATTCGGATACGTACTGTACCCCCCAAGTGTTCGTTATTTTTCCGTTGTGTGCGGATAAAATGACGAGCACTTCGGAAAAGAAAACTTTTGGCAGGCAGAGAGTTTCAACGCCCAGGCTGGGGCGTCAGAAATTCCGGCGCCCAGCCCTGGGCGCTGAAAATGACTTGGGCGGTCAATTTTTGACGCTTTGCTTCACATGTTCTTGCGTTTATTTCTATTTCTTCTTTTCTTTTGTGCCTTGATATTTTGCTTCGTATTTAAAGTTAATTTGGAGGCTATTTTGGAGGCTTTTTTGACTGTTAGCGTGAAACGCATTTTTGTCCAGATTAATTTTTTCTATTGGTGACTCAAAACAGTTTTGAAAATGGAGTTAGGGTGCGGAATTTATGAAGATCTTTGTGTAGGCTTTGGAGGTGGGTTGTTAGTGAAGGGTATGATGGAATCTATGTTTTATGAATCTGTTTTTTTTTTGGTAACATTTGCATTGTTTTGGATTTTTGATTTCCTTTGATTTTGGGTTGCATGGGTTGGCTCTTATGATGACACTGGTTGGCTTTTTAGGTTTTGGGGATATGAATGGGGTAGTGTGGTTTATTTTGTGCGAATTGGTTCCCATGGCACTATTTCAAAACCGAGTGGGCATTGTTTGTTGGGCCTATAGTGGGCCGCCTCTTTATTTTTGTATTTTGCAAGTACATTTGGTGTTTATTTAGTGTTAGAATAAAATTTTTAGGAGAAATATTACGCCTTTATTGATTCGGAAAGTAAGGAAAACACACTGAAATAAAACTGACCTATATTCTAAGCGGCCTTAGGACCCTCTAAAGTCTCTATTATTTTTTTCTATCAATCTAAAGAACTACTAGGCGCTTTTTTACTAATGGTGCTCTATGTGGCTCAAGCCTGGGGTTTAGTCTCATAAAACTTCGGTCCTTCACCGGTACTCATCTTGAATTCTATTCCTTTTGCATTGACCCACTGATATGTCTTCACCCATCCGTTCTCGACCTCTTCTAGCGTTGATGCGGGAGAGATTAACCGGGTTGGATCGAAACCTTCATCTTGTAAAGCTAGGGTAGTCATCACAGTCTCGTTCTCCATAGGCCTTGATTCGTTAAACAACGTCCATAGAGCCTGGTTGTCCAATATTTCAGCTGTTTTAGTCTTGGTGAGGTGGGGTGCCTCATCCAAGGTGTGGCAGTCATGGAAAATTTCAAATCCGGGTTTTAGCAAGCCATCCTGAACGAAGGGTTCAGGGAAATCACAGCATGGGTGCTCTTCTCCTTCCCGAACGACCATCCCGTTAAGGGTCCTTTGATATGGGGGAAGGAGGGTGGTTTGTTTGGCTTTATTAAGGCGTAGCCTAGATAGGCGGTCAGCAATATCTTCCTCCGTTGGTTCATAACCTAAGCCAAAGGGAGTAGATTTGTCGGGAAAAGGGTGGAATGTGTATTCCTTCTTCCTTATCCCCAATGGGGTTCCTGGGAAATAACCTTGAGCTAACAGCATTCTAGGGATGACTCGGGATGCATGTGGGTCTAGGAATGCTGGATCATAATCTTCGATGAACTGGATTATTTCTTCCATTTGAAACCCATAAAGGTCGTCTGCAGTTTCGGCCGTTCCAACCATAGTACAACTGACGTCGAGAGGAGGGGCGCGAATTTCTAGTATTACCCCGTTATGGTTAAGTTTAACCATTTGGTGCAAGGTAGAAGCCACACCTCCTAAGTCATGGAGCCAAGGTCGCCTCAAGAGGAGGTTGAAAGTGGGCTTGATGTCGATTATTTGAAACTCCGTGGTGCGTGCCACAGGCCCGGTTTGTATGGTAAGGTTGATTTTTCCCAATACAGGCCTTCGGGAGTTATCATAAGCTCGTACCCCTTGCGTGGAGGTTTGGAAGTCATCGTTTCCTAGCCCCAAGCAATGGGCGGTTCGTAATGGGCAGACATTAACCGCCGAACCATTATCTACGAGCGCTAGGGGGATGTTTTGTCCTTTGCATCCAACCACTAGGTAAAGGGCTTTATTGTGAGCACCCCCCTCTTTGGGTAAGTCTTTATCAGTGAAAACTATGGCCTTTTCTCCGGCATCTCTCGTGACATGGCTAACCAATGAGTCAGGTGTGATATCTGTAGGTACTGAGATGAGGTCAAGTGAGCGAATAAGCTTTTCGCGATGTTCCTTTGAAGTACACATGAGATCCCAGATGGTAATCTCAGCCTTGGTTCTTTTCAGTTGTTTCAGGAGAGGGTTTTCAATGACTTCCGCGACGGTGGAGTACCGTCTATTCTCAGGAGTTTGCCTAACCGGGATGTCGCCCACAGGAGGTGGGTGAATATCCGGTTGGTATATTCTTCCGGATCGGGTGAGGTTGTCAACCTCGGGCTCCTGAGGGGTGGTGTCAATGAGAGCATACCCGGGCCAAGTTTCAGTGAAGAAGTCCTGGCCCGAGACTTGAGATAGGTAAATATCTTCAGCATCATCGTTCCACACACCGCACACTTCCCTCTCGACTCGATCCATAGGGACCACAGCGAGTGGTGCACCTTGAGGTGTAATATACACCGTCGGGTCGAAATTCTCTGGTTGGTCGAGAGAGATGTGACAAGAGCCGAGTGGGCTCTTGTTGTTGTTGGGTTTGCCAACGTTAGGGAGAGGTATTACTTCATCCTCTATCATGTCCTGGATCGTATGTTTTAGATTCCAGCAGTTTTCAGTGTCATGCCCATTTCCTTGATGGAATTTGCAGTAAGTACCTTCGACCCAATATTTGCTTTTGACAGGAGGGTCACGGGTGGGGCCTATAGGTCTCAACTTTCCTTGATTGGTTAGTCTTTCAAAGGCTTGTACCAAAGTTGACCCGAGTGGGGCAAACTTTCGGTCTCGGACCCATCTTGCAGAGTTTCTTCGGGCGGGAGTCTCTTCTACAGCATGGACTTCTTGGGCTTGGGATGTGTTACCCCGATTATAGGTGTTGGTCTTATATGTGGGTTTGCTCTGTATGGTTTTGGCGAGGTCGTCCTCGATCTTTATTCCCACATCATAAACTCTTTTGAAAGTGTAAAGTCCCAGGTACCTAAGGTGTTGTCTGTAAGCCGGGTCCAGGTTGTCGATGAATTTTTGGACCAATTCTGTTTCGGGAGGCCTATTGATTAGCTGGGCCGCCTGGTCCCTCCATCTAGCAAAGTAGGTTGTGAAACCCTCATTTTTTCTTTTGGAAGAGAACTTCCAGCTCGCGCATGGTGACTTGGAAATCCATGTTCGACGAGTATTGCTTGATGATGACATTGACAAAGTCTTCCCAAGTGGGGAAGAGCTTAGGGTCCTGGTGATAGTACCATTTGAGCGGCACAGGTTCCAAGGACAAAGGAAAGGCAGGTAAGTACATGGACTTGTCCACGCCTTTCAAGTTCATGGTATTCACAAAGCTCAGTAGATGATCACGGGGGTTGTCCGTGGCCTTGAACTTTGGTAAGTCAGATGAACTGAATTTTTCTGGTAATTTGCCAGGAAAAGGTTCAGGATCGAGGGAGAAGTATTTTCTCCCCATGGTTTGCTGTAGGACCATTTTTTCAATCCTCTTCTCGTTTTCGAGGTCATTTTTGGCTTGCGCAGCCGCTAAAGCTTCATTTTCCATTTTCAGTTGGCCCATAAGTTGGGTCATTTGGACCATCTGGTCTCGCAAATCTTCGATGGACATGTTTGAAGGTGCGAATCGAGGTTGGGGAAGCGGAGATCCTTGAAATGAGGGACGACGGACGGAGCTTGGAGTTACTAAACCTGGTGTTGGCGATGTATCTTCGAGACGCACTAACCGTTGATTCCCTGATCGGCACCAAGTGGCAGGACTAGTCCTAGGCATAAGATAAGCTAAAGTTTAGGTTCCCAAAGTTTCAAGCATTACTTAGTCTAGACCTCGACTCTCTAAATTGGTTTTTCACTCTTTCTTTTGTCGGTACACTTTTTGGTTTTTCTTTATTTGGGTCATTCTTTGGATTTTCGAAACACTTGCCCGTGTGACATTCATAGTTATTAGCACATTCTGTTTTGGTGCCGGGTATTGTCGTCGTAGGAGTCTTAACAACGACACAAAGAGTTATTAATTTTTTCGCGAGTCGCTTTTGAAATCGAGTGCTTTTCTTACGCCCTTGTAGCAATTCTTTTCATGAACATTTTTTTGCGCTACGTAATTTCCTTTCGCGCGGGCACCGAGGCTGCTGCGCCTGACCAGAAGGCCAAGCAGCAACTTCAGCGCCCAGCGAGGGGCGTGAGAAATTCTAGCGCCCAGCCAGGGGCGTTGAAAATGCGTCCCTGGCTGGTTCTCGTTTTCTGTCTTCTGTTTATGCGACTTCAATTTGCGTGCTTGCCTAATAACGTCCTTTACGCGTGGCAGCGTTTGTGGGATTCGTTACAGGCCATCCCGAGCGTCGCTCATTTTTGTGGCGATCATTCGGGTTTGCGGAACACGTGTTTCGGTATAACTCTTTGGCAAATTAGTCTATGAATGTTTGGGCAATTTTTTAAGGTCGTTGGTTTTCTAGAATAGTTTGTCACACACAATTACATATTTCGCTACACATAACTACATTACAAACATGGATTTGAAAATTAAATATGCCACGTAGTTTATGATAGGCTTCTATGGGTAGTTTATTTGGGCCTGGCTTGGTACCGCTTCTATCGTAGATCCAACACATGCCCCGGTCGAGGTAGTGTCTTCAACAGACGAATTTCGCCCAAGAGGCCAACCCGCAAGTGCAAGCCAAGGGGGCATGCAGGCGAGAGAGACCTAATGAGCGAGCGATTGGGTTCAGGATAGGTGTACTACCTGCACAAGTACCGAGTGGGAAACATGCGCGGCGTTTGCACCCCCCTATTGGCGAAAAAAGGTATCCTTAGTCCCAACTCCCGAGGGAGCCGAGATTCGTTATGCAGTTCTGCCCGTTCACATTAATATGCTGATTTTCAGGTCGTCCCAACTTGATGGGGAAATAAACGCGGGGTAGGATCGTTTCACCCTTCGGCTATTTTGATTACCTACAAGCACGAGTATTTCCTTCACTGTCCCCAGCGGAGTCGCCACTGTGAGGGGGTCGAAAAAGCACAAGGCTAATGCGTGACCTCGTCCCTCGTGGGTGTGACGATTCCTTTTATTCAATCAAGTGTAATTGGATTTCCTGTGAGTTTACACCCAATTGACTAGTAATATAGGAGTCGCCATTCAGTTTTTAACGACAATGAGAAAAACTGACAAAACCCGGTTATCGTGACATAAAGGGAGTGCAATTATGTTTGACCACGACGGCCGTAGGTTCCCTTGTGATCCCTGGTGTGGGGATCTCTCAACATACACCCGCAAGGTAGAGATTGAGGGTTCGGGGGACTGTAACTACCGAGAGGAGTACTTCGCTCGTCGATAACTCCAGAGGCAGGATATCCTTACTAGCTCAGCATAAATAATTGAAGGGACATGCGTTAACTATTAAACTAATCTGAGTTGATTTTAGCAATATGCAACATATAATACTAATTCGATCGTGATTATCTGATTTAAATAGCATTAAGGGACCTAGCATGATAATCCGATTTCCCAAAAATATTATATTTTTTAGGCGTGATAGAACAATCAGATTAGGTTAGTTTAATAGTTCATAAAAAGGGCGAGGAAAGCAGTTAAATCATCGAAAAGGGACACATTACGATGCACCCTTGAGAGGTGCGTCACGGTTCTCAGAAAACTAACCACTTTGACTTTGCTATTTCTCCTTTCTATTCAACGAATCTCAATTATGGGACAGGATACGTTCTGTTCGATTTATGGATCGATTGCGACAGAACGCGTGAACAATTTCGCAGCGAGAGGCTTAGGCTAAGGGGTTTAGAGTCAATACTCAGAATATAATTATGTGTTGTTGTGTGTGTCCCTTTCACGTCGAATTTAGGGGTCTATTTATAGGGATGAGTTCGTGGGAAGATAGAATTGCAGAGTTCTAATCCACAAAGAATTAGGAAAAAACACGTACCCAGGTACTTTCAGCGCCCAGAGCCAGGCGTTGAAAATAGGGTCTGGGCTGTTTTCTTTAGTCAGATTCGGATTCCTGAAATCCGTAGAGTTTGAGATTAATTCGAGTCTTTTAGCGCGGATCAATTTTGTGACGGATTGCGTCTGGGCCCGTTACGAACTCTAGGCTCGTTCGGATTTCAATTAATACCTAACTCTTATTTCCGAATCATATTAAGAATAGGATTCTCGCAGTTTTTTATCTCATTTAGGATTTATGTTGGAATGCAACACCTAATTCTGACAGGTTTCTATCTTTTATGATTTGCCACTTTTAGAAGCTACTTTTTACGGCAGTTACTATTTTTAGCAGGTTTCCATAAATATCAGGTTTCGGGTGAAATGAAAAGGGGAATTGAGATTCGTTTATTTCATAGGAGATGCGTTGTCAAGTGGAAATTTACGTTTTCATCATCGAACTTTTCCCTTGCGGGAATGAGGACAAAAGTAGGTGTCTACAGTACCTTGAGGGTGCGCTCTGCGCAGGCTGAGGAGAGTCTTGCCCAGGCTATGGCCGGGTTAGCCGTGGCAGAGAAGGACCGGGATGCTGGTACTACTAACCTATCCTAGTTGCAGAGAGAACGTCCGCAGCTCGAACAGGACAAGAAAGATGTGGAAGAGGACTTTAACAAGCTCAACGACGAGTTTGTTGCCTTGGAGAGTATGAAGGAAGAGGTTGAGGCTAAGATGGTCGACATGTATGATCGTTATGCGTATGATGCTCGCTTCTGGTGGGGTTGGGGGGTGGCCGAAAGGTGTGTGGAGCTGACCACTCTGGGGTATGCTTGGGCACCTGTTGAGGCAACCTACAAGTCCAAGTTTGGAAGAAGCCGCCTTCAGAGACTACGGAGCTTAGTGTCGACGGTGGTGGAGGCGACAACTCCTGGGGATTCAGGCTGTCGTCTCCGGGAAGTTCTACGTGAAGGAAATAATGCCCTTGGTCCAAGTATGCATTCAATGTTAAGTCTAATAAATGCGGTTCAATATTAATTAACAAGTTAATAATTCAGTGAGATCAAGTGAGCTGAATGCCTAGCTAGAGGCCGCTTCAGTTCAAGTGGAATTAATGATATTAATCCACAGCTTACTCTTGACTGAACCCATAGGGTCACACAAATAGTACGTAAACGGATCAAGTATTTAATGGCATTAAATACTCCATCTATGGATATTCGGAATCGACGGATCTTGGTTTCAGTGGGAGCTGAGATCGTCACAGGCAAGAAATGAATACTCCGGAAACGATGATATTGCCGGAAACGGAAATATGGATCGTATCGGAAATATAAATATTATCCAAGTCGTAGATGTTGCCGGAAACGGAAACATGGTACGTATCGGAAAATATTATCGGAAATGGAAATAATGCCGAAATCGGAAATATTGCCGGAAACGGAAATATTGTCAGAATCGGAAATATTATCGGAATCGGAAAATAATTCCGGAAACGGAAATATTAAATATTTGTTCGAAACGGAAATTGATTCCGGAATCGGAAATGTTGAATATGTTCGTATCGGAAATGAATTCCGGAATCGGGAAATTAATCGGAAGCGTATCGTACGAATTAGCATCGGACGAGGCTTGCCAGACGAAGGCCCAGCACGAAGCTGGGCCATCGCCCAGCAAGCCAGCGCGCCACAAACGCACCAGCCAAGGCTGCGCCAGGCCCACCGCAAGGCAGGCCCAGCGCGCGCCAAGGCTGCGGCAGCGTGTGGGCTTGCGGCAATGGGCTGCGAGCTCGCGGGCTGCGCGCGCGCGCGCATAGCGCCCCTCGTGGGCTGCTGTGCGTGCGTGTGTGTTTGTGTGCTACTCGAATCCTAAAGCTACCGGGATTTGTCATATGATTAAATCTAATCTGAAAAGATTTAGTTTATTTAATTAGAGTCCTAGTAGGATTATAATTAAATAAATTAGTATCCTAATAGGATTTCAAATCCTTTTCCATAACTCTATAAATACGTGCCTAGGGTCACATATTTACATCGAGCATTCAAGTATTCAAAGTGAGTTTTTAAGAGCAAAATTCAGTCACACAATTGGCTATAAAGTGCCGAAAATAATAGTACCTTAAGGGCGATTCTAGTTGGTCAATCTTAAGGCGGATCCGGACGTGCTTTGGACTATCTACGGAGGGACGACACTTGGAGTCCTAAAGACTTGTTCTTGTTCGGTTCGGGCGCAGCTAGGGAAGGCACGCAACAAAGAGTATGCATCTAAACTATGCTCAATGATTATGTGTAAATAATATGTTTTCCTGGCTTTATGGTTTTTCCGCATGATTTATGAATTGTCATATGTATCATAACCTAACAGTGGTATCAGAGCCTCTTATTATTTTCATAATCTAAATTGCATGAACATGGTTAAATATTACAAATTTGCAAGAATTAAAAGGGGTGATTAATTTTCGTAATTGTTAATTAATTGCAAATTGCGTTTATTTAATTATACGTACGCAGTTTTTCGGCAGTTTCTTCGTTACTCAACCAAATCGAGTGATTTTTGTGTCAATTCCGCATGTAAAAGGCATTCTAAAATTTTGACAAAATAGAATTTTTCGGCCGAACCCAGAATTCTCAAATTCGAAGCCTAACTATGACTTTCCGGAGGTTTTAGTTTTTCTAATGCAAAATTTCGTAAATTTAAGATGTTAAATTAAATATTTGCGATTCTTGTTGATAAATCTTGAATTTTTGATTGACCTACTGTATATGTTTAACAAGTTTGAATGCCTAGCCTTGTTAATTATGCAATCTAATTTGTAATTATGATTAATTTGTTGAAAATTAGAATAATTTAGAATTAATTTGATTTTCATAATTAATTATAATTTAATTAGATACCTATGATTAAAAACCACCATAAAAATTGTAAATTTATGTTAAAATTTGAATTTTTATGACCTAGACTTGAATCCATATTAATCGGAAATCAATTGAATAATAAATTTTCGATTTTTCGCCCTAAAATTATGAAATTAATATTATTTATTAATTTGTCATTAATTTTAAATATAAATTTTTAAATTTTATGCAATTCGCTCATGAAACTTGCACGCACAAAGCAATGGACGCTACGTGTTACCCTTAAGGGGTGTTGTATAGTGCGGGCATGTGACGACGAGCAAGGGAGCTCGTCGCCCATGCGGCACGAATGCAATGAGCAAGGCCATGGTGCACGAGCACAAGGCAGCAGCCCTTCCTTGTGTCGTGGGCTGTGAGCAATGGACGAATGGGCGAGGGCGAAAGCAAGGCACAGCAGTCGCGTGTGGGCAGCAAGCGAGCTGCGCCACAGCGCGCACTGCCTCGCGCAAAGCGTGCGGAGCCTCGCGCGCAGCGAGCGCAAGCTCGCGTGCCACGAGTGCTACGCCCAGCGTCGATGCCTCGTGCAGCGAGCGATGGCTCGCAGGATCGAGCGCTGGCAAGCGCGCACAACGAGCGCTGGCGAGCGCTGGCTCGCATGAAGCGAGCGATGGCGAGCGAGCGCAGCGAGCGATGGCTCGCGTGAATCGAATGCTGGCGCGCGCAGCGAGCACCAGCTCGCGTGATGTCTTGCGAAGGAGAGCAGCAGCAGCGATGCGACGCAGCGCATGGGCTGCGCGCACATGGCCAGCGATGGCTGTGTGCGTGTGGCCCATGGGCGTACGTTGCGTGGGGTTGTTGCGTTGCGATTAGATCGTTTTGAAATTTTAATTTGAAATTTTCAGTTTACGTAATTTTAATTAATTTTAAAATTAATAATTTAAATTATTTTCTTGGATTTTAATTTTGAATATTGTAATTATAATAAATTTTATTTATTCTAATTATTTTACTAAAATTAAAATCATGAATTAATTTAAATACGACTGAAATTAAATTAAACTTTTGGATTCAATAATAAATTTATATGAGCTTTAAATTTTAATTAAATTTGTATGTTTCCGGTTAGACTAGAAATACATTTTTATGTTTAAAATTAGTAAAGCATATGAATTTATTGGTTTAAGTGGGAGCCCTTTTAGTCATAAACTCTTGATTAGGTCTACAAATCCTTAAGGTTAAAACAACTTGATTAGAATTAATAAGGACTGAATAATTGGTAGATTATTGGTGCCCTTGATTAATTGCTGCAAATGTTTACGTGATGCATAATGTGTTTTACTAACCAGCTATGTGGGCCATTCATGATAATGAATGGGTGAATGGTATATATTGTATATGTACTGTTTTGCAGGTTATGAAGTGACTAGTATGGCCCAAATAGGATAGAAAATATGGTCTGCGTACCATTAATTTGAATGTAATTGGTCTAAAGTACCAAAGTTGTTTTTCAATTCAAATATGGTCTGCGTACCATCAAATAGTTGTAATTAGTTTTAATTATAGCTTATCCTATTTGAAGAAAATGGTGCCTCCCACGGAGATTTTCAAGACGGACTTTGAAGTTAAAGCTTCAAGATGAAGTCGGGCCATACTAGATCACATTTATCTTATGCATGTTTTAAGTTATTTATTGTTTTTAAATATGTCTTAAAATGCATGAGATTAAAATCTTGATTATGTTGCATGATTAAGGATTTTAGTTCACTTAAAATCTAACCAACATAGTAAGAGCCTTAAGTTCCAAACTTAAAAATTGAGTTAAAAGGTGCCATGCCAAAATATACACTTGCTTGGATATCCTTTACATGAATCTAGTAATAGTTTTCGCTCAGCGAGGTGTTACTTATTGGTCCTAAAGGGGCAAGGTACACAAATAATTGTGAGTACATGTTAGTTTTGGTGAAACTCAACGATATAAGTAAGGAGTCCTTTTATGTCGTGGCAAAATCGATAGGTTTACCTAATAAGTTCTTAGACATACCTATCAACCAAGAGTAGTTTCTAGACTATTAGCAAAAGGCTTTTGCTTACCTAAAATGTTTTAGAATTGAGTCGACAAACTGTGCTTAATTCTTCAATGGTTTTAGGGTCTTGGAATCATTTTATTCACACCTGCCGGAACACATAATTCGAATAAAATGCTAATGACTTGTATAAATTGCATGATTGCTTTAATTTTCAAGTTATTACTCATGATAAATGTTTAGACTTTGCATGCTTCAATGTATGTTTTAATTATTGTTTATAATTAAATATCTTGCACTGCGGTAAATCCTTTTAGAAAGGTAACAGTAAATTTCCTCGATTGGTAGTGAATCCAAGAATGATTCACGGAAAGGAGAGAAAGTAAGCAATTTAAAATGTACGTTTCTTTTAGCGACTTTTATGGTTGTTTTCGAATATCAAAATCGAATGGCAAACCAATTGGTGCTTGTGAATTCAAAATACACTGTAGTTTTGAGATCATAAAGCATTGAGTTTAAACGCTCAGCATTACCAATGGTTAACAACCTAATATCTTTGTCCATTTATTTCTCGAATGAGTCTAGTCCCTAGACATTCGAATAGATCGATGCTTAGAGAACTTTAGAAGCTTCTAGTAAGATCATCTAGTTGAAACAAAATATTCAACATAAATTAAAATGGTAAAGAACCTTGTTGGTGACATTGGACATGTCTAACAAAGTATAAAAGTCAACACTAAAGAATTCAATTCTTAAGACTATAAGAAAGGGTACAAGAAATAGGAAAACGAGGAACAAATGAAAGGAATTTACGATTCCGTTTCTACCTATAAGTTTATGTTTAAAGAGAAGTGACCTAGCAATCAAACTTCCTTGGTATCATATACCGCTTGAGGTTCTTACTTCGGTAATAACTCAAATAATGGAAGCTAGGCTACACTAATGGCCTACAAGTGGGAAATGAAGCATGGCAATGCTACATTAGTTGTAGGGTCATCTAGTTTGTTTTAAAGGCTGGAACTAAATGGCTATTTTGTTCCATAATCAACATACCTAAATTTCTATTTTCAAACACAGAAAGACTCACATTCAAGAAAAACAAAAACAATGTTTGTTTGTTTATTTGAATGAAATGGTCAATTACAGGTTGAGTCAATATGCTTGATTAAAACAAACAACTCTTTAAAGAACTTTACTAGGTTCAAATCAACCCCTTGATTTGAGTTCCACTAATCTTTGGCATTGTTGCTTAGACCATATCAACAAGTTAACATTCAAAAGCTCTATTTTGATGGACTTTTGAAAGTTGATTGATTTCTAGATCATTTTAAGACATCTAGTCTTACTTGTTGAAAGTAACAAAAGATATGAACTATTGTTAGAACGCCTAGACAATAGAGTTCAAAGCTAAAGAAGATTTTATGACTTTATTATTTCACATGGATTTGAGTGAATATAGGTTTATTTACTCAAATGTGATATAAGTTGAATCTGTTTGGCTAGTTCAAAGATTCAGAAGTATAAAATCCACTTGGCAAGAAATCATAAAGATCTAGGTTAGATCATGTTAATGATTACTTGAGACCAAATATGATCATCAATGATTGTGTGTTGTAATTTCACAATCTAGGTCCATAAGATATGGCATATCTTAGTTGGAATAATCGAAGTCAATTAGTACTTGATTCGATTAATGATGAATCATAAGGACTTTTTCCTATAATTTCTAAAACAAAATGCTCAACTACCACCAAACTAAACCAAATTCGTCAAAGCTATTGAAAAGTAATTTCAGAATAACTTTTCATAAAATATATCTAGAGAGTTGCTAAACTCAGTGGGAGCTTAGTGTTTGTTATTCAACAAACTAAGGCCCCAAGTATAGATATATGTTTCATTGTGATTTATTCAAATGAGACACAAGGGTATTGTTTCTACCACGAATTTTTGAGAACATAATGTTTGTTTGCTCGAAATAATGTCCTTTTGGAGATTCGTTTCCAAAATGACAAGTGGGAGAAAATAGACCTCGAAAGTCTTCGAGGCGAACAACAAACATAAACGGACATTCCGGAGGCTTTTTCGAAGTGCTTCAGAAAAACCGAACTTATTCTTTAAGGACTTTAGAAGTGGCTTTAAAAAATAGACATCTCTTAGAAGACTTTACAAGTGCTTCAAGGAGAATAGAATATTCAAAGGACTCTCAAGTGCCTGTTGATATTCTATTGTTTGATGTTCTATACCCAAGTAGGCATAGAGTTCAAGTCACTGGAACTATGAGATTCTTCTATTAGATAGTAAAGAAACATAGAGTTCTGGTCAATGAAACTATGAGATTCTTCTATTAGATAGTGAAGAAACCTACAACTTGCAGTCAAACTATTATCATGTAGATTAATGAGTTTGTGACTTGTAAGAAAGCTATGACGAAACCTAGATTCCCTAAAATGGTTAGAGGCCATATATAGACTCAAATGTTTTAAATGGTTAGAGGCCATAAAACATACTCAATGTTTTGATGACAAAATTGAAATTTTGTTGATTTGCAAAATAGTTTCACACCTATTGGTTGCAAGTTTGTTTTAAGGATAAAAACCATCAAACATGAAATTATGTTCACACACAAAACTAGATTAGTTGCTAAAGGTTACAAGCAAATTCACGGCATGGATTGTGTTGAAACCTCATGCATAATCGTAATGCTCAAGTCTATAACTCAAGCAATGATTGCATATTGGTATATATGACAATTGGATGACAAAACGAATTCCTCAATCAAATGTTGGAAGAAAACTATGTACATGGCATGTCATAGGATTTGTGGATCCAAATAAATGCTTGAAAAGGAATGCTAACTTATGAAATCTAAGTACAGATTTAAGCAAGCAATTGGGAATTGGAACTGTATTTTAGTGAAGCTAATAAGCATTTTAGTTTCATAAAATATACATGATTCTTATAGATATATAAGAAGTTTAGTGGGAGTACGTAAAACTTATTTGGTCCTATGTGTATCACACACATATCTCTCTATTGTGAAATAACATTCAAATGCTAATGACTTAGATTTGAAATTATTTACAAAGATCTTATAATATTGTTTTGGATTAAGTAATGACATTTACTAAATCAAACACGAAATACTCCATTGGAGATATTCGACCCATGTGAATATATCTAAGTAAAAGAATGTTTGAACTATGTATAAGCATTTACTAAGTTAAAACATCAAAGGATCTAAGTGAGATTCTTAACCTATATTATATGTCAAAGAATTTAGCTGGATTCAGTATCTACTGAAATTGAATGAGCTAAAGTTACATGAATACAATTCAATTGAGAATTATTCTGCAAAAGAATTTATCATGTATGATATAATATGAGGATCGCCAAAAACGTATCGTATGACTTTAGGCATGATGAACATATACCAGTCTCTATTGATCTAAGTGAAGATCAACTAGATTGAGATCAAGAATACTTATGGTACTTGAAAAGGTACATAGGAATAGTTCTTGATTCAAGGAAATAAAGATATGCTAAATATTGATGCTACACGCATAAACACTGGCAAAGGATCAAGCAAAGACCCTTTGGAGTTAACCATTGACAAGGATGAGCTAAAGAGCATCGTGTTTCGAAATGGCAACATGGATTGGAGACCATGAGTTGTTGCGTGGGAAATTAAAATATTAATTTCTATGTTCTAAGATACAGCTGGAAAGTATTCCACATATCTGTGAACTGCTTGGATAAGTAATTCCAAACAAAGCATCACTAGCAACCTATAAAGTTGAAGTAAAAGTACTTATTGCCTAAGAAGCAATAAAATAGAGTTTTTTATATGAGTTCTTCATTGAACTTGGGAAGATCACATGTCTGTTGACTTAATGGTTCTTCATTGCAAAATGCGTAGAACCACTAATGTAGCAAGAAAGACTAGATCACAAAATAAACATACTCAAAAGTTCTTATCATCATATCTCGAAGAACATTCGATGAAAAGGATATTAAGATTGGCAAAGCATGATAACTAAACCTATGCAACAAGTGAGAAACAACACTCACATTGTAGCACTGGAAATCAAGCATAGCTTTGAATTCCATGAACTGTTTTAGAAGATGGGTTTGAGGCCCATGGTGGTAAAACATTAGGGGTTGAACATTTATCATATATGAAATGTATTTTTCATATTCCATTTAATCTTGGTTTAGTATTAAATGATGAGTCCCTTCAATTTGACAATATATATTCAAGATAGACTGTCAGGACCAGTCCTGTGACTAAGAAATGTCTATCAAGTGAACTTGAATGTCAAAGGTTGAAAATGGTCCCTGGTCGGAGTTTTCTATAAAATTGGACGCATAGAAAACGTTAGACGATTAGAATGCAAGATGACTAGTAGTTCTGTTTCTTGAACTATGTGGACATGGCAATGTCATAATCATTTGCATAGATACTTACTTTGGGAAGACTAGTATCGGACAAGACCTATGAAACTTTACTGTAAGAGATGAAAATCTGTCATAAGTAAATTTCATTAAAATTATTAGACACTAAATCCTCAATACCTGAGTGATTTGAGATTACTTGTTTGAGAACTGGTTGCTTTGACGTTGACCAACCGTCGCACCGTAAAAGGAGGCTATAAAGGCAACGCTCAGGTAATCACCTATCAAACGAAGTCTAATATCAAGATCGCAAGATTGGGATTGTCCTCCCATAAATCGGGATGAGATGCTTAAAAGTTGTACAAGGCCACTCGGAGAGCTAGAAACTGTGAAATGCATGGCCGTGCTCGGATGAATCATAGGCTATGATTATCTGTTTATTTGATCAGTTGAACTCTGAAACCGAGGAACACCTCTGGGCATAATAAGGATGACAACTCTTACCTTATGTTCAAGAGCAAGCATCGAGCGACAAAGGAATTAGGAAATGCACACTTGTCCCTAAGGACAAGTGGGAGACTGAAGGAAATAATGCCCTTGGTCCAAGTATGCATTCAATGTTAAGTCTAATAAATGCGGTTCAGTATTAATTAACAAGTTAATAATTCAGTGAGATCAAGTGAGCTGAATGCCTAGCTAGAGGCCGCTTCAGTTCAAGTGGAATTAATGATATTAATCCACAGCTTACTCTTGACTGAACCCGTAGGGTCACACAAATAGTACGTAAACGGATCAAGTATTTAATGGCATTAAATACTCCATCTATGGATATTCGGAATCGACGGATCTTGGTTTCAGTGGGAGCTGAGATCGTCACAGGCAAGAAATGAATACTCCGGAAACGATGATATTGCCGGAAACGGAAATATGGATCGTATCGGAAATATAAATATTATCCAAGTCGTAGATGTTGCCGGAAACGGAAACATGGTACGTATCGGAAAATATTATCGAAAATGGAAATATTGCCGAAATCGGAAATATTGCCGGAAACGGAAATATTGTCAGAATCGGAAATATTATCGGAATCGGAAAATAATTCCGGAAACGGAAATATTAAATATTTGTTCGAAACGGAAATTGATTCCGGAATCGGAAATTTTGAATATTGTTCGTATCGGAAATGAATTCCGGAATCGGGAAATTAATCGGAAGTGTATCGTACGAATTAGCATCGGACGAGGCCTGCCAGACGAAGGCCCAGCACGAAGCTGGGCCATCGCCCAGCAAGCCAGCGCGCCACAAACGCACCAGCTAAGGCTGCGCCAGGCCCACCGCAAGGCAGGCCCAGCGCGCGCCAAGGCTGCGGCAGCGTGTGGGCTTGCTGCAGTGGGCTGCGAGCTCGCGGGCTGCGCGCGCGCGCGCGCATAGCGCCCCTCGTGGGCTGCTGTGCGTGCGTGTGTGTTTGTGTGCTACTCGAATCCTAAAGCTACCGGGATTTGTCATATGATTAAATCTAATCCGAAAAGATTTAGTTTATTTAATTAGAGTCCTAGTAGGATTATAATTAAATAAATTAGTATCCTAATAGGATTCCAAATCCTTTTCCATAACTCTATAAATACGTGCCTAGGGTCACATATTTACATCGAGCATTCAAGTATTCAAAGTGAGTTTTTGAGAGCAAAATTCAGTCACACAATTGCCTATAAAGTGCCGAAAATAATAGTACCTTAAGGGCGATTCTAGTTGGTCAATCTTAAGGCGGATCCGGACGTGCTGTGGACTATCTACGGAGGGACGACACTTGGAGTCCTAAAGACTTGTTCTTGTTCGGTTCGGGCGCAGCTAGGGAAGGCACGCAACAAAGAGTATGCATCTAAACTATGCTAAATGATTATGTGTAAATAATATGTTTTCCTGGCTTTATGGTTTTTCCGCATGATTTATGAATTGTCATATGTATCATAACCTAACACTACGGGCCCAACTGCTTCCCATGAGTTCCAGCATTTGTTTTGTGATCGGCTAGCTTTTTGTTGACGAAAACTTATACGTGATTTCCCTTTTGGTTGTTTTTGTGCTAGCTGGTCGGCTGTATTTACAGCGTTTTTAGAGTGCGGCCAGCATAACGAGAAGTTATGCTGATACCCGATATGAAGTCGGACGTCGCCATATTGGCTCTTACTCATGGCCTACGTAAAAGCAGATATAGAGATTACCTAGCGAAGAAGAATGTCTCCAACCTAGGAGCTGCTCTTGAAAAGTCGAACGAATACATCAGGATTGAGGAATTTAATAGGACACTGGCCGGGTCCGACCATGATGATTACATCCAGTCACAGAGGGCAGACTCCAGGAAGGACGACAAGAAGGAGAAGATTAGTCAAAGGAAAAAAGACAACTGATAAAACTGCGAGAGCGACGAACGGAAAGAAAAAGAAGAAAGACAAGTATGACAGTTACGCACCTGTGCTCGTCCCTCGATCACAGATATTTGCCATGAACAAAACTGATGACAAGTGGCAACGCCCAATGAAGATTCACTTCAAGAATCGGGATCAGTCTAAATGGTGTCACTTTCATGATGACTACGGCCACATGACAGATGAGTGTCGAGACCTCAAAAACAATGTAGAAGACCTGATTCGGCGAGGCTACTTCAAGCAATGTAGGGCTCAGAACCCAAATCGGAGAGAAAGGCAAGAGGATAACAAGGAGGAAGAAGATCCTCCAAACTCAAGCAACAGAATAAACAGAGGTGAGGTTCATGTGTTTCAGGGGGTCCGTCCACTTTTGGTTCTCCAAAGGCACACCTTCGCAGCTTAAAGCATCAGATCAACTTTCATGACTACCCCCAGACACAACCGTGCCCAGATGTTTTGTTCACCGACGATGATTGCAAGGGAATAGTATTCCCACACGATGATCCGCTCGTTGTGTCCATGGACATCGCCAACCACACCGTCCACATAATTATGATAGACGGGGGAAGCTCGGCGAACATCATATTTGCCTCAGCCTTTGAGAAACTAAACATCGGAAAGAAGCACCTCAAGAGTGTGACATATCCGGTAGTAGGGTTCACTGGAGCTCTCGTCGTACCTGACAGGATGATTAAGCTAACGGTGACAGTGGGTAAGAAAGGAGCAGCAAGGAACATACTATTGGACTTTCTGGTCGTTGACGTTCCCACTTCGTATAATTTCATTGTTGGGAGACCCTTGATCCATGAGATCAAAGCGTTTATCTCAACTTACCACCTATCGATGGAATACATCTCAGACCTTGGTAAGGTGGAAAAGCTAATAGGGAATCAACAAGCCGCTCGTTCGTGTGGCCTGACGGTAGTGCAACAACCCCGCAAGGCGATAGCTGAGAGGGCTGTCAAAATGTTAAGGAGCACGGCGACAGCCCCCCGAACCTTTCCAGAGGTGGACACAAGACTAGACAACCAGCCTCGGCTAGCACCGAACGGAGAGGTTGAAGAAGTAGTGATGGATGAAACGAATTGAAGGACCCTCAATGTGGGAACCGACATGCAGTCAGATCTGCGTGCCAATATGATCAACCTCCTCAGGAAAAATATGGATATCTTTTCCTACTCGGCCGATGATATGCCAGGAGTGGAACCTGAAGTGATCGTCCATATTCTGAACGTGGACGAATCGTGTCGACCAGTTAAGAAGAAAAAACGAAGATTCTCCACGGGGAAAATTAAGCTTATTGTTTCGGTATGAATACATGGAATCCTTGATTAATGAGTCATCCGGTTGAGACGACGAGAGGTCTTCAAGAGTCTTCTTCCTATGCCGGAGTCAGACGGAGGTTCTGGGCTCAAGTTCAAGAATTAGGCTTAGTGTTTATTGATTGCGTGCCTTTTGTGATGTGTATTCGGGTCGTATATATAGGAATATAGAATAGAAACCCTAATCTGCGTCCTTGGTCAACACCAACTCTTTTCCTAGCCGACTTCTATTAGGTTTGGGAGTCCATCCATTTGGCGGAGTATAATTGAAAGGACCTTAATAACTACGGGCCGATCGACCCTTGTGGGTTAATGCGTCTATCGCTCAAGAGGTAAAGAAGTTGCTAGACACATGATTCATCGAGCTGTGCGATTATCCTTAGTGGCTAGCTAACGTCGTTATGGTCAAAAAAGCCAATGGGTCTTGGCAAATGTGCATCGACTTCACTGACCTCAATAAGTGTTGCCCCAAGGATTTCTATCCCCTACCTCGAATAGACCAGTTGGTAGACTCGGCGAGTGGGCATGCCATGCTTAGCTTCATGGATGCGTTTTCGGGGTATCACCAAATTTTCATGTACCCATCAGATCGTCCGAAAACGGCCTTCATCACCAGTAGTGGTGTATTCAGTTATAAAATGATGCCCTTCGGCCTCAAGAATGCAGGGGCAACTTATCAAAAGTTGGCCGACCGAATATTCGAAGAGAAAAAGGGACGAAATGTCGAGGTACATGTTGATGACTCGATTGTTAAAAGCCAAACAGATGAAGAGCACCTTAGAGATCTGGAAGAAACTTTCTCGAACTTGAGAAAGTACAAGATGATGCTAAACCCTAAGAAGTGCACCTTCGGGGTGCGAGCTGGAAAGTTCCTCGGATTCATGGTAAGCCAAAGGGGGATAGATGCGAATATGGAAAAGGTAAAAGCTGTCCTCGACCTGCCAGAGGCCAGGTCCATTCGGGATATCTAAAGGCTAACATGGAGGATGGATGCACTAGCTCGTTTTATATCCAAATCGGCGGATCGAGCCCTCCCGTTCTTCAAAATTCTGAAAGGAAACAAAGAGTTTAAATGGGAGGAGGAGCAAATAAAGGCATTTGGAGAATTAAAGGAGCACCATTCCAACCATGTTAAGAGCGACGACGGGAGAGATGTTGTGCCTATACGTCTCCGTCACGGAGAAAACAGTAAGCGCGGTCCTTCTAAGAGAAGAAGGAAAAGTCCAACAACCCATCTATTTCCTCAGCCACACACTGTCCGGGGCTGAACAAAGGTATCCGCTGGTAGAGAAGGCCACGTTCTCCGTCATCGTGCCCGCAAGGAAATTACGCCCATACTTTGATGCTCATCCGGTTACCGTCCTGACGAACCAACCAGTTGAGAAAGCATTAGAAAAGATGGACTCCTCTGGACGAATGGTGAAGTGGGAAATAGAAATATCAGGCTACGACATCAAATTCGCACCCTGAAAGGCAATCAAGGCTCAGGCTCTTGCTGATTTCCTGCCCGAGTGTTCATATGTCGAAGAATCAGTGCAGGAAGAGAAACAAGTATGGACAGTGTTCACCGATGGATCCTCCACAGTGAACGGTGTTGGAGCTGGACTAGTACTCTTATCTCCAGGAGGAGACTCATTTGAGTACACCTTGAAATTCTTGTTCAAAGCCTCGAACAACAAGGCGGAATACGAGGCAGCCATCGCAGGATAGAAATATGCTTGGCGGTTGGAGCCGAGCATATCACCCTGAAAAATGATTCCCAATTGGTTGCAAAGCAAATCAAAGGGGAGTATGAAACAAGAGAAGAGTCGATGGAAAAGTACTTAGCCAAAACCAATACTCTCATCTCCAAGTTGCAAACTTTCGAGGTGGGGATGATACCTCGGTCCTAGAATCACCAAGCAGATTCCCTATCGAAGTTAGCCAGCTCTAGCCTTACCAAGTTAGACAGATCAGTCTTTACTGAAGTGCACGCACAAAAAAGCATCTCGGACCAGGCAGAGGCCATATTCTTTTTGGAACAAGAAGAGTCTTGGATGGATGTAATAGTCGCTTTCAAACTGAGAGGAGAGCTGCCGGACGATCCGGCCGATGCGCGCAAGATCGGGATGGCCGCTGCAAGATTTTGTCTCCTCGGTGGGGAGTTATACAAAAATAATTTTCTTCCCCGTTACTAAAGTGTGTGGGCCCTACTGATGTTGACTACGTGCTTAGAGAAATTCACTTGGGGATATGCGGAAACCATATAGGAGGTCGGACCTTGGTACATAAAGCCTTCAGCGCTGGATATTATTGGCCGATGATGGTAAAAGAAGCCAAAGAGTTCGTACATAAGTGTGAGAAGTGTCAAAAGCATGCCCCGAACATACACCAGCCTAGCAGAGACTTGCAGCCGATATTGAACCCGATCCCCTGCTAAGTGGGGAATGGACATCATTGGCCCATTCGTCTAATCCACAAATCAGAAGAAGTTCGTATCAGTGGCAGTTGACTACTTTACAAAGTGGATCGAAGCCGAACCGTTGGCACACATTACGGAGGTAAACGTTCGAAAGTTCATATGAGCCACCATAATCACAAGATACAGCATACCCAAGGCCTTAGTATTTGACCATGGGAGACAGTTCGACAACAGACCACTGAGGGCCTACCTCGACCAGTCCAAAATCAAACTCACCTACTCGGCCGTCTTCCATCCCCAAAGCAACGGTCAAGATGAGACTGCAGCAAACAGATAATAGGAGGTCTAAGAAAACGCCTAGATGACCAAAAGAGAAAATGATTTGATGAGCTTTCGGGAACGATATGGTCGTTGAACACAACTGCGAAAGAGGCAACGGGGGAGACCCCCTTCTGGTTGGTTTACGGAACAAAGGTGGTCCTCCCAGTAGAAATCGGCTCAGAAAGCCTATGGGCCAAGCTGTACGATCTAGAGATGAATGAAGAGACACAGAGGCAAGCACTCGACTTCCTAACTGAAGTAAGAGAAGCAGCACATCTAAGGTTCGCTGCCTACCAGAGCAGGGTAAGCCGGGCTACAACCGAAAAGTCCGAGCTAGGTATCTGAATTTTGGATACCTAGTTCTAAGGAAGGAGATTGCAGTCGGGAAGGCAATGATTGACGGGAAGCTCCCCGCAAATTGGGCGGGACCGTACTTGATCTACGAGGAGCTGTAGCCGGGTACTTATAGGCTACAAAGGTTAGATGGATAATATGACAAGTCATTGGAACACAGATGTACTTAAGAAATATTTCGTCTAAGATCCAGCTCAATCCATCATTTACAATTTTATTTATTTCTCAATAAAGACCCCTGGGCCATACATAGTGCGGCTTAAGGGGAAGCAAAAACGATTTTGTGTCTGACTTTTATCTTTGCTTGAAGAGGGTCTTTTTAGTTTCAACATAGTTTTTACATTCTTCCCTTCATGTAGTAAGGAGTTTTTTTTAATAATACTTGCAAGTCTTTTGTCAGTAACTCTTTTCAATTACGCATTTAGACCATTGTGCGTCACCCCATTAATACAAACGCAACATGTGATGCCACTCGAAACCTTTAAAGGAAAGATTGAGATAAAGCACACCGAAAAAAGGTGCCAGCCTAGAAGGTCAAAGGGGAGTAGGCACAAATGCTGCGTATATCCCATGCTCGCTCGAATCACGAAAGCGTGAAAGCTATCCCCGGCCTACCCCGAAGATTCTTTTGCTAAAGCGAAAAGTCAGATAGGTCTGGGAAAAGAAGCAAAAAGCCAATACACGGCTCAAAATTACTAGAGGTAGCACTCTAAGGCAAGCGGCCCCAAAGGGCCAAACACAAACCTAAAGTGTACCCAACCATCACCTTTGGAAATTTGCAAAGTTGGTGCCCGAAAGAAATACGAACTGACATAGAATTCCAAAAGGTAAAAGTTAATACAAATTAAAAGGCTTCACATAGAGTTTCGTGAGCCTATAACAAGAAAAATAAAACTACGACCTGGCGGCCGCACTCTACAAACGCTGTAAATACAGTCGAACTGCTAGCATAAAAACAACCAAAAGGGAAATCACGCATAAGTTTTCGTCAACAAAAAGCTAGCCGATCACAAAACAAATGCTGGAACTCATGAGAATCAACTGGAGCTTCCCGGAGACGACCGCCCGAATTCCTAGGCGTTGTCACCTCCACCACCGTCGACACTAGGCCCCATAGTCTCCGAAGGCGGCTTCTTCCACAACTTGGACTTTTATGTTGCCTCAACAGGTGCCCAAGCATACCCCGTAGTGGTCAGCTCCACGCACCTTTCGGCCACGCCACCATCCCAACCAGAAGCGAGCATTATACGCCTCACGATCATACATGCCGACCATCTTAGCCTCAACCTCTTCCTTCATACACTGCAAGGCAGCAAACTCGCCGTTGAGCTTGTTAAAGTCCTCTTCCACAACTTTCTTGTCCTGTTCGAGCTGCGAACGTTCTCTCTGCAACTCGGATAGGCTAGTAGTTGTTAGGCTATGATACATATAACAATTCATAAATCATGCGGAAAAACCATAAAGCCAGGAAAACATATTATTTACACATAATCATTTAGCATAGTTTAGATGCATACTCTTTGTTGCGTGCCTTCCCTAGCTGCGCCCGAACCGAACAAGAACAAGTCTTTAGGACTCCGAGTGTCGTCCCTCCGTAGATAGTCCACAGCACGTCCGGATCCGCCTTAAGATTGACCAACTAGAATCGCCCTTAAGGTGCTACTTATTTTCGGCTAAATGGGCAAGAGTTATGGCTGATTTTTGTGCTTAAAAATCCTAGCTTTGAATACTTGAAAACTTATGTATAAATTTATGACCCTAGGCATATATTTATAGAACCTTGGAAAGGATTTCGAATCCTGTTAGAATACTAATTAATTAATTAGAATCCTATTAGAACTCTAAATAATTAATTTAATCTTTTAGGATTAGGATTTAATCTATGCACGAATTCCGATAGCTTTAGGATTCGTATAGCACGTACACACGCACCGCACGAGCATCGCACGCCCATGCGCAAGCCTTGCGGCCCACGCTGTGCGCACGGCGCACAGGCCCACTGCCCGCAGCCCATTTGTGCGCGCGCGCCAGCCTTGGCTGGGACTGGCCTTGCGCTGGGCCTGGTCGAGGCATTGGCGTGTTGTTGGATGCGTGTGGCTTGATGGGCGATGGCCTGGCTTCGTGTTGGGCCCTCGTCCGGCAGGCCTCGTCCGATGCTTATTCGTACAATACGCTTCCGATTAAATTCCCGGTTCCGGAATTCATTTCCGATACGAACAATATTTAACATTTCCGATTCCGGAATCAATTTTCGTTTCGAACAAATATTTAATATTTCTGTTTCCGGAATTATTTTCCGATTCCGATAATATTTCCGATTCTGACAATATTTCCGTTTCCGGCAATATTTCCGATTCCGGCAATATTTCCATTTCCGATAATATTTTCCGATACGTACCATGTTTCCGTTTCCGGCAACATCTACGACTTGGATAATATTTATATTTCCGATACGATCCATATTTCCGTTTCCGGCAATATCATCGTTTCCGGAGTATTCATTTCTTGCCTGTGACGATCTCAGCTCCCACTGAAACCAAGATCCGTCGATTCCGAATATCCATAGATGGAGTATTTAATGCCATTAAATACTTGATCCGTTTACGTACTATTTGTGTGACCCTACGGGTTCAGTCAAGAGTAAGCTGTGGATTAATATCATTAATTCCACTTGAACTGAAGCGGCCTCTAGCTAGGCATTCAGCTCACTTGATCTCACTGAATTATTAACTTGTTAATTAATACTGAACCGCATTTTTTAGACTTAACATAGAATGCATACTTGGACCAAGGGCATTATTTCCTTCAGTCTCCCACTTGTCCTTAGGGACAAGTGTGCATTTCCTAATTCCTTTGTCGCTCGATGCTTGCTCTTGAACATAAGGTAAGAGTTGTCATCCTTATTATGTCCAGAGGTGTTCCTCGGTTTCAGAGTTCAACTGATCAAATAAACAGATAATCATAGCCTATGATTCATCCGAGCACGGCCATGCATTTCACAGTTTCTAGCTCTCCGAGTGGCCTTGTACAATTTTTAAGCATCTCATCCCGATTTATGGGAGGACAATCCCAATCTTGCGATCTTGAGGTTAGACTTCGTTTGATAGGTGATTACCTGAGCGTTGCCTTTATAGCCTCCTTTTACGGTGCGACGGTTGGTCAACGTCAAAGTAACCAGTTCTCAAACAAGTAATCTCAAATCACTCAGGTATTGAGGATTTAGTGTCTAATAATTTTAATGAAATTTACTTATGACAGATTTTCATCTCTTACAGTAAAGTTTCATAGGTCTTGTCCGATACTAGTCTTCCCAAAGTAAGTATCTATGCAAATGATTATGACATTGCCATGTCCACATAGTTCAAGAAACAGAACTACTAGTCATCTTGCATTCTAATCGTCTAACGTTTTCTATGCGTCCAATGTTATAGAAAACTCCGACTAGGGACCATTTTCAACCTTTGACATTCAAGTTCACTTGATAGACATTTCTTAGTCACAGGACTGGTCCTGACAGTCTATCTTGAATATATTGTCAAATTGAAGGGACTCATCATTTAATAAACCACAAATTAAATGGAAAAATGAATTCTTTTCATTTATTGTGAATGATTAACCAATAATGTTTTACAAAGATTTAAACTCTAAAACTTTAAAACATTAAACAGGGATATCAAAGCCATTCTCCAATATGCTTGATTCCCATAGCTGCAGTGTGCGAGTTGTGCTTCGCCTGCGGCAGAGGTTTAGTTAATGGATCTGATATGTTGTCATCAGTTCCAATCTTGTTTATCTCGACTTCTTTTCTTTCAACGAACTCTCGTAGAAGGTGAAATCTACGAAGTACATGCTTGACTCTCTGGTGGTGTCTAGGCTCCTTTTCCTGTGCAATAGCTCCGTTATTATCACAATACAGGGCTATTCGTCCTTTAATGGAGGGGACTACACCAAGTTCACCTATGAACTTCCTTATCCATATAGCTTCCTTTGCTGCTTCATGTGCAGCAATGTACTCCGCTTCAGTTGTAGAATCCGCAATGGTGCTTTGCTTAGCACTTTTCCAGCTTACTGCACCCCCGTTGAGGCAGAAGACAAACCCAGACTGTGATCTGAAATCATCTTTGTCGGTTTGGAAACTTGCGTCCGTATAGCCTTTAACAATTAATTCATCATCTCCACCATAGACCAGGAAGTCATCTTTGTGCCTTTTCAGGTACTTCAGAATATTCTTGGCAGCAGTCCAATGCGCCTCCCCTGGGTCTGACTGGTATCTGCTCGTAGCACTGAGTGCGTACGCAACATCCGGGCGTGTACATATCATAGCATACATTATTGAACCAATCAATGATGCATATGGAATCCCATTCATTCATCTACGCTCATCAAGTGTTTTCGGGCACTGAGTCTTACTTAGAGTTATTCCATGAGACATGGGTAGGTAGCCTCGCTTGGAGTCCGCCATCTTGAACCTATCAAGCACCTTATTGATATAAGTGCTTTGACTAAGTCCAATCATCTTTTTAGATCTATCTCTGTAAATCTTGATGCCCAATATGTACTGTGCTTCTCCTAGATCTTTCATCGAAAAACATTTCCCAAGCCAAATCTTGACAGAGTTCAACATAGGATTGTCATTTCCGATAAGTAATATGTCGTCGACATATAATACTAGGAAAGCAATTTTGCTCCCACTGACCTTCTTGTATACACAAGATTCGTCTGCATTCTTGATGAAACCAAAGTCACTTACTGCTTCATCCAAACGTATATTCCAGCTCCTGGATGCCTAGTTCAATCCGTAGATTGACTTCTTTAGCTTGCATACCTTTTTAGCATTCTTTGGATCCTCAAAACCTTCAGGTTGTGTCATAAACACAGTTTCTGTTAAAACGCCGTTTAAGAAAGCTGTTTTGACATCCATCTGCCATATTTCGTAATCGTAATATGCAGCGATTGCTAACATTATCCGAATAGACTTTAGCATTGCAACTGGTGAAAAGGTTTCATCGTAATCCACACCGTGGACTTGCCTGTAACCTTTTGCAACCAATCTAGCTTTGAAAACTTCAAGTTTCCCATCCTTGTCCTTTTTCAGTTTGAAAACCCATTTGCTTCCAATGGCTTGGTAGCCATCTGGCAAATCGACCAAATCCCATACTTGGTTTTCAGACATGGAGTCTAATTCAGATTGCATGGCTTCTTGCCATTGCTTGGAGCTAGGGCTCGTCATAGCTTGTTTGTAAGTCGCAGGTTCATCACTTTCAAGTAATAGAACGTCATAGCTCTCGTTCGTCAAAATACCTAAGTACCTTTCCGGTTGAGATCTATATCTTTGCGATCTACGCGGGGTAACATTTCTAGATTGACCATGATTCTCACCAGATTCTTCTAAAGATCTCTGAGTTTCATCCTGAATGTCATCTTGAGCATTCTCTAGAGTTTGTTGTTCGACTCGAATTTCTTCGAGGTCTACTTTTCTCCCACTTGTCATTTTGGAAATGTGATCTTTCTCCAAAAAGACACCATCTCGAGCAACAAACACCTTGTTCTCAGATGTATTGTAGAAGTAATACCCCTTTGTTTCCTTTGGATAGCCCACAAGGATACATTTGTCAGATTTTGGATGAAGTTTGTCTGAAATTAATCGTTTGACGTATACTTCACATCCCCAAATCTTCAGAAAAGACACATTTGGAGGCTTTCCAAACCATAATTCATATGGAGTCTTTTCGACAGCTTTAGACGGAGCTCTATTTATAGTGAGTGCAGCTGTATTTAGTGCATGTCCCCAAAATTCTAATGGAAGTTTGGCCTGGCCCATCATTGACCTGACCATGTCTAGCAAGGTTCTGTTCCTCCGTTCCGACACACCGTTCCATTGTGGTGTTCCAGGAGGAGTCAATTCTGATAGAATTCCACATTCTTTCAGATGGTCATCAAATTCATAGCTCAGATATTCACCGCCTCTATCAGACCGCAGTGCCTTAATCTTCTTGCCTAATTGATTCTCTACTTCACTCTGAAATTCCTTGAATTTGTCAAAGGATTCAGACTTATGCTTCATTAGGTAGACATAACCATATCTACTGAAGTCATCAGTGAAAGTGATAAAGTAGCTGAAACCACCTCTAGCATTTGTACTCATTGGTCCACATACATCTTTATGGATTAAACCAATTAGTTCATTTTCTCTTTCTCCAACTTTAGAGAAAGGTTGCTTTGTCATTTTGCCAAGTAAACATGATTCGCATTTACCATAATCCTCTAAGTCAAATGGTTCTAGAATTCCTTCCTTTTGAAGTCTTTCTAAGAGTTTCAAGTTTATATGGCCTAATCGACAATGCCACAGATAGGTGAGATCTGAATCATCCTTTTTGGCCTTTTTGGTATTTATGTTATATACTTGTTTGTCGTGATCTAATAAATAAAGTCCATTGACTAATCTAGCAGATCCATAAAACATCTCTTTAAAATAAAACGAACAACTATTGTCTTTTATTAAAAAGGAAAATCCCTTAGCATCTAAGCAAGAAACTGAAATGATGTTTTTAGTAAGACTTGGAACATGGAAACATTCTTCCAGTTCCAAAACTAGCCCGGAGGGCAACGACAAATAGTAAGTTCCTACAGCTAATGCAGCAATCCGTGCTCCATTTCCCACTCGTATGTCGACTTCACCCTTGCTTAACTTTCTACTTCTTCTTAGTCCCTGTGGATTGGAACATAAGTGTGAGCCACAACCTGTATCTAATAGCCAAGAAGTTGAATTAGCAAGTATACAGTCTATAACGAAAATACCTGAAGATGGAACGACTGTTCCGTTCTTCTGATCTTCCTTTAGCTTCAAGCAATCTCTCTTCCAATGCCCCTTCTTCTTGCAGTAGAAGCATTCGGATTCAGAAGTGGGTTGACTGACCTTCCTCTTTACAGATTTGGCGCCAGTTTGCTTAGTTGGGCTGGCCTTGTTGCCACCTTTCTTAGCATTCCTCTTCTTTCCAGATTTCTTGAACTTGCCCCCACGCACCATAAGCACATCCTGCTTATCACTTTTGAGCGTCTTTTCAGCGGTCTTCAGCATACCGTGAAGCTCAGTGAGCGTTTTGTCCAGACTATTCATACTGTAGTTCAGCTTGAACTGATCATACCCGCTATGAAGAGAATGGAGGATGGTGTCTATAGCCATTTCCTGAGAAAATTGCTGATCCAGCCGACTCATATTCTCAATGAGTCCAATCATTTTGAGAACATGTGGACTTACGGGCTCGCCTTTCTTAAGCTTGGTCTCAAGAATTTGCTTATGAGTCTCGAATCTTTCGACTCGAGCCAGATCTTGGAACATGTTCTTCAACTCACTGATGATTGTGAAAGCATCTGAGTTGATGAACGTTTTCTGCAGATCTGCACTCATGGTGGCGAGCATTAGACATTTCACATCCTTGTTGGCATCAATCCAACGATTGAGGGCTGCCTGAGTGACCCCGTCGCCTGTGGCTTCGGGCATCGCTTCTTCTAGGACATACTCCTTTCCTTCCTGCATAAGAACTATTTGCAAGTTCCTTTGCCAGTCAAGGAAGTTTTTCCCTTTCAACTTCTCCTTTTCGAGAATTGATCGAATGTTGAATGAATTGGTGTTTGCCATATTTAAAACTACAATTGAAAAGAATAAACAAATAAATAACCATTCACAGTTTCTCTTAATAAACTTAAATTCTAGCATACATGCATAATTCAATGTTCATTAAGCATTTTATTCAAGTTATGTGTTCCGGCAGGTGTGAATAAAATGATTCCAAGATCCTAAAATCATTGAAGAACTAAGCACAGTTTGTCGACTTAATCCTAAAACATCTTAGGTAAGCAAAAGCCTTTTGCTAATAGTCTAGAAACTATTCTTGGTTGATAGGTATGTCTAAGAACTTATTAGGTAAACCTATCGATTTTGCCACGACATAAAAGGACTCCTTACTTATATCGTTGAGTTTCACCAAAACTAACATGTACTCACAATTATTTGTGTACCTTGCCCCTTTAGGACCAATAAGTAACACCTCGCTGAGCGAAAACTATTACTAGATTGATGTAAAGGATATCCAAGCAAGTGTATATTTTGGCATGGCACCTTTTAACTCAATTTTTAAGTTTGGAACTTAAGGCTCTTACTATGTTGGTTAGATTTTAAGTGAACTAAAATCCTTAATCATGCAACATAATCAAGCTTTTGATCTCATGCATTTTAAGACATATTTAAAAGCAATAAATAACTTAAAACATGCATAAGATAAATGTGATCTAGTATGGCCCGACTTCATCTTGAAGATTTAACTTCAAAGTCCGTCTTGAAAATCTCCGTGGGAGGCACCATTTTCTTCAAATAGAATACGCTATAATTAAAACTAATTACAACTATTTGATAGTACGCAGACCATTTTGAATTGAAAAACAACTTGGTACTTTAGACCAATTACATTCAAATTAATGGTACGCAGACCATATTTTCTATCCTATTTGGGCCATACTAGTCACTTCATAACCTGCAAAACAGTACATATACAATATATACCATTCACCCATTCATTATCATGAATGGCCCACATAGCTGGTTAGTAAAACACATCATGCATCACGTAAACATTTGCAGCAATTAATCAAGGGCACCAATAATCTACAAATTATTCAGTCCTTATTAATTCTAATCAAGTTGTTTTAACCTTAAGGATTTGTAGACCTAATCAAGAGTATATGACTAAAAAGGGCTCCCACTTAAACCAATAAATTCATATGCTTTACTAATTTTAAACATAAAATTGTATTTCTAGTCTAACCGGAAACATACAAATTTAATTAAAATTTAAAGCTCATATAAATTTATAATTGAATCCAAAAAGTTTAATTTAATTTCAGTCGTATTTAAATTAATTCATGATTTTAATTTTAGTAAAATAATTAAAATAAATAAAATTTATTATAATTACAATATTCAAAATTAAAATCCAAGAAAATAATTTAAATTATTAATTTTAAAGTTAATTAAAATTACGTAAACTGAAAATTTCAAATTAAAATTTCAAAACGATCTAATCGTAACGCAACAACCCCACGCAACGCACGCCCATGGGCCACACGCACACAGCCATCGCTGGCCATGTGCGCGCAGCCCATGCGCTGTGTCGCATTGCTGCTGCTCAACATCGCAAGGCATCACGCATGGTGCTCGCTGCGCGCGCCAGCGCTCGACGCACGAGCATGCTGCCGCAGCCCATCGCTGGGCGCAGCACTCGTCGCACGTCGCAACACGCACTCGCGCGCCATCGCTGGGCGCAGCGCTCGTCGCACGTAGGGATGTCAATGGGGCGGGGCGGATGCGGATGTAGGTCCCTCCATCCCCATCCCCACCTAGAATTTTCATCCCCATCCCCGCCCCATCACCCATGGCGGGTACAAAATTCATCCCCATCCCCGCCCCAACGGGTGTAAGCTAAAATCCATCCCCGCCCCGCCACCCAACTGGGTATCCATCCCTGTCTTATCCCCGCTTCATACCCGCGCTAATACCCGCCTAATTTTTCTTATTTAGCAAACATTTGCCATATATACGGAGTAATTATAGTTAACTATAGAAAAAAAATACCTTATGACTAAAGTAAATTATATAATTGAAAAAAATACTCGTCATAACAAAAAAAATCCAAACAAAAAACATAAAAATCTCACCTAAATTTATATTATCACATAAAGATGCAAATAAATCCAAATTCACCCATCACCCATGGTGGGTATGAAGCGGGACGAGTGGGGATGGGGCGGGGCGAGTGGGGATGGGGCAGGGGCGGGTGGGGATGGGGCGGGTTCAACATAAAATCCACACCCGCCCCATCACCCATGGCGGGTACGATTTTTATACCCATCCCCGCCCCATCACCCGCCAAACCTACCTCCATCCCCGCCTACTTGGGGCGGATGCGGGGCGGGTCTCCCACAAAACCCGCCCCACTGACATCCCTACTCGCACGCGCAACAAGCGCTCGCACGCCATCGCTGGGCGCAGCGCTCGTCGCACGCACAACAAGCACTCGCACGCCATCGCTGGGCGCAGCGCTCGTCGCACGCACAACAGCGCTCGCTGCGCGCGAGCGATCGATGCTTGGCGCAGCACTCGTGGCACGCGAGCTTGTGCTCGCTGCACGCGAGGCTCCGCATGCTTGCGCGAGGCAGTGCGCGCTGTAGCGCAGCTCGCTTGCTGCCCACACGCGACTGCTCGTGCCTTGCCCTCGCCCTCGCCCATTCGCCCAGCGCACACAGCCCACGACACAAGGCAGGGCTGCTGCCTTGTGCTCGTGCACCATGGCTTTGCTCATTGCATTCGTACCGCATGGGCGACGAGCTCCCTTGCTCGTCGTCACATGCCCGCACTATACAACACCCCTTAAGGGTAACACGTAGCGTCCATTGCTTTGTGCGTGCAAGTTATATCAGCGAATCGCATAAAAAATTTAAAATATATATTAAAAATTAATGACAAATTAATAAATAATATTAATTTCATAATTTTAGGGCGAAAAATCGAAAATTTATTATTCAATTGATTTCCGATTAACATGGATTCAAGTCTAGGTCATAAAAATTTAAAATTTAACATAAATTTACAATTTTTATGGTGGTTTTTAATCATAGGTATCTAATTAAATTATAACTAATTATGAAAATCAAATTAATTCTAAATTATTCTAATTTTCAACAAATTAATCATAATTACAAATTAGATTGCATAATTAACAAGGTTAGGCATTCAAACTTGTTAAACATATACAGTAGGTCAATCAAAAATTCAAGATTTATCAACAAGAATCGCAAATATTTAATTTAACATCTTAAATTTACGAAATTTTGCATTCGAAAAACTAAAACCTCCGAAAAGTCATAGTTAGGCTTCGAATTTGAGAATTCTGGGTTCGACCGAAAATTTCTATTTTTGTCAAAATTTTTGAATGCCTTTTACATGCGGAATTGACACAAAAATCACTCGATTTGGATGAGTAACGAAGAAACTGCCGAAAAACTGCGTACGTATAATTAAATAAACGCAATTTGCAATTAATTAACAATTACGAAAATTAATCACCCCTTTTAATTCTTGCAAATTTGTAATATTTAACCATGTTCATGCAATTTAGATTATGAAAATAATAAGAGGCTCGTGATACCACTGTTAGGCTATGATACATATGACAATTCATAAATCATGCGGAAAAACCATAAAGCCAGGAAAACATATTATTTACACATAATCATTTAGCATAGTTTAGATGCATGCTCTTTGTTGCGTGCCTTCCCTAGCTGCGCCCGAACCGAACAAGAACAAGTCTTTAGGACTCCAAGTGTCGTCCCTCCGTAGATAGTCCACAGCACGTCCGGATCCGCCTTAAGATTGACCAACTAGAATCGCCCTTAAGGTGCTACTTATTTTCGGCTAAATGGGCAAGAGTTATGGCTGATTTTTGTGCTTAAAAATCCTAGCTTTGAATACTTGAAAACTTATGTATAAATTTATGACCCTAGGCATATATTTATAGAACCTTGGAAAGGATTTCGAATCCTGTTAGAATACTAATTAATTAATTAGAATCCTATTAGAACTCTAAATAATTAATTTAATCTTTTAGGATTAGGATTTAATCTATGCACGAATTCCGATAGCTTTAGGATCCGTATAGCACGTACACACGCACCGCACGAGCATCGCACGCCCATGCGCAAGCCTTGCGGCCCACGCTGTGCGCACGGCGCACAGGCCCACTGCCCGCAGCCCATTTGTGCGCGCGCGCCAGCCTTGGCTGGGACTGGCCTTGCGCTGGGCCTGGTCGAGGAATTGGCGTGTTGTTGCATGCGTGTGGCTTGCTGGGCGATGGCCTGGCTTCGTGCTGGGCCCTCGTCCGGCAGGCCTCGTCCGATGCTTATTCGTACGATACGCTTCCGATTAAATTCCCGGTTCCAGAATTCATTTCCGATACGAACAATATTTAACATTTCCGATTCCGGAATCAATTTCCGTTTCGAACAAATATTTAATATTTCCGTTTCCGGAATTATTTTCCGATTCCGATAATATTTCCGATTCTGGCAATATTTCCGTTTCCGGCAATATTTCCGATTCCGGCAATATTTCCATTTCCTATAATATTTTCCGATACGTACCATGTTTCCGTTTCCGGCAACATCTACGACTTGGATAATATTTATATTTCCGATACGATCCATATTTCCGTTTCCGGCAATATCATCGTTTCCGGAGTATTCATTTCTTGCCTGTGACGATCTCAGCTCCCACTGAAACCAAGATCCGTCGATTCCGAATATCCATAGATGGAGTATTTAATGCCATTAAATACTTGATCCGTTTACGTACTATTTGTGTGACCCTACGGGTTCAGTCAAGAGTAAGCTGTGGATTAATATCATTAATTCCACTTGAACTGAAGCGGCCTCTAGCTAGGCATTCAGCTCACTTGATCTCACTGAATTATTAACTTGTTAATGAATACTGAACCGCATTTATTAGACTTAACATAGAATGCATACTTGGACCAAGGGCATTATTTCCTTCAGTAGTAGCATCCCGGTCCTTCTCGGCCACGGCTAACCCGACCATAGCCTGGGCAAAAATCTCCTCTGCTTGCGCAGAGCACACCCTTAAGGCATCGGCCTCACGCATGTGTCCCATGCCAATCTCGGACGCTTGGAGATAGTATATGTTGGAAATAATGGGATTGATGGGATTGTTGGCAATAATGGGATTGATGTTCGGCTTCTTCGGAAAATCCGGACAACTGCTATGCATCGTCTGACGATCAAAGGAAATCCCGAGTAGTATAGGGTTAATCTGCGAGACACCCTCACCTGCAACAAAGGCATGTAAATCAAGAATGATGCAACTACGACAAAGAAAACCGCACAAGAAAAATACATGAACGTAAGAAGAATGGCCCTAACCAGACGCATACCAGGAGAAAGGAGTCAGCTGAGGCCGCCCAAAGCAAGGACCGACTCGTACTGGACGTACGTCATATTTGGAAACCACGTCAACAATTCAGGAGGAGATTCCTTACCACTAGGAAGGCGCCTCCGAGTGGAAACGCCAAAATAATCATAGGCAGAACATACGACATCAGACAAGACCTCGGACACTCTACTCATATGAAAATCAGGTTTTCCTGGAGTAAAGTGAATAGGGAACGGACGCACAGGATGGAGGCCTGTGGGAAATCTAAGGTAAAACCACCTCTCCCTCCAAAAAATGACAGGATGTCATACGAGGATACACGGTAGTCTTATCAGGGACACTAATCAAAGACCAAAACACCGGCTCTACATCACTATCGGTGAACTCTTTCAAATAATGTAGTTTCTTGAACAGAGGAAGTGTCAGGGGAAACTCGAAAAAGATGCAAACCCAAATATAACAAATAATGGTACGAACACTCTGTGGTGACAAGGGGGAAAGACATACGTTAAAATCATTCAAGACATCAACGAAAATGGATGGAGATAAAGCCTAAGACCGAATTCAAAATATTTCATATAGACGGTACAACAACCCTCCAGGGGGCAACCAATCACGGAACACGCACCGGGAACGATAAGTTTGTAGCCTGGCGGAATTCTATACAATTCCCTAGCAATTACGGGGTAAACACGCGCGGTGGATGTCCAATCCTCACCAGGTTTCGAGGAAAGCATACCACGACAATATACCGGATCAAGCCATACACTCTCCCTAGCTACTACAGATTCATCGGTCTCATCATCCGAAAGATCGATACGACTAGGTTGACGGGACAAGCCAGAGGGGTTAGAGGCACAAGATCGTAGAGGCATTACGTTAATGGGTCGACCACCTATATCCGACCCATACACATCATGCAAAGTCTCTTCTACGGAAGGCTGACCTAAGAAATTATGTCTCTCCATATTACTACTTTCTACCTCCGAAGCTCTCACAAGAGGACGTCGATGTCGACGCGGGGGACGCGTTGCACTCGACGACACATCATCCGAGCGTCCACACCGATGCGAAACTCTAGGAAGAGTCGTTGGATATTAAGATAAAATAATGACGAAACACAAGCTAAATATTGATACCTCAAAAAGTTAGCCCGAGCTCGCCGAAAAATCACCTGGATGACTGCCGGAAAATAACCGAAGGACGTCGGAAAAATGACAGAAAATAGTCGGAATTTCGACGGAGAGTCGCCGGTGAAAGGTCGGAATCCGCCTAAAAAGTCACCGATAAGCGGTCGGAAGTCGCCGGAAAGCAGTAAGGACGTCGGAGGTATGACCGGAAATAATCGTGAAAGGCGCCGGAAATGGCCGGAGGACCGTTGGAAAACATCAGAAGGTCGCTGGAAATTTATGAAGGATGGCTGAAAAACTTTGTGAATTTCAAAATACGACTATTACATTTGGTCATAAAACATGACTAAAGCCCAGTATCTATTTGAAGAATGGCATGAGTGGAAGAGTAAGGAAAAGCCTCACTAAGTAGAAAAGTTAGAGAGAAGTGAGAGAAAAAGTGGTAACACTCTTATGACCTCCCACCCTTTTATAAGAAAATAGAGGGTGAGGATTTATTGGGGTTATAGATCATGCCACTTGTCAAGAAACCATTCATTGTCATCATTTAGCAAACACTATGAATTATGATGGATCACACAAGCTACCTTTAGACATACTGGTTTACTGTTACTAGCTACTAGTCTAGTACGGAGTACTGGAAAAGAGGCACAATACAACTATTGCCATCATTTGTTAATTTGGCAGGCCCACTGCCTTCCTTATACATTCACGTGAAGGAAGGGTTCCTCTTTTCGTCTCCTAAATAAAAAAATAAAAAAATAAAGAGAAAATGAAGTAGGGAGAACAGCAGGCCAGCCACCGCCGACCATCACAGCCGGCGATGACAGCCAGCCATAGCCGACCGACCATGATAGCCGGTGATGACACCCAGCCGACCGCGGCCAGCCGGCAATCGCAGCTAGCCGGCCGTCCATCAAGACCAGCAAGTCGGCCGGCCTTCAAGTCCCACCAAACCGTCGGCCATCCCCCACAGCCAGACAGCCGGCCGCCAGGTCCGGCCACCCCTGCCGGCCCTCCGGAGCCCGTCAAATCGCTGTTGTTGCTAGCCGACTAAAAATTAAAAAAAAAAAACAAAAAAGAAAAAGAAAACGAAAAAGAAGTAGAAAAGGGGATAAGTCAAATCTTTCCTTATTCTTTGGGAACATGGAGTAATTATGAAAGCCTGAAAGGGGAAAAGTAAGTTCCATAAATACAATTTTGACTTGGTACTCTTTTCAAGGAAATGAAAAGTGCTGTCAAAGTATTGGTCGGCCCAGTAAATTTTTCGGTTTATATTTGTACTAACTGAAGGAAGAAAAGAAACATTATATACGAAGTACAAGAACGGTGAAAACGAAATATTTTATTATTGCACTTAGCCCATAAATTTTGTTATTGCTAAATTATATGGAGCTGGGGGGCAAGTTGTTTGAGAATACAAATCGGCTCACGACACGTCGACACATGGGCCCTACGTAATAGGCCTAGACGGAAATTAACGTGAGTAAAATACGAATATTAGGGATGACCCACGAAGGACGGCCCACAAGGGTCGGCTAACCCGTAGTTATTAAGGTCCTTTCTGTTAGGTTATGATACATATAATTGAATATAAATCATGCGGAAAAACCATAAAGCCAGGAATCCACATTAATTGCGACATAACAATTAGCATAATTTAGGACACATACACTTTGTAGCGTGCCCTCCCTAGCTGCGCCCGAACCGAACAAGAACAAGTCTAGGACTCCAAATGTTGTCCCTCCGTAGATAGTCCACAGCACGTTCAGATCCGCCTTAGATTTAATTAACTAGAATTGCACCTAAGGTTCTATGAATAATTTTCGGATATTATGGCAAATAATATACTTAGTTTTAATCCTTAAAACTTGATGTATGATTGAAAATTATGTTCTCATAAATTTGTGAATGCCATCACATATTTATAGAGTAGGAATATGGAATTGGAATTTTACTAGGACTCAGGAATCCTAACTCTATTAGAATTAGAGTTTCATTAAAACTAGTAAATCAGAAAATTAATCTAATCCTAATCACTTAAGGATTCGATGTATGCACAAACTCCAACACACACACGAGCACGGCCCATATGCGAGCAGGCCAAGCCCGCGCGCGAAGCCGATTCGCAGGCAGCCCACACGAGCTCGCTGCCCAGCAGCCTTGGTGCCCGCAACCTTGGCGCGTTGGGCCTGGCGTTGCCTTGGGCTGTTGTGACGCGCGCTGGGCTTGCTGGACTTGGGCCTGGCTAGTGTTGGGCCTTCGTCTAGCAAGCTCGTCCGATGCTTAATTTGTACGACGCGCTTCTGATTAATTTTTCCGATTCCAGAATTCATTTTCGATACGAACAATATTTAACATTTCCGATTCCGGAATTAATTTCCGTTTCGAACAAATATTTAATATTTCCGTTTCAGGAATTATTTTCCGATTCTGATAATATTTCCGATTCTGACAATATTTCCGTTTCCGGCAATATTTCCGATTCCGGCAATATTTTCATTTCCGATAATATTTTCCGATACGTACCATGTTTCCGTTTCTGGCAACATCTACGACTTGGATAATATTTATATTTCCGATACGATCCATATTTCTGTTTCCGGCAATATCATCGTTTCCGGAGTATCCATAATTTGCCTTTGACGATTTCAGCTCCCACTGGAACCGAGATCCGTCGATTTCGAATATTCATAAATGGAGTATTTAAATCCTTTAAATACTTGATCCTTTCACGTGCTATTTGTGTGACCCTACGGGTTCAGTCAAGAGTAAGATGTGGATTAATATTATTAATTCCACTTGAACTGAAGCCGCCTTTAGCTAGGCATACAGTTCACTTGATCTCACTGAATTATTAACTTGTATAATTAATACTGAACCGCATTTATTAGATTTAGCATTAAATGCATACTTGGACCAAGGGCATTATTTCCTTCAGTCTCCCACTTGTCCTTAGGGACAAGTGTGCATTTCCTAATTCCTTTGTCACTTGATGCTTGCTCTTGAACATAAGGTAAGAGTTGTCATCCTTATTATGTCCAGAGGTGTTTCTCGATTTCTGAGTTCAACTGATCAAATAAATAGATAATCATAGCCTATGATTCATCTGAGCACAGCCATGCATTTTACAGTTTCTAGCTCTCCGAGTGGCTTTGTACAACTTCCAGCATTTCATCCTTATTTATGGGAGGACAATCCCAATCTTGCGATCTTGATATTAGACTTCGTTTGATAGGTGATTACCCAAGCGTTGCCTTTATAGCCTCCTTTTACGGTGCGACGGTTGACAACGTCAAAGTAACCAGTTATCAAACAAGTAATCTCAAATCACTCAGGTATTGAGGATTAGTGTCTAATAATTTTAATGAAATTTACTTATGACAGATTTTCATCTCTTATAGTAAAGTTTCATAGGTCTGTCCGATACTAGTCTTCCCAAAGTAAGTATCTATGCAAATGATTGCGACATTTCCATGTCCACATAGTTCAAGAAACAGAACTACTAGTCATCTTGCATTCTGGTCGTCTAGCGTTTTCTATGTGTCCATCTTTATAGAAAACTCCGACCAGGGACCATTTTCAAGTTTTGACATTCAAGTTCACTTGATAGACATTTCTTAGCCACAGGACTGGTCCTGACAGTCTATCTTGAATATATCGTCAAATTGAAGGGACTCATCATTTAATAAACCACAAATTAAATGGAAAAATGAATTCTATTCATTAATGTGAATGGTTAACCAATAATGTTTTACAAAGTATTAAACTCTAAAAGTTTAAAACATTAAATAAGGACATCAAAGCCATTCTCCAACATGCTTGATTCCCATAGCTGTAGTGTGCGAGTTGTGCTTCGCCTGCGGTAGAGGTTTAGTTAATGGATCTAAGATGTTATCGTCAGTTCCAATCTTTCTTATCTCGAATTCTTTTCTTTCAACGAACTCTCGTAGAAGGTGAAATCTACGAAGTACATGCTTGACTCTCTGGTGGTGTCTAGGCTCCTTTGCCTGTGCAATAGCTCCGTTATTATCACAATATAGAGCTATTGGTCCTTTAATGGAGGGCACTACACCAAGTTCACCTATGAACTTCCTTAGCCAAATAGCTTCCTTTGCTGCTTCATGTGCAACAATGTACTCCGCTTCAGTTGTAGAATCCGCAATGGTGCTTTGCTTAGCACTTTTCCAACTTACTGCACCTCCGTTGAGGAAGAAGATAAACCCAGACTGTGATCTGAAATCATCTTTGTCGGTTTGGAAACTTGCGTCCGTATAGCCCACTTCGCATAATGTCATTGTTAGGAGACCCTTGATCCATGAGATCAAAGCGTTTATCTCAACTTACCACCTATCGATGGCATACATCTCAGACCCTGGTAAGGTGGAAAAGCTGAAAGGGAATCAACAAGCCGCTCGTTCGTGTGGCCTGACGGTAGTGCAACAACCCCGCAAGGCGATAGCTGAGAAGGCTGTCAAAATGTTAAGGAGCGAGGCGACAGCCCCCCGAACCTTGCCAGAGGTGGACACAAGACTACACAACCAGCCTCGGCTAGCACCGGACGGAGAGGTTGAAGAAGTAGTGATGGATGAAACGAATTGAAGGACCCTCAATGTGGGAACCGACATGCAGTCAGCCTTGGTGCCCGCAGCCTTGGCGCGCTGGGCCTAGCGTTGCCTTGGGCTGCAGTAACGCGCGCTGGGCTTGCTGGACTTGGGCTTGGCTTCGTGCTGGGCCTTCGTCTAGCAAGCTCGTCCGATGCTTAATTCGTACGACACGCTTCCGATTAATTTTTCCGATTCCGGAATTCATTTCCGATACAAACAATATTTAACATTTCCGATTCCGGAATTAATTTTCGTTTCGAACAAATATTTAATATTTCCGTTTCAGGAATTATTTTCTGATTCCGATAATATTTCCGATTCTGACAATATTTCCGTTTTCGGCAATATTTCCGATTCCGGCAATATTTCCATTTCCGGTAATATTTTCCGATACGTACCATGTTTCCGTTTCCGGCAACATCTACGACTTGGATAATATTTATATTTCCGATACGATCCATATTTCCGTTTCCGGCAATATCATCGTTTCCGGAGTATCCATAATTTGCCTTTGACGATTTCAGCTCCCACTGGAACCGAGATCCGTCGATTTCGAATATTCATAAATGGAGTATTTAAATCCTTTAAATACTTGATCCGTTCACGGGCTATTTGTGTGACCCTACGGGTTCAGTCAAGAGTAAGCTGTGGATTAATATTATTAATTCCACTTGAACTGAAGCGGCCTTTAGCTAGGCATACAGTTCACTTGATCTCACTTAATTATTAACTTTGTATAATTAATACTGAACCGCATTTATTAGATTTAGCATTAAATGCATAGTTGGACCAAGGGCATTATTTCCTTCAGTCTCCCACTTGTCTTTAGGGACAAGTGTGCATTTCCTAATTCCTTTGTCACTTGATGCTTGCTCTTGAACATAAGGTAAGAGTTGTCATCCTTATTATGTCCAGAGGTGTTTCTCGGTTTCAGAGTTCAACTGATCAAATAAATAGATAATCATAGCCTATGATTCATCTGAGCACGGCCATGCATTTTACAGTTTCTAGCTCTCCGAGTGGCTTTGTACAACTTCCAGCATCTCATCCCTATTTATGGGAGGACAATCCCAATTTTGCGATCTTGAGATTAGACTTCATTTGATAGGTGATTACCCGAGCGTTGCCTTTATAGCCTCCTTTTACGGTGCGACGGTAGACAACGTCAAAGTAACCAGTTATCAAACAAGTAATCTCAAATCACTCAGGTATTGAGGATTAGTGTCTAATAATTTTAATGAAATTTACTTATGACAGATTTTCATCTCTTACAGTAAAGTTTCATAGGTCTTCCCAAAGTAAGTATCTATGCAAATGATTGCGACATTGCCATGTCCACATAGTTCAAGAAACAGAACTACTAGTCATCTTGCATTCTGGTCGTCTAGCGTTTTCTATGTGTCCATCTTTATAGAAAACTCCGACCAGGGACCATTTTCAACTTTTGACATTCAAGTTCACTTGATAGACATTTCTTAGTCACGGGACTGGTCCTGACAGTCTATCTTGAATATTTTGTCAAATTGAAGGGACTCGTCATTTAATAAACCACAAATTAAATGGAAAAATGAATTCTATTCATATACGTGAATGATTAACCAATAATGTTTTACAAAGTATTAAACTCTAAAACTTTAAAACATTAAACAAGGACATCAAAGCCATTCTCCAATATGCTTGATTCCCATGGCTGCAGTGTGCGGGTTGTGCTTCGCCTGCGGCAGAGGTTTAGTTAATGGATCTGAGATGTTGTCATCAGTTCCAATCTTGCTTATCTCGACTTCTTTTCTTTCAACGAACTCTCGTTGAAGGTGAAATCTACGAAGTACATGCTTGACTCTCTGGTGGTGTCTAGGCTCCTTTGCCTGTGCAATAGCTCTGTTATTATCACAATATAGAGCTATTGGTCCTTTAATGGAGGGGACTACACCAAGTTCACCTATGAACTTCCTTAGCCAAATAGCTTCCTTTGCTGCTTCATGTGCAGCAATGTACTCCGCTTCAGTTGTAGAATCCGCAATGGTGCTTTGCTTAGCACTTTTCCAGCTTACTGCACCTCCGTTGAGGCAGAAGACAAACCTAGACTGTGATCTGAAATCATCTTTGTCGGTTTCAGATCACATTCTGGGTAGACGAAGGCCCAGCACGAAGCCAGGCCCGCGTCCAGCAAGCCAAGCGCGCCAACACAAGGCAGCCAAGGCCACGCCAGGCCCAGCAGGCCAAGGCGCGCGCATGGGTGGGCTGCAAGCTGCGCTGCTCCCGTGGGCTGCGAGGCTCGCGTGGGCTGCGAGGCTCGCGTGGGCTGCGAGGCTTGCGCGGGCTGAGCACCCGCAAGGGCGTGGCTCGTGTGCGTTTGTGTTCGATACAAATCCTAAATCTAATGGGATTCACTCAATGATTAATTCCTAACCCTAATGGATAGAATTATTTAAAAAGAGTTTTAATAAAATTCTAATTAAGCTAATTAGTATGCTAATAGGATTCCAATTCCCTTTCCATACCCCTATAAATATGTGGTATGGGTTCACAATTTGAGGACGAGTTTCAAGTATTCAGAGTGACATTTTGAGAGCAAAATTCAGTCATATTGTTGCCCATATTAGCCGAAAATTCCTAGTACCTTAAGGGCGATTCTAGTTGGTCAATCTTAAGGCGGATCCGGACGTGCTGTGGACTTTCTACGGAGGGACGACACTTGGAGTCCTAAAGACTTGTTCTTATTCGGTTCGGGCGCAACTAGGGAGGGCACGCTACAAAGTGTATGCATTCTAGACTAATTATTTGATTATGTGCAATTAATTTGAATCCTGACATATAGGTTTTTCCGCATGATTTATGTTGTTCATATGTATCATAACCTAACAGGAAACACTTGCACCATACTGCCGAGGATGTGGTGTACAGGTACATATGTCTCTCGTACGCAGCTATGTGATCGTCAGGATCTGTGGAGCCATCGTACTTGATGTGGCTAGGGAGCTTCATCCTTGGGAGAGTTTCCTCAAGGATCCCAGGAGTAAAAGGGGAATCTTTCGGGATCATGATCTCGCTGGGGTGTTTACCAGTGTGCCCTCCGGCGTCGCGCCTAGACCCTTCCTTCCTTGGAGGTGATCGGCCAATTGATGATCGAGTGGGATGGCGGCTTCTCCCGTTGTGCGGTGACGACCTCCGTAATTGAGCCCTAGTGGGGGATCGTCCTTCGTAGGATCTTGGTGGTGGGAGCACCACCTCGGATCGTAGGTGGGGTTACCCATTCTCAATCCTCTTAGGTGGCGTTCGTGTCCTTCTTCGTCGCCTCGGAGCGTACTCAGAGCGAGAGGACCCAGATGATTCTTCCCGCTCGACCACGAACCACGAGGGGTGTCTTTTTTGGCATTCTTGCTATTCCATTCTTCCTCCTCCCAATCTGTTCTCAGACGTTCCCAGCTTCTGGGGGTCCGGACAGATCCTCTAGGGGGATAAAGTCTCCTCGCTTGGCTTGGAGCGTCCTCTCTTCTCTAGACGTTACTTATGCGGTGAGATCTTGTCTCACCGGTCTTGCGCCTGCTTAGGGTTTCCCTGGAGGGCTCTACCCTATTCCCCTGGCGGACAGGTTCCGCCCTAGGTTGTTTCTGATGAGGTATCGCGGCCTGAGAGAAGGCCTCGAGTAGGTTTTTCATCAAGTTCATGCAGCCGACCACTTGCTCCGGCGTGATTGGTGCAGCGTTCGAGGATCCTGGAAGATTTTCGGCAATCAGTCTGGCCACAACAGGGGTTTCCACCCTTGGTCAATCGTCAGATACCCAGTTGGCCATATCGAGACCTATGGGTTCCACGTCAGCCATGAGTTGGTCTTGGTGGCAGCCGTTCTCTCCAGATCCAGTAGAGTTGGTATGGACTCGTCCATCGTAATCTCCATTAGACATGGTTTCTTGCTGGCTTTTTGTTCGAATCCCCACAGACGGCACCAAATTATTTCGGTATGAATATAGGAAATCCTTGATTAATGAGTCGTCTGGTTGAGACGACGAAAGGTCTTCAAGAGTCTTCTTCCTATGCCAGAGTCAGACGGAGGTTCTGGTCTCAAGTTCAAGAATTAGGTTTAGGGTTTATTGATTGTGTGCCTTCTGATGTGTATTCAGGCCGTATATATAAGAATATAGGATAGAAACCCTAATCTGGGTCCTTGGTCAACACGAACTCTTTGCCAGCCGACTTCTATTAGGTTTGGGAGTCCATCCATTTGGCGGAGTATAATTGGAAGGACCTTAATAACTACGGGTCGGCCGGGTTGTGGGCCGTCCTCCGTGGGTCATCCCTAATATTCGTACTTTACTCACGTTAATTTCCGTCTAGGCCTATTGCGTAGGGCCCATGTGTCGACAGGCCGTGAGCCGTTTATATTCCCAAACAGAGTCTAATTTAATTCGTTACATTACAATATATCTTGCTTTGAGTATGTTTTAATAAATTTTATCATGTAAGAATTAGTAACTCGTAAAAGTAATAACTAATTAGTGATGTGAGACTATAAAGAAATGATTTAGATCATTTTTGTAATTAAATAATTATATTGACTTAATGTAATTTTGAACGTATAAGAAACAACAAAATGAGTCGTGGTTATCATATGTGACTAACAAACGAGAGGTCACATGTTCAAAACTTATAATTAATATTTTTTTCATAATAAAACACTTATATGTGAAATGACATGTCAAACATGACGATGTGTCATGTTATAATTGTATATGAAGTGAAATGTGACGAGATGACATTCTTTGCCTTGGAATTTTAGTAATATTATAGATATGTGAGGTTTTTGTTTGATATGAGATGGGGTGTGTCGTGTGTGTGATATTCTCGGGTACACATATACTCCATCTATTTCGAAATAATAGGGACACTTTGACTTTTGTCACTATTCACAAATTTTAATTTGACTATCATTTGTAATTTATCGATAAGGAAAAATGTAGTCGTGTGGGGTCTGATTTGATTAATCTCGACATGTACTTTCGGAATAAAATAATTTTTTATAATTTTACGAACACAAAATTAAAAATATTAATGTCCAAACATCAATACCTAGTATTTAAAAAGCATAACCATCACCATTTCAATGACACATAAGCAATACTATTTTGATGACACGTATCTCAATCTTATTAATCTTTCTATTTACTTTTTGTTATAAAAAAAATACTCCCTCCGTCCCAGAATACTCGCAACGGTTTGACTTTTTGCACTATTCACATAATTCACTTTAACCCTATTTTATTTATAGTATTTGAAAATAAGTGTTAGCATATAATATATTGTAGGCTTCATCTTAATATATATTTTCTAAATATTAATATTTTATAAGTTTTTATAATATATAATTGAAGATATTAATGGTTAAAATTAAACATTGGCAAGCGTGTCAAGTCAAACCGTTGCGAGTATTCCGGGACGGAGGGAGTAATGGTCATTCATTATTCTACTTTATTGTCATTAGTTATTACGTAGTATACTACTAATCTCCGTCTCTTTAATTTACTAGGATTGTACTGCATCCATCCCATATTTATAGTATTATTTGACTAAACACGCGGGTTTTAAGAAAAAGTGTAATATAGCACACGGAAATTTAGAATATAGTACATTGATAATTGATTTATACGAGAAAGTGAAATATAATACATGGATAAAGGAATATAGTACATGGAGAAGTTGTGTTGGGTTTTCAGTGCATTTTAATTAATATAGTACATGGGAAAATGGAAAACTTAATGGCCAGAAATAGAAACATGATTATAATTTTGGGACTCTTAAAATAGAATCAGGACTACAAAAACGAGACGGAGGGATTACCAAAAATTAGGATCGATACTCAACTTGATTATGTCTAAACTATCGTCCCCTACTTCATCTTCCCCATTCTTCTTCACCTTCCCATTAACTCTCCAAACTTAATTATTTTCAATGTCAATTTAATTCAATCCCCAAATCTTCTCCCCTTCTCCTGTAGCATTAATTCAAAATTTAACCTTACTAATAGACTTTTTGACTGATCCGTTTTGAAACGATAGGAGATTATAGGGTGCTTTAATTTAACATTTCTATTGTTTATTTTCATGCATGCAATTCAAGCTGTAATACCACCTCCCCCCCCCCCCCCCCCCCTCTATCTCTCTCTAAGAACGTTGTTCTTGATTTTTCTTAAGCACATTGGAAGTACGTTGTTTATTTTTCTTGCTTAATTAGTTGCAATTCATTTTGGAGAGAAGGATAATCTTATAATGTATGGTTTCCATGCAAATGATTAAAGGTGGGTAAATCGTCATCGACATTAGGAGACTTTTAGGTGGGTATCATTTGTATATTTTTGTTGTTTGGGGAACTTACAATTAGTTTTAGTTCTCCTATAAGAAAAGTTTTGTCAATATAGTTCAATAGTTAGACTTTGTTAAGTCTTTCCTTTAATTGGATAACATGAGTATAGTCGTAAACTGTAACAGTTACAAATTTGTTTGGATTTTGTACAAATGATATGTTATTGGTGGTAATAAGTGATTTAAAGTGGATCTATTTTTTCAGGGAAGACGAACATAAGCAGAAAAATGTAATGATTAAAAAGACAACACTTCATATTTTAAAGTTTTAATTATTGTCATTTGGTTTAAACACCTTCTAACACCTACTTAAGAACAACATAATTTCTAAATTTCATTACCCGACCAACATATAACCAGCCCGTTCGTCGAATGGGCCCAAAAACTAGTATCTTTAACTACTAACCTCTAATAACTCTACGTTAGAATTAAAATGCCAACATCCTTTCTAAATAGTTGATACGTAGTATAATTACAATCTCATAAAAGCAGAATTTTGCGCCAACCGAATAGGATATGATATTAGATGCACATAACGTATAGTATAAGGAATAACAAATTTTACTAATTATTCAAGACTAACATTCAAATATAGTAAGGAGTAGGACATTACTACGTAATTACCAAATAAGCTCACATGATATTATAAATATCTAAATTTATTATCCCATTATTTCCATGATAAAATTAGAATACAACATATATATAAATCATAAAAGTTCTAATCAAATTATAATTTCAAGTTACACAATGCACTATAACTCTTAAAGATAGAAATTGAAAATTATAATAAAAAATGATTCCAAGTTAAGATAAGAATTGACATTTCTAATCATATTCAAATTTATAATTGATTAAGTCCTATAAATTGATCGTATTGTTCAACTCATAACCCATCGACAATCACATCTCTCACTTTTAATTTTTCATAACCTATACACAATCACATCTTTGACTTTAATTTTGGTGAACCTATATATTCACCAAAATGCAACCTAATATAATAACATAAGTAAAAATAGTTATTAAAAATAAACAAAATAGAACGAAACCCGTGCATCGCACGGGCTTCAAAACTATTTACATTAATAATCGTGAAAAGGTTAAACTTTCCCTATTATATCCAGTTATCCACTATAGGTCTCCCTAATTACGGAGTATAATTTTTTTGTTAATGAGTGTCCAAAATCCAACTCACTATCCCACAAAGAAAAGGAGGAACACCATCTTAGAAATTTTTTCATTTCTTCCCACTGATTGCGACCTTCAACAAACTTCACCTTCTCCCTTCCTACCCCAAAAAAACCTCGAATTCAGAAACCAATAAATAGCTCAAAGTTACTTGAAATTTCCACATTTTTTGTAGTTCATATCTCTACAAGATGGAGGAGCAATCAACCCTCCTGAATCACAGACCCACCAACTATTTACGAAACTATTTATCTTCAACTTTCTCTCATTTTCTTCCATTAAACCACCCTTGCATCAATGGCGGCTACTCTGAGCTTCGAATTGATGATGATTCCGATGATGGGTCATCACCTGATCATGCTTACTGTAAACCCTTTGTTGTTCTTGATGTAATTTGGAATTTGGGCTTTGTCTTCGTGTCTGCTTTTGTGTTACTTTGTACAATTAGAGAGAAACCCTCTTGTCCTTTGAGGGTTTGGATTGTTGGGTATGCTTTACAATGCCTTTTGCATGTGGGGTTTGTTTATTACGAGTTTCGCCGCCGGAATCATGGCAGTCTTGGTGGTGTTTCGTCGCCGGAAGGTCATTCTCAATCCCACAATAGGTATGTATTTATGTTTTTGGTACAACAGCTTTGCATTTGTTGTTAGTAATTATTTGTGTTGATTATGATGGTTGAGATATTTTTGATTGTCGGGTTTTGCTTGTAATTGGGTGAAAGCCTGAAATGGGTAAATAAGAAACCTGGCATTTTTCTAATTGGTGTTGAATTTAAGTCATTAGTTTGGGCGTTTCCAATTGGTAGTGAATTTAGTGTGAAATGGTGGGTTGTGCTTGTGACCAGCTGAAAGTAAACACAGGAGGAGGGGAAATAAACAAAAAAGTTGGCATTTTGAAATTCTTATACGAAGTATAATTTTGCCATTTTACTGATTTGATGAGTATAATGATAGAGGTGGGTTGTGCAATATGTCGACGTACTATAGCCTGAAAGTGGTTGGTAGAATATACAAAAAATTGACATATTTCATATTGGGATTTTGGGTATTATGATAGTGATTGGTACTGATGTCTTTAGTTGATGGTATGTGTCTGTAGTCTTCAAAAATCACTAAATCACTGATCGGTAGTCCTCTACGCTTCAAGTTTTCATTTGTCGAAATTTATGGTTAGAAATTGGCTTTATATATGAAAGGAATAAATTTTAATGGCAACAAACTAAGGTTAGGTTTGAGTAGGGTCAATGTTGCTGGTTAGTATCTGTTACTTAATGATTGGGGATGGGCACCATCCAACTGGCTAATAAAAAAAAGTTCGCGTTGCATTCTTTGCGGTCCTTAATCTGTTGTTTGGTTTGTTGAGGGTGTCACCACTTAAATTCTTGGTTGATCTGATTTTCAGTATTATGAAGAGATTGGAATCAGTGAACACAGTAGCATCATCCTTTTGGTGGGTTTTTGGATTTTACTGGATCGTGTCCGGGGGCCAAACCCTTTTGCAAGATTCTCCCCGTCTTTATTGGTAAGCACGTACGAAGTGTTTCTTTTTGTTTCTATCCAAATCTACATTTTAAGTACTCCTGTTCCATGTTAAATGTAAAACAAAGCTCTTGTTTCATTGGAAAGTTCGAACATGTTTGAATAGGAAAAAATGCTAGAAGAAGAAAAAGGAAGAACTTTCACCATTGTGTATTTTAGTTATGAGAAGTGACAAATATGAATATACTGAAAGAATGGCTTCCTTCTTGGTGTAATGGTGTTGTTATATATTGTGTCAAGTTGTCAACAAAAATTATAGCCACTAACTATACTGTGTGAACCCTCCTCCCCATGTGGCACTAACTTTCTTTCTGCCTAGTAGATGGCATTTCTCTGGTGGTTTTTAAAAAGTTTTTCCTTTATGTGGCCTCAGCTTTTAAAACATACGCTACTTTAATTGTATGCCATTAAATAAGTTACAGAATTTCACATGTTATTAGTTTCATCCGATGCGGGTTTATTGGGATTTCGTTGTCATGTTCTTCTTATGGTTGTTGTGATCTTGTTCTTTTATGTGCTGCATCTGAGTGAACTGGTAAGGTTATGCTCATTGCAACCTAACATCTAGGTTGGTAACAGAACTCCTATAGTTGAACACAGAAAAATAAAATGATTCATCTTCATTTTAGGAGCAAATATTTCCTTTGTGTTATGGCACTATGTACATCTTGGACCTCCCTAGAATCCCATTGAAGGTGGTATCCTTATTGGACACTGGTGGTGGTGTTTCTGTAATGTTTGGTGAGGGAAAACTTGAAGAAAGCAGGTAGAGGAAGTCTTGGGAGAAATTCAAGTTGGTGATTAATATCATAGAGTTATGCTCATGTTAGTGGGGCCGAGATAACTTCATGATGACTTCTATTCAAATCCACTCTTAAGTGCTCCTGTTCCATGTTAAAAGGAAAAAGACGCTCTTGTTTCATTGAAAAATACGAATCAGTCCTGTTTCTCATGTTTGAATAGGATTTATGAGACATGACAAATATGAATGTACTGAAAGAATGGCTTCATTCCTGGTGTAATTTATGTTATATATTGTTTGAATTAAAACCATATTTCCAAGTTCAAGATTGAAATTTCTCCTCCCCTAGTGGTACTAACCTCGCTTCTGGCAAGCAGAGGAATGTGCTCTGGTGTCTTTTAAAAAGTTTTTCTTTCTTGTGGTCTCATCTTTTAAAACCTGTGATGCTCTAATTGTATGTCGTTAAATAAGTTACAGCATTTTACCTGTTATTAGCTTCATCCTATTCAGGTTTATTGGTATTTTTTTGTCATGTTATTCTCACTGTTGTGTTTTTTCTATATGGTGCATCTGAGTGAACTGGTAAGATTATGCTCCTTAAAAGTTCAGCTCTAGGTTGGTAACAGAAGTTCTTGTAATTGAACAGTATGACCAAAATAAAAAAAATGCTTCATCTTCATTTAGGATCGTGTGTTTCTCCTTGTGGTGTGGCGATATATACATCTTGGATCTCCTTAGAACCATGTCAAAGGTGGGATACATATTGGATAGTGGTGGTGGTGTTTCTGTTTAATTTGTGATGGGGGGGGGGGGGGGGGGGGATGGACAAAGTCTTGAGAGCCATTCAAAATGGTGAGTAAAATTAGTGAGTTATGCGCATGCTTGTGAGCCGAGATAACTCTGTGATTGTACCTGCAATATTGTTGAGAGGAATTAAAAAGGTGGTAAGTATCAATCATAGTCAATGTGATAAATGTGGTCCTTCAGCTCACTTATGTCAGTACCAAACTACTAAGTGTTGGTTTCAAATGGAAGCAGGTGAAGAGGAGCGTGAATATGTGGTAAATTATGAATCCATGTAGTCAACCATTTCTCAACTGCTTTGTTTGGAGAGAAGTTGGTGAAAGTTTTCCTGGGCCCTACGCAGCTACGCTAACCCTGCTTTACTGGTCTCCATCTGTCCTAGCTTAGCCGTGGCTCATTTGGTCTCTATTCATTTTAAATCATGACGAGTATATTTTCTAAACGCTTTGGGTCCAATCCTTAAGTTATTTGCTACATCCTTTACAGGTTCCATGGTTTTAGGAAGAATAGGTGAGGTTCATTTGTGTCTTTGCATGATGGGCTGGTGGCGATATGATTCGGTTGTATTTTCATAAAAATTGGAAGAGTTCTGAATCTTAATCTGACTGTCTAAAAAACCCCAGCGTTCTTTGCAATGTAGCATGTGGATAGATGATGAAAAGTTAATTGGGCTTCATATGTTTTGGGAGTTTCTGGGGGTTTTATGCTGGATTGAAGGCTTAGTTTTTAGATTTGCAAGTCGTGACAAGGTGCAGAGGGTACTTATAAATGAGGGATTTGGCAGGAGGAGGAGATGCGTACAATCACCATCAAAGGGTTGGATTTTGGTCACGTCTCACGTGTGTGTTATCCTGCACTTAAAATTCCCCATGACACCTACAGGCTACAGGTCCGTGTCTTTACATGAGATTTGCTTCTGCTTTATAAAACTAAGGACCAAGCATGAAGCATGTTCCTCTGCCCCCTCCCAAAAACTGTAGGTGAACAAGGACGCAGTACTGGAGGGTATGATGGACACCCTTTCTCTGCTGTTCCTCTGTGATTCTTGTCACATATAAGTAAAATATAATGGAATGATGGTAGTTATTGGTCCATAACAAATCGTCTTCTATTTGAGTTGTAAGCTTAGAGATTAGGGCTTGATCCAAGGATCTAGTATAATTGCTTCCTACTTTGTATTCATGGTCATCTAGTAGTGGTTATTGAACAGAGGATGTGTATGTTGGTGATGTGGGTTAGCTTCCCTTGGTAGCCACGGTAATTGTTGGTGTGAGAGGGAAAGAATAATGTGGTTGTGGCTTTGTGGTTATGGTGAGACTAGTGGACAGACAATCCATCCATGACTTTGGTTGAATTGTGAAATTTGTGGGCCAAGGTAAGTTGGTTCAGGCTGGCGTAACCATTAGACTGGCAGAGATGGACTGCGCTGATATATTTTGTGGTGCTGAAATGAACCACCAACGAGCATAGTTTCCACCCATCTCAGTGTGCGTATGTTCAACGTGATTTTTGAATTGTAGCAGGGCCGTTTTAGACAGGTCTCACCTTGGACCTGGGCGAGACTGCGAGTGTGCCTTCTTTGGGTAAGGGAAGATATTAAGTTGTGTTGGTTGTGGCCTTTTGAGCGAGGGAGATGAAGCAGTCGTCAATTTGGATAAAAGAGGGAGAACATGTAGGTTTTGTGGTTGTAATAGTGTGGTGGTCCTGGTGGATATGGAGGTCAGATTCAGTGGTGTATGAAATTGCGTTAGATAGAATTCTTTCCTCAGCCAAACCAAATAAAAAGGAATATTCAGGGTTGACTGTAACCCTTTCCATGCCAAACCATACATAATGGGTGCTTTGAAGTCTTGTCATTTATCCTTACCCTTTCCTTCATGTAATATGACATTTATAGATTCACCATGATATTTCTTTCTCTTTTCATACGTATAATTTCTGAAAAAACCCGGGTTTGAGATTTTTGGGTTCCTTCATCGATCACGTCCCCACCCCCTTCCCTAAGAAAAGAAAGTAATTGCAAACAGCTAAAGTTTGGGGTGAAGAGCAGATCCAAAGGACTGGAAGAGGAGGAGAAAAAAGAAAAGGCAATATTAGAATGCGCACTTAAGGAAGTGAGGCCTAATTTCTTGGGTGACAAATTGCTGGTTTTAAAATTAACAAGTTATGACTTGTGAGGTGATGATCATTCCAATAGGGGGCAAAAGACTGAAAGAGGACCATATATAACCAGCTGAAGTTTTCACATTCACTAGTTCAGATTGTTTTCTTTTGATCTTTTTTTTCTTCTGCATTGTTATCTGTAAGTTATTTTTCGGCAGATTGGGTTTTCTTATTTTTCAAGTTTTGCAATACTGTGATACGGAAGTATTTCCTTAGTGGTAATGGTATTATAGTTTTCAGATGATAACCTCTTGGTTTTTACATATTAACTGTAAATATATGCCAATTCAAGAAGGTTTTCTTATACTCAGGGAACATGATGTTGAATCTTTTGTTGAAATGCAGGTTATCTGTAGTTTTCCTGGCACTTGATGTGTTCTTTATGATATTCTGCGTAGGAATGGCCTGTATAATTTGCATGGCTCTCTTTTGTTGTATCCCAATAGTGGCAATTGCATATGCCATGACAATTAGAGAAGGAGCATCTGAAGATGAGATCAAGCAACTTCCAAAGTATAGGTTCCATGAGTCATATGCATCAGGGCTGTCTGCCTCTTTGGAACTGGTAAACATGAATGTCGCCGACAAACTAGCTTTGCAGTTGGAAGATTCTGTAAGTGGCACTTCCTTACTTTTTTATCTTCTATAAAACCATATTCTTTATGCATGGGAAAGTAAGTCCTTCGTTTTTCTCAAAGAAGTCAAGTCTAGGCCACCAACTTTAGCCTACTGATGCACATTAAGGCTCCGTTTGGTAGGGCATAAAACATTTTCCTGGAAAACAATTTTCCTCTATTTTCAATTTTGCATTGTTTGGTTTGCAAAAGAGTGTAAAACCATTTTCCCTAGGAGTAAAATTGCTCTCCCAATGATGGAAAACCATTTTCCCTTCAAATTGAAGGGAAACCTGTTTTAGTTCCTTTTCCATATCTCTCTTGTACACTCCTCTCACCACCTCATGCCTGCTTACTTTCCCTTTCATTTTCCTTTCGTTTCATCCATTTTCTTACATGGAACCAAACAACGGAAAACTAATTTTGGAATTGTGTTTTCCATGAAAATCATTTTATACTGAAAATGTTTTACACCCAACCAAACGGAGCCCGAGTACATCATTAGTAGTTGGCAATTGTTTGCAGACCATTTGTTTAGGGAAAATTATGGAAGTATTTATTTGAGAAGCTGACTTCACTTTCTAAAAGGTGATCAAAATCTGAGCCATATGATATTCGAGATACTGTGACAACTGACAAGGTGTTTCGGGGATCTGACCTGTTTGTGTTGTTTGTAGGAATGCTGCATTTGCTTATCACGGTACGTGGAAGGAGTAGAACTATGCACTCTTCCATGCAATCACAATTTTCATCATGGATGCATCAGCAGATGGCTGAGGATTAATGCTACCTGTCCGCTTTGCAAATTTAATATCAAGGCCAAAGGTGATGATGCATTGGTCTGATAAACATATGCTCTCTCTCTGAAGCTGTGATTAATTAGTTCAGTCAGTTAACTGTTCTCCTGTCTTAAGTGTTGAAGATTGACAGCGACTAAGTGTTGCTGACTTCTCAGAGTTCTCACTGATCTGTTTTGCAGCTACTAACAACAGATCATGTAGAAAGGCAATTTGTAATCTTAAAAACTGTTTTAACTAGTGTAAATAGTCAAATTTTAGTTCAGGCTTCTTTCTTTTGAATAGCATCAATAATTAAATCTCGAGCAACCAATCGTTGAGCTTATGCTAAAGATATCGGCATAGTACTGACTCTGTATCATGATATCATCCATCGAGTTGCTGTATTCTCTGAAACTTCATGCCAAATCCATTCGGTTGAAAGAAAACCACATCAAAATCACCAATTTCTCGATGCTATTCAAGTTTTGCCTTGGACAAGAAAAAACCACAACTTTATAACTTCCAATGTATGGTAGCTTTGTAACTTCTATGGCTCTATTCATGCACAAGAAAAAGGCTAAAAGTGGAGTATCGAAGGGGAGAAATTTAAGGGCAAGGCGGGAAAAAAGGATTTACAAACAGAAAAACAAGTACATAATGACCATACTATGTTTATTCATGCACAAGAAAAAGGCTAAAAGTTGGGAGTGTCCAAGGGAAGAAATTTAAGACCAAGTCGAGAGAAAAAGATTTACACTGCTCTTGATAGATTCACAAACAGAAAAAACAAGTACAAAATGATCATACTATGTTTCTATGTTTCTCATCAACTTTGGCACCTACAGGACAAGGTTTCTCTTCTACAACAAAAATACATAAAAAGTAAATCTCATTCAAGTAATCAGAGCGTAAAAACAAGTTGAATTGCTCCTTCAAAACGAGCTACAAAAGATGATACTAAAAAATAACCTGGCTGTTGCTTCTCTTATACATTCTTGAGCTTCTTCATCTTAGAAGGTGGCCAAGCCCCTCTCTTCCTCAGCTTTCTTTTGCGCATAAGCCTGTTCCTTCGGAGTCTGATCTTTTTTGCCATTTTCATCTTTATCTTCTGTTCAAGCTTCAGCTGCAACTTTGATTCCAGTGGAAGGTTCTGAACTGAGATGTTAGCTTCTTCAACCTTTGACTGATCTCCATCTTCTCCAGCCGTTTCCTCTGCTGCAGCTGACACCATAGCAACCACTGTGCCTCTCTTTTGAGCAATTACGGGTCCGTGAGCCACTAAGCGTTGTCCAAAACTTGGAAGCAACGCAACAGAAACATTTTGCAGCTTGATTGCTGAAAATCCCACCTCGAAAAGTCAGACATCTATCAAGACAATATAACACAGTATACAGGCTAGACATCAACCTTAATTTCTTTTTCTAAGAAATCAATACAAACGTTAAAGGGCAACCAGATTTCATTCCAACAGTACACGTACAACAATACTCCGTACAATGCTTATTACGATTCAAGACACCTCAAAACCTTGCTAATCATTACCCCATTGCCTCAAGGAGAGTCTGATATGGTATCTACAAGGAGAAAAAAAACAACCCCAGCAAGAAAGCTGCAGAATCTGATATGGTATACAAGCCAGACATCAACCTTAATCAATATAATCTTTTACAATGTGTTTGGTTAGATAATATAGAGGGAAAGGGAGGGATTCAACTTCCCTTGTTTGGATATGACCTATGAGGAGGGAAGGGAAGAGAATTGGAGTATTCATTTTCCCTCCCTTTCAATAAACCTAATCCTTTCAACGATGAGAAGATTTGGAAGGAAAATGCAAGCTCACTCTTCCCTCCCTCCCTCACTCACCTCCCTTTTTTTATAAAATTGTTATCCAAACACACTGTAAAGGGAAACCAGAAAACTAGATTTCATTCACGGTACACATAAACTAATACTCCGTACAATGCTTACTCCATATTAGGATTCATCCTACATTTGAAAAACTATACAAGGCACCTCAAAACCTTTCTAAGAGTCCCTACTTAACATACTGATATCTTTTGAGGCGGTTACAGATATGGTATTTGAAAGGAGAAAAATAACAACCCCAACAAGAAAGCTGCAGAAACATTGCCTGAATTATCTTCTCTATAAGCAAAGATCAAGGTGAACCCCCCCCCCCCCCCCCCCCCCCCCCCCCCCCCCCCCCCCCCCCAAAAAGTAGCATTCTCATATTCTAACAAGGACAAATCATTAACATGAGGTTCGAGGATGAAAATGTATGTCCTAATTTTTATGAATAAAAGAAAATTGAGAACCAAGTCAAGAATTTTAATGGCCCGACTAACAAAGGCCATCCTCCTTAATCCCATAAAACGACTTAAAATTACAGAGTACACAAATTGGAAATTCAACCAATTAGATTGAACTGGGGGAAAAGAGTAAATTTGGGAACCCAATTGAACCCATGAGCAAAGTAGTAACTTAAAATTGGTCCGAATTCCAATCAATTTAACATCAACTAATGATTAAACAGATAACGCATAACATAAAATTGGACCCATAATGACATAAAACCAAGAAGCACTATAACTGTTCGACGAAATGCCTCAATGAAAATCAAAATTAAGATAAACCAAATCAATAAAGAAAACCAGGATGCAGAAAGTTGGTATTGAAGCACTAAAACAATTGAACAATGTAAAACACAAAAAAGATAGATACTAATCAAAATTCAGTAACATAATCATATGAATAATGCAGAAAACTCAAACCCAGAAAGTAAAAGGGAGAAAATACTCACGGAAGGAAGAAGAAGAAACGGCAATGGAAGTGATAGGAGGGACAGAGGAGAGAGAAAGGAGAGGAGAAAGGAGTGCCATCTCTCTGCTGAACGCAGTAGAATTCGAGGGTGGCTTTTGGATAAGCTTTTGTAAGAGCGAGGGCGGGTCTTTAATTTGCGTTTTCACATACTCAGTATTTTTTTAGGGGATCACATTATTCTTATTTTAAGGAGAAGATATGGTAAACTCCATTTAGTATTGACCTCAAAGTTGCGGTGACCCATGTTATTAATTAAATCAATGTAACTGACATCGATGGACAAGGAAGCTACATAGCCGGGTTTAGTTAACAAAACAGTTGATAACATTGGTATGTCAAAGAGAATTATGTGTTCAGCAAATGGATGAATCGCCGCACACAACAATTAATAAAGAAAACAAAAAATGTGATACAATGTCAAATATTGTGTAATCTCGTGTCATTCTCATTAATCACACACGTATATATAGTATAACTCAGTTACCTAAACTCTAGGTTACACATTAGGTAACATACCATAGTTAGGACTCTACAGAATATTCACAGAATAATATCTAATATCTTAACATCCCCCTCAAGGTGGAGCATGTAGATCTCGAATGCCCATCTTGGTAAAAAAAAACTCAAATTGCGCCTTCCCCAATGCTTTGGTGAAGATATCTGCTAACTGAACCTTCCGTTCGACGGACTGATGATCCCTTCCTTGATTGCATCTCGAATGAAATGACAATCTGACTCGATGTGTTTTATCCTTTCATGGAACACCGGATTCTGTGCGATATGCAACGCAGACTGACTGTCGCAGTACATCCTCATGCCTTGGTCGTGTGTCACCCCCAAGTCGCGTAGTAGTTGTTTCAACCACTTCAACTCACACGTCAGAGCTGCCATCGACCGATATTCTGCCTCAGCAGACGACCGAGAAACAGTATGTTGTTTCTTGGTCTTCCAAGAAACTGGCGACATACCAAGTGACACAAACCATCCAGTCACCGACCGACGCGTCATTGGACACCCCGCCCAATCCGAATCACACCACCCCTCCAACTGCAACGCACTATCCGACCGGAGTAGTATACCTTGACCCGGACACTTCTTCAAGTATCTCACTACTCGCAAAGCTGCTTCCCAATGTGCCTCCTTTGGTGCTTGCATAAATTGAGATAGGACATGTACGGAGTAAGCGACGTCTGGTCGCGTGACAGCCAAATAAACCAGACGTCCAATCAGACGCCTATACTGCTCACCATCCGACAGGTCTGGCCCGTCTGCCAATGCCAACTTATGATCCTGTTCCATGGGAAAGTCCACAGGCTTTGCTCCCAACAATCCGGCCTCTAAGATGATGTCGAGAGCATATTTTCTCTGACACACATAGAACCCTTGACTACTTCGTGCCACCTCTAACCCAAGAAAGTACTTCAGTGCCCCGAGGTCTTTCATTTTAAAGCACTCCCTCAAGTATGCCTTAAAACTCTCAAGCGCAAACTTGTTATTGCCTGCGATAATCATGTCGTCCACATAAATGAGCACACTCAGCTACAACGTACCTTTAGATAGAGTGAAGAGCGAATAATCCGACAGCGACTGTCGAAAGCCATAGTGCGTCAGTGTCGTCGACAACTTCTGGAACCAACATCTAGGTGCTTGTTTCAATCCATCAACGACTTTCTCATTCGACACACCTTGTCAGAGTTATTCTTCTGGAATCCAGGAGGAATCTTCATATAGATCTCTTCCTCCAAGTCACCGTGCAAGAAAGCATTGTGTACGTCCATCTGATGCACGTCCCACTGTTTGACAGCTGCGACAGCTAGGAAAGTTCAAACTGTCGCCATCTTCGCGACGGGAGCAAATGTCTTATTATAGTCCAACCCTTCCTCCTGATGATTCTCTAGACATATCAATCGGGCGTTCAGTCTCAACAAATTCCCATCCTCATCACGCTTCTCAGTATACACCCATTTACTCCCCAGTGCTTTCTTCCCTTCCGGCAAATTTTCCAACGTCCATGTCCCCTGTTCCTCCAACGCGTCGATTTCAGCAGCCATTGCTTGACACCACCCCTCATGCTGCATCGCTTGTTTAAAACTATTAGGAACTTTCCCTTCTTGCAATGCTGCTATATAATGCCTGTGCTTTGACGAAAAACGCTCATAATTAACAAAATATGTGATAGGATAAGGAGTACATGAGGGTAGTGACGTCGTAGGTGTTTTGTCGGAAGTACTATATTTTTCCCGTATTGTATGTATCACACAGTCTTTCAGCTTTGTCGACGGAAACTTCGCACGCTTCCCCCTTCCTAACTCCGTATCCTCCACACACTGCCTTGTCTCACTCTCATCACTACCCGTCGTCTCATCCACACCTGTCGTTGATGAGACGACGTTTGATTCCACTCGACTAGGTGTATCATGTTGTTGTTCCTCCCTCACAGGCGACAAGACCTCCTCCGTGTCACCCGCAGGCGACGACACCTCCTCAGTGGCACCTGCAGGTGACGACACTTCCTCATTGTCACCTGCATGCGACACCTCCTGAGCACATCCTGTTAGGTTATGATACATATGACAATACATAAATCATGCGGAAAAACCATAAAGCCATGAAAGCATATTATTTACACATAATCATTTACCATAGTATAGATGCATACACTTTGTAGCGTGCCTTCCCTAGCTGCGCCCGAACCGAACAAGAACAAGTCTTTAGGACTCCAAGTCTCGTCCCTCCGTAGATAGTCCACAGTACGTCCGGATCCGCCTCAAGATTGACCAACTAGAATCGCCCTTAAGGTGCTTAGGAATTTTTGGCTATTAGTGCAAGAGTATGGCTGAATTTTCTTTCAAAAACTTACCCTTTGAATACTTTAATCGTGCGTATAAATTATGACCCTAGGCCCTTATTTATAGAGGTTTGGAAAGGGAATTGGAATCCTAGTAGGATACGATTTAATTAAACTTAGAATCCTACAAGGACTCTAATTAATTAAATAATCCTAATAGGAATAGGAATTTAATCACACACCAAATCCTAATAGATTTAGGAATTGTGCATGGACACAAGCACACACACGCACGGAGCCACGAGGGCGCCCGCACGCGTGCGCTCGGCCCACGCAGCCCACGCTGGGCAGTCTTGCCTTGGCGCGCTGGGCCTGCCTTGCGGTGGGCCTTGCGCTGCCTTGGGCTGGGCGTGCGCGCGTCCTTGCTTGCTGGGCGATGGCCTGGCTTCGTGCTGGGCCTTCGTCCGGCATGCCTCGTCCGATGCTTATTCGTACGATACGCTTCCGATTAAATTCCCGGTTCTGGAATTCATTTCCGATACGAACAATATTTAATATTTCCGATTCCGGAATTAATTTCCGTTTCGAACAAATATTTAATATTTCCGTTTCCGGAATTATTTTCCGATTCCGATAATATTTCCGATTCTGACAATATTTCCGTTTCCGGCAATATTTCCGATTCCAGCAATATTTCCATTTCCGATAATATTTTCCGATACGTACCATGTTTCCGTTTCCGGCAACATCTACGACTTGGATAATATTTATATTTCCGATACGATACATATTTCCGTTTCCGGCAATATCATCGTTTCCGGAGTATTCATTTCTTGCTTGTGACGATCTTAGCTCCCACTGAAACCAAGATCCGTCGATTCCGAATATCCATAGATAGAGTATTTAATGCCATTAAATACTTGATCCGTTTACGTACTATTTGTGTGACCCTACGGGTTCAGTAAAGAGTAAGTTGTGGATTAATATCATTAATTCCACTTGAATTGAAGCAGCCTCTAGCTAGGCATTCAGCTCACTTGATCTCACTGAATTATTAACTTGTTAATTAATACTGAACCGCATTTATTAGACTTAACATTGAATGCATACTTGGACCAAGGGCATTATTTCCTTCAGTCTCCCACTTGTCCTTAGGGACAAGTGTGCATTTCCTAATTCCTTTGTCGCTCGATGCTTGCTCTTGAACATAAGGTAAGAGCTGTCATCCTTATTATGTCCAGAGGTGTTTCTCGATTTCAGAGTTCAACTGATTAAATAAACAGATAATCATAGCCTATGATTCATCCGAGTACGGCCATGCATTCCACAGTTTCTAGCTCTCCGAGTGGCCTTGTACAACTTTTAAGCATCTCATCCCGATTTATGGGAGGACAATCCCAATCTTGCGATCTTAAGATTAGACTTCGTTTGATAGGTGATTACCTGAGCCACTACAAAAAAACGCGGCACATTGTGACGCTTTTTGGGACAAATTGCGACGCTCTAAAGTGTCGCTATTTCACATAGCGACGCTTCGGGAGAGAGTCGCTATTTTCATTGCCGCTATTTACCGACGCTTTAGAGAGTCACAATTTGCAAAATATCGATGTATTTCGTTGCCGCTATTTGAAATATAGGGACTCTATAGATAGTCGCAATATTTAGACTGTAAAAAGCGTCACTATTTGCACGCATATAGACACATTTATCCGCCACTATAAACTATATAGAGACGCTTTAGACACCCGAAATATTTAGACTCTTATAAGAGTCCCCATACGTTTATTTTCGTGCGAGTTCTCCTTATTCCCTCCAAAATAATTTAGACCCTTTAAAGCGTCACAATTTGCATCATATTATTTTTCATATATACATAATAATTTAGACACTTTGGAGCGTCACAATTTGCATTATATTTTTTTCATATATATATATATATATATATATATATATATATATATACATATATGTATATATCAATTAATCTAAAATCATGAAATATCTATAAAAAATGTATATCGACCATAGATAACATAATCAAATACAAGTATTAACTTACTACGTACATTATCTTAAAGCAATATATATAAACGTCATGCTATGATTCATATATACTTAGCGATAACGTAGTAAATTTAGAAAAAGTGATAAAAATCATCTATATATTAAATTAATTCGCAGAGTCTAGTCAAACTGAAATAAAAGCGACATTTTAAAATAAAAATAACTTTCTAACTAGCATTATCATTTTTTCTACAAGATAATCCAAAACTAAATAAAAACAACTTCATGGCTACGAACAAACTAATTACCAAGTAAACCTATCTTTATGCTAGCTTAGCTTCAAGATAACTTCATCTCTTGATCTACATTTTAGTATTAGCACTTGAATCATCAATAATCTGCAAAGAAAAGTTAATGTCAAATATATATGAAATATGATGAACATTCCATAAAATTAAGGGAAAATTAACAGTCATCGTTGTGGAATTTTCAAATGTCAGCTGATTCAATAACCAAAGACGATATAACACAATAGTAAAAGTAGAATCGGTAGTAATGGAAATTTTACGGGAGAAGGCAAACCTCCGCAGGTGTCAGATCCCTTCCTGATAAACATGGAATGGAAATCTGAAATATAAAAATAAAGAAGTAAAGATGACCGTTTGTGACACAAACATAAAGAAAATCATCTCAAATAATCGGCATACATTATTTGGAGATCCAATTCAGTAAAGAATCGGCATACATTATGCCCTTGTTCGAGAATCATGATAATTTGTGAAAAATGTAGCTTCAGCCGTGTCCAACACAGACATAGTGTATTAGAGGTCCAACTCCGCCAATTTCCTCATACTTAAACAGTTCTGCATGTCTAAGATAATACCACACATTACCATGTCTGATAAGTGATAATCCTAGCCAGCTGACAAAATGTTTCTTCAATTTAGACAAGAGCACCAACGTCTAATACAGGGATCTAACCTCTGCCATTCTCCATAAATTTTACCTATATTCATGATGCTCATACAAATGTCCTGATTACCCGACTAACTTAGCTACCAAGGCACAAGAGCACAACATAGGCATGTTTCTAGGAAAACAACACTGGCAATGTTCTCAAATTTGGTAACTTCAACACTTTGAGCAGTCATATCCATACCACCCATAATCATGTTCCAATACCCTGACTGTTAGTCAAACAAAGCAAAACTTCGATTCGACATGTTCTCACTTGACATCATAAAATTCGCCAAGCAAACATATTTTTGAACATAAGAATAACTTATTTAACCAGCTAAAAACAGATCCAATTACAAAACAATCACCCTTTAGAAGCACTACTGGAAGCCAGTTTCTGTATACAACATAAACTCGATTCTCCCAAAAAAGATCGAAACTTTGATAGAGTGCATTGACTAGACTGTAAGATATGTGCAGGGAGCTTAACAGAGGTGAGACACATTCCATGTTTGATTTTTATACAAGCATTAAGGGTCAACGATTCTCCCCCCTCCCTTAAAGACCCCCTGATGAGACTTCTAAGAGATCCCAAAACCAACCAGTTGTCATGCCAAATAGATGTTTTGTACCCATTCTCTGCTCCCCACTGAATAGAATTCTAGAATACAGACGAAGTTGAGCCCTTATTACCTATCGCTATCACCAAGTGGTTGAATACAGACCAAGTTGAATGTCATGCCTTTTCTGATCAAGTTCATTTCAAATGTATTATTTTATTTTTGTTCTTTAGTTTGTGATACATTGGTTTCTTTGTTGCGTCTTGTTTAACCATCTTGTTTACACCTGCATGTTCTGGCATAAATTTTTTTAATTCATTTGGTTGATTGAGATTGACAGTATTTATAAAATTGGACAAACATCAGACATCCATTGATATTGGAATAATATTTTAATACTATTGCACCTAATCACCTACAGCCTAGATGCATAGTTTTTACTCACGTACGATGATAGCCGTGTTATGTGTGCATCTGTATTGGTTTGACCTTTTTTAGTGTGCAAGGGTATGAGGCAAACACTGATGTACAGTGAGCAAGGGTATGAATGTGGGCAATGTGATCGGTTGGGTTGGGTGGTGGATGGACTGTTTGAAGGAGGATGAGAAAAATATGGCGGCAATGCTTACATGGATGTGTTGGAATGATCGCAATGCGGTGTTGTATGGAAGCTTACCCAAGTGCCCGAGTGAGACAGTAGCTGCAACAGCTTGTGCCTTGCAAGCATTTGAGCAGGCTGTACAGGAGGGTACTGGTGCAAGGCAAAGGGGAGGGGTAGAGGAGGATAGTGGGAGTGGGGATGGAAGAATGCAGATCATACATCGTAATGAAGTTACTTGGAGTCCACCTGCTGCAGGGGTCTTGAAGATTAATGTTGACGGGGCTATATTTAAAGATGTAGGGGCTGGGATGGGGGTGATAATTAGAGATGAGGAGGGGGCTGTTGTGTGAGCTGCGTGCCTACAGGTAGCACATCAGTGGGAAGTCAGTATAGTAGAAGCAAAATCAATTGTTCTTGGATTAAAGTTGGCTATACAATGTGGGGCAAGGGATGTAGTGGTAGAAAGTGACTGTTTAAAGGTCATTAAATTGGTAAATGGGGAGATAAGAGATGGCCTTTATTTGGGAATGATTGGCAGGGAAATTCGTGAGATAGCTAGCTTGTTTGACTCAATTAGCTTTGTTCATGTTTATAGAGAGGGGGATGCCCGAGTATAGTAGAGGATATTGTTGCTACTGATTTCTGCTTAATTAATAATGATAACTAATGGCCGGTGCCGTTTTCCTCAAAAAAAAGGGTATGAAAGTTAGGCACCTAGAACAGCAACAAGTAGATATGTAGATGGCTAGATGGCTAGAAATTATTTCTCAAATAGCAGTTTCTGCAACAGCTGCCCTGCTTTTTAAAATCATTACCAACACTATCTTAACCTAAACATACTGATAAACATGAGAAAGGAAAACCCGTCTACAAAGGCTACAACAGGTGGATAACAGCCCCAATATCTTCTACTTCTGTCTAGTTTTCCCCCCTAATACGTTCTGTAAGGATAAATCATAGATGATAGCTCTAGACTCAGTTGAAAAGTGTTTCTTCAATAAACGATGTGTTGCTCATACAATACTATGATCCTCAACACAAGTAACAGTAAACAAGACAAATAGAAAGATCAAGAAACTTTTGTATTCAACAACAAGAAATCAGATAGCCTGTTCATAAACTAGTATGGAGCTGCTATATAAAGATAAGTGAACAGACCAAACAAAACAGACTATAGAAGTCAATCAAACAGAAAACAAGCTTTTACTATGTGCAATATTCAACCATAGGAATTGATAAAGAAGACAAATGTAAACCCATGTGAGGTAGGAGATATTGTGGTGGGTACAGTTTTGGCCCTTGGTTCTGTAAGAGCAATGGAATGTCGGATGGCAGCATTCTATGCTGGTTTTCCAGGTCAGTACATTTAATATCAATGCTTGCTAGTCAACCAGTTCCAGTTTCTTACTTTGTTGAAACCGTGTTTTTATGAAGAAAACTCAAGACTTCTGATTACTATGCGCAACTAAAACTCTTTATTGTAGTTGATTTCAGACTTATCTCTCACTTATGGCCAGAGTTCGACTGAGATTTTATCAGGAGAGTAAGTCGGGCTGCTCTCTTGGATTGGCTTACACTTTATGATGGTAATTTGGTGCTTTGTTGTGGTCTGAGCTCATGATCGAATTTGGAGCTTAATCTTTTTTAGGTGGAATTTTAATGACCATGGTTAAGCCATATTTAATGTCATTTGAAAGCTCTGTTATGACACAGGAGTGTAACAATATCAAAGTTCATTATTTTGCATGGCCATTTGTATTTTAAAATGATTTATGAAGTAATATGGGGCATTTAACATTGTGTTTTCTTTACGAGTTACAGAAGGAGGATCATAAATTAACTAACAGAAACCATAGTTTGCTAACAACCCAGACCTAACACCAAACTTGTGTTTCAGCTAATATCAACATAATACCTTATTACTTCTCAGAAGTATACAACGCCCTAGTAGATATAGGGAACTAAATCACATAAAACAACAGATCTACTGTAACCTGTGAATAACAACATCAAGGAAGGAGACGTTCGTTAGTTGCTCGAACAAACGTCCCAACAACGGACTATCGGTTTCAGAAAGTACAAAGGTAATCAAGAGAAATGCAACATAAAAATTAAAAAGAACTGATAATACCTGGATTAGTAACAACAGGGAAGGAGAAGTTCGACAGTTGCTCCAACTATCGTCCCAAGAATAGACTACCAGCAACCGAAACTACAAAAAGAGATAAAACAAATAAGCAGTATACCATTTTTTTCGATAGCAAATTAGAGACACTAAGGAGACGCTCTCTTTCCCAAAACTGTACAGCCGGCCAGATTTCAGAAGCCTCGGCTCATGGTAAGAAAACAAGGGTAGTACAACAACTTTATCTCACAAAAACTGAAGCTATAAAAGGACATCACTTCCTCACTAACATTCTATGCTCTAAATACAAACAACCTAATCACCAAAAACAAAATGCAACAAAAAAACTACAGTGAACCTAAGTCAACAAAGGCAAAAACACGCAGAACTGCTTACTGGCAGCAGATTAGGCAGAACAGATTCAAACAGAAAATTAGACCAAAGAAGCAGCATATCAGAAGATCTATATTCAGAGCGGCAAGCATTAGCAATTCAACATGTCCATCATAACAAACATCAAACAACCCAGCAGTTTCAACAAGTTAACCAAAAAATATAGGCACTCTCCTTCCCAAAACTGTACAGCCGGCCAGATCGAATCGCCGGCCACCACCAAATGTCATGAATGACCAGGGCCTCATAATAAGTGATAGGGAAACACACTCGATCTCCGGTCAAAGTACTCAAATTGATGAAGTCATTTTATGGATTAAAGCAAGCACCAAAGCAATGGTTTACTAAATTCCCTCTATGCATTAAATTGTTTTGGATTTGAACAATCTAAGACTGATTATTCATTATTCACAAGGAATAAAGGTGGAAAGTTTATAGCTGGTCTAGTGTATGTGGATGATCTAATCTTGGCAGCAAATTGTCAAAGGGCCATAGATAATGCTAAATCTCTTCTCTCAGTTCAGTTTTATATGAAAGACACTTGAGAACTTAGCTACTTTCTCGGAATTGAAGTGGTCAAGAGGATAGGTCAAATCAAGACATTTTTCTGTCTCATAAAAACACACTCATAGCCAGACACAGCCACAAGGTTGCAAAATATGATAGAATCGGCTCTCACTAGCATGTAGTATGCTAGGAACTGCTGCAATCCCTACTACATAAAAGCTACTGCAAGTACTAACCTTTTTTTCTATGCATATGCAGCCAATGCAATGTATACATGCAATACAACCTCTAATCTAGCTCACTATGATAACCATGTATGAAACACTAAGTCCATAACTTGGTCCCTGTTTCTTACTGTCAAAATTTCAAGCATAACAAAAATGCATAATTCATATGATGCACCAGCAATTCAACTTAAGGGAAATTCCCAATTTCTAACTTTACTACTCTCATCTCAGTTATATATATCAGAACATCAAGATAAAAAAAAACTACTCTCAGCTCAATAATTCCAAAAGTATACAATAATTTGATATAATTTTGTAACTAGGAGAAGAATATATAACAAAACAACAATAATAATCTTAGTGAAAAAAACAAGTAGGTTTTTAATTTTAAAGGATTGCCTCTCAGGCTCTCAGCAACAACTAGCAATCTAGGAACTTTACCAAGAACACTAGAATAATACCCATAAATCAAACTCACCAACAAGGATAAAAACACAGTGCTATCCAAACTCATCAACAAAATCCAACCCAATCCCATCTGTTGGATTAAATATCTTTTCCAACATAAATCTGTTAAATTGCCAGAAAACTACTATGAGTATATAGAAAAGAAATTTCAAACACACAAATTCCGGCAACAAAAGAATTAAAAAAATTATATACAAGCAAACCTTCAAGAATTTCTTAAGTGAATTGGGAGAATATATCTGACAAACCAAAGAAGTTATATCTCTATAACCCACAACTCAGACGAATTTCTCAGAAAAAACACTAATTTTTAGAAACTTGAAATGTTTTTGTTTGGGCAATTGTGAAGACTGAAGACCCATTAACCTGGGATTTCCATCCTTAAATATTGAGAGGAATGAGAGGATTGCTACAGATTGTGAATGTATTTGAGGGGATTTGCTTTAGGTAACTCTTAAACGTAAATCACATTCTTAAAATAAAGGGAACACAAGCCATAATTATTTTTCTATCAAAGTGGATGGACAATGTGTACCTGTATCATTATTAATTCCGCAAATAACTTCCAAGAGTAACATGCCATCTAGCTTCCCAGATTATCAACTCAACTTGAATTCCTTAAAGGAGTCCATCACCAGCCTATAATTTAAAATCCATAATTTACCTCAGCAATAACAATGATACGAATTTCCACTAATTAAGAATCACAATCAATTTCCCTCTTGAGAAATTATATGATATGGCTCAAATAATAGTTCAAGAGAAACAAAACAATACAAAAGAAATATATCATGAATAAGTACTCATGTATGATTCAACCGATATTTCTTGCTAAACCTTATTAATCCCAAACATAGATTAACACATATAAGATGCACTCATAGTTTTTGAAGCATGTACTCCGTATCTTATTTCAAAATTTTCCATGCCTATAGCTTGAATGCTTAGAAAAACTCAATCCCAACACTACTTCGAGAAACATACCAACAAATATCATTACGCTAGCACAAGCTTGCCCAAATAAAAGAGTCCAAAATCGTTACAAACTTTAACATTCTTAATAAGCTTAACTATCTTTAACACAATCTCATATCGCATAAGATCAAACTTTCACAAATCAGGATCAAACTTTCACAAGTCTTCGCAATCAAACATTCACAAGTCTCACATTCGAATCAATCATAATATTTTAGATTTGGAAACAAAATATTGAGTTCATTGGAATGCTAAAATAATTATTAACATCACACTTTATTTGCGAAATCTCAAATTCAAAAGCAAAACAACACAATACTTGAACTTAAATCAAAATCTTATTCTTAAACTTAAATCACATAATTCTTAAAATCCAGAAAACATAAGCTAGTAGTTTTATCAAAGTGGACTCTAGCTAATACTATCTGCATGAAACACAAGTTAGAAAGCTTTCATTTTTTATCCTTTTAAATATGCAGGGTTTCATTGTGTTTCTTTTGGTCATTGGCATGATATTTCGCTACATTCTGTTATTAAGACATCATCTCTGTTACTGTGTAATCTTCTCAGTAAAAGAATATGCGTGATGAGCTTTCAAAGAAGCTATAAGAAACTAGCAGTACTCTATTCTATTTTGTTATACAAATTCATGGATGGAAAACAACAGCTTATATCAAAACATGAATTACAACAATACTACATGCCATCGGCCCCATTGTAAGTTCGGTTATTTACACATGTTTTGGTGCAGGGAAAGGCTTCTTTTTTTTACTTGGTTACCTTATCTTTATATTAGAAATTGTCCATGTGGTGAGATGCACAGTCACAGTTCTCCTGGGAGAAGTGAAGGTAACTTTGAGAAGTTTTAAAACATATGTGGTACGAGAAGCCACTGATCTAATAATTTTCTAATTTTGACAAACGACCAACTCCTTATATCATCTCCAAGAGAAATACATCACCAGACCTTCCAGAATTATCAAACTTAACTTGAATCTTTATTTATTCCAATGATTCACCTCGCCACCAAATAACCATGAATCAATCTCTCTTTCAAATCAACAATAATATTTACCATAACTGATCAAGGAACTTAATTAATTCCTCTAAATTGTTCTAGATATCATTTATCAAAATAATAGAATTAACTATCATGAATCAATCTCTCTTTCAAATCAACAATAATATTTACCATAACTATCACCAAATAACCATGAATCAATCTCTCTTTCAAATCAACAATAATATTTACCGTAACTGATCAAGGAACTTAATTAATTCCTCTAAATTGTTCTAGATATCATTTATCAAAATAATAGAATTAACTATCAAAACTAAAAGTGGACAATCTTAGATCTAGTTGAAAATTTTTAGCTCAAATAGATAAAATTGATTTGGGATTTAAAGTCAACAGAACTAAGTTGGGCATAAATTATACCTGACATATCATCTTCAAAGAAGAGAATAGGAATAAGGACAACACAGTAACAAGAGAAACAATGACAACAGAACATCAGGGTCTCCGAAAACATCCAAAACGTGACCCTCAAATGAGATCAACCGGAAAAAGAGCGGCGGCAAGGATCAACCACCACCCAAAACCGCCAGCCGTGCTAGAAAGATAACGGCAGCAGCTGCTTGTGTCGAATCAGATGAAGTAAGGAAGGAGCATCGCCAGTACCACACCGGCGGTGGTGCACGAAGACGATGGTAGGAGGCTGTAGACGGTGCATCAACGTCGTGCAACAACAAGAACAACCCGCAACATCAAATAAGTGAGAGACGGGTTGGGGTTTTTGGGCCACGAATTGGCGGGGATAATGGGTGGTTCTACACCTCTTTAATTTGGGTGTTTCCGGCAGCAACGATTGATACAGGTGATTGATCTTGATCTTTTTAGAAATTGAAATTAGAGGAGAAAAGTAAGAAAGTTGTTTGATCTTTTCTGTAGGAAGGTTTCTAGAGGAGCACGGAGAAGTTGATTTTTGAGAGTGTAGGTTGAGTCGGTTGTGGAACGAGATCTGATAATCGTGGAGTGGGGTGTGGGAGCAGGGATAGGAGAATTAGACGGGATTTTAGGGCAAAATACGGAGTATCATTTTGCGGGCTTACAAATACGTGGGTCCACGTAATTATTTTTTTAAATAGCGACGCTTTAGTCCGTCGAAATATGTTGCGACTCTCTAAAGCGTCGCAATTTGCACAGTAATGTTCGCGCTGCTACATCTCTTGCGACCCTTTGTTACACCGTCGCAATTACTCCGTCTACATATGTGGCCTATTTTTGTAGTGAGCGTTGCCTTTATAGCCTCCTTTTACGGTGCGACGGTTGGTCAACGTCAAAGTAACCAGTTCTCAAACAAGTAATCTCAAATCACTCAGGTATTGAGGATTTAGTGTCTAATAATTTTAATGAAATTTACTTATGACAGATTTTCATCTCTTACAGTAAAGTTTCATAGGTCTGTCCGATACTAGTCTTCCCAAAGTAAGTATCTATGCAAATGATTATGACATTGCCATGTCCACATAGTTCAAGAAACAGAACTACTAGTCATCTTGCATTCTAGTCGTCTAACGTTTTCTATGCGTCCAATTTTATAGAAAACTCCGACCAGGGACCACTTTAACCTTTTGACATTCAAGTTCACTTGATAGACATTTCTTAGTCACAAGACTGGTCCTGACAGTCTATCTTGAATATATCGTCAAATTGAAGGGACTCATCATTTAATAAACCACAAATTAAATGGAAAAATGAATTCTTTTCATTTATTGTGAATGATTAACCAATAATGTTTTACAAAGATTTAAACTCTAAAACTTTAAAACATTAAACAGAGACATCAAAGCCATTCTCCAATATGCTTGATTCCCATAGCTGCAGTGTGCGAGTTGTGCTTCGCCTGCGGCAGAGGTTTAGTTAATGGATCTGATATGTTGTCATCAGTACCAATTTTGCTTATCTCGACTTCTTTTCTTTCAACGAACTCTCGTAGAAGGTGAAATATACGAAGTACATGCTTGACTCTCTGGTGGTGTCTAGGCTCCTTTGCCTGTGCAATAGCTCCGTTATTATCACAATACAGGGCTATTGGTCCTTTAATGGAGGGGACTACACCAAGTTCACCTATGAACTTCCTTATCCATATAGCTTCCTTTGCTGCTTCATGTGCAGCAATGTACTCCGCTTCAGTTGTAGAATCCGCAATGGTGCTTTGCTTAGCACTTTTCCAGCTTACTGCTCCTCCGTTGAGGCAGAAGACAAACCCAGACTGTGATCTGAAATCATCTTTGTCGGTTTGGAAACTTGCGTCCGTGTAGCCTTTAACAATTAATTCATCATCTCCACCATAGACCAGGAAGTCATCTTTGTGCCTTTTCAGGTACTTCAGAATATTCTTGGCAGCAGTCCAATGCGCCTCCCCTGGGTCTGACTGGTGTCTGCTCGTAGCACTGAGTGCGTACGCAACATCCGGGCGTGTACATATCATAGCATACATTATTGAACCAATCAATGATGCATATGGAATCCCATTCATTCGTCTACGCTCATCAAGTGTTTTTGGGCACTGAGTCTTGCTTAGAGTCATTCCATGAGACATGGGTAGGTAGCCTCGCTTGGAGTCCGCCATCTTGAACCTATCAAGCACCTTATTGATATAAGTGCTTTGACTAAGTCCAATCATCTTTTTAGATCTATCTCTGTAAATCTTGATGCCCAATATGTACTGTGCTTCTCCTAGATCTTTCATCGAAAAACATTTCCCAAGCCAAATCTTGACGGAGTTCAACATAGGAATGTCATTTCCGATAAGTAATATGTCGTCGACATATAATACTAGGAAAGCAATTTTGCTCCCACTGACCTTCTTGTATACACAAGATTCGTCCGCGTTCTTGATGAAACCAAAGTCACTGACTGCTTCATCAAAACGTATATTCCAGCTCCTGGATGCCTGCTTCAATCCGTAGATTGACTTCTTTAGCTTGCATACCTTTTTAGCATTCTTTGGATCCTCAAAACCTTCAGGCTGTGTCATAAACACAGTTTCTGTTAAAACGCCGTTTAAGAAAGCGGTTTTGACATCCATCTGCCATATTTCGTAATCGTAATATGCAGCGATTGCTAACATTATCCGAATAGACTTTAGCATTGCAACTGGTGAAAAGGTTTCATCGTAATCCACACCGTGGACTTGCCTGTAACCTTTTGCAACCAATCTAGCTTTGAAAACTTCAAGTTTCCCATCCTTGTCCTTTTTCAGTTTGAAAACCCATTTGCTTCCAATGGCTTGGTAGCCATCTGGCAAATCGACCAAATCCCATACTTGGTTTTCAGACATGGAGTCTAATTCAGATTGCATGGCTTCTTGCCATTGCTTGGAGCTAGGGCTCGTCATAGCTTGTTTGTAAGTCGCAGGTTCATCACTTTCAAGTAATAGAACGTCATAGCTTTCGTTCGTCAAAATACCTAAGTACCTTTCCGGTTGAGATCTATATCTTTGCGATCTACGCGGGGTAACATTTCTAGATTGACCATGATTCTCACCAGATTCTTCTAAAGATCTTTGAGTTTCATCCTGAATGTCATCTTGAGCATTCTCTAAAGTTTGTTGTTCGACTCGAATTTCTTCGAGGTCTACTTTTCTCCCACTTGTCATTTTGGAAATGTGATCTTTCTCCAAAAAGACACCATCTCGAGCAACAAACACCTTGTTCTCAGATGTATTGTAGAAGTAATACCCCTTTGTTTCCTTTGGATAGCCCACAAGGATACATTTGTCAGATTTTGGATGAAGTTTGTCTGAAATTAATCGTTTGACGTATACTTCACATCCCCAAATCTTAAGAAAAGACACATTTGGAGGCTTTCCAAACCATAATTCATATGGAGTCTTTTCGACAGCTTTAGACGGAGCTCTATTTATAGTAAGTGCAACTGTATTTAGTGCATGTCCCCAAAATTCTAATGGAAGCTCGGCCTGACCCATCATTGACCTGACCATGTCTAGCAAGGTTCTGTTCCTCCGTTCCGACACACCGTTCCATTGTGGTGTTCCAGGAGGAGTCAATTCTGATAGAATTCCACATTCTTTCAGATGGTCATCAAATTCATAGCTCAGATATTCACCGCCTCTATCAGACCGCAGTGCCTTAATCTTCTTGCCTAATTGATTCTCTACTTCACTCTGAAATTCCTTGAATTTGTCAAAGGATTCAGACTTATGCTTCATTAAGTAGACATAACCATATCTACTGAAGTCATCAGTGAAAGTGATAAAGTAGCTGAAACCACCTCTAGAATTTGTACTCATTGGTCCACATACATCTGTATGGATTAAACCCAATAGTTCATTTGCTCTTTCTCCAACTTTAGAGAAAGGTTGCTTTGTCATTTTGCCAAGTAAACATGATTCGCATTTACCATAATCCTCTAAGTCAAATGGTTCTAGAATTCCTTCCTTTTGAAGTCTTTCTAAGCGTTTCAAGTTTATATGGCCTAATCGACAATGCCACAGATAGGTGAGATCTGAATCATTCTTTTTGGCCTTTTTGGTATTTATGTTATATACTTGTTTGTCGTGATCTAATAAATAAAGTCCATTGACTAATCTAGCAGATCCATAAAACATCTCTTTAAAATAAAACGAACAACTATTGTCTTTTATTAAAAAGGAAAATCCCTTAGCATCTAAGCAAGAAACTGAAATGATGTTTTTAGTAAGACTTGGAACATGGAAACATTCTTCCAGTTCCAAAACTAGCCCGGGGGGCAACGACAAATAGTAAGTTCCTACAGCTAATGCAGCAATCCGTGCTCCATTTCCCACTCGTAGGTCGACTTCACCCTTGCTTAACTTTCTACTTCTTCTTAGTCCCTGTGGATTGGAACATAAGTGTGAGCCACAACCTGTATCTAATACCCAAGAAGTTGAATTAGCAAGTATACAGTCTATAACGAAAATACCTGAAGATGGAACGACTGTTCCGTTCTTCTGATCTTCCTTTAGCTTCAAGCAATCTCTCTTCCAATGCCCCTTCTTCTTGCAGTAGAAGCATTCGGATTCAGAAGTGGGTTGACTGACCTTCCTCTTTACAGATTTGGCGCCAGTTTGCTTAGTTGGGCTGGCCTTGTTGCCACCTTTCTTATCATTCCTCTTCTTTCCAGATTTCTTGAACTTGCCCCCACGCACCATAAGCACATCCTGCTTATCACTATTGAGCGTCTTTTCAGCGGTCTTCAGCATACCGTGAAGCTCAGTGAGCGTTTTGTCCAGACTATTCATATTGTAGTTCAGTTTGAACTGATCATACCCGCTATGAAGAGAATGGAGGATGGTGTCTATAGCCATTTCCTGAGAAAATTGCTGATCCAGCCGACTCATATTCTCAATGAGTTCAATCATTTTGAGAACATGTGGACTTACGGGCTCGCCTTTCTTAAGCTTGGTCTCAAGAATTTGCCTATGAGTCTCGAATCTTTCGACTCGAGCCAGATCTTGGAACATGTTCTTCAACTCACTGATGATTGTGAAAGCATCTGAGTTGATGAACGTTTTCTGCAGATCCGCACTCATGGTGGCGAGCATTAGACATTTCACATCCTTGTTGGCATCAATCCAACGATTGAGGGCTGCCTGAGTGACCCCGTCGCCTGCGGCTTCGGGCATCGCCTCATCTAGGACATACTCCTTTTCTTCCTGCATAAGAACTATTTGCAAGTTCCTTTGCCAGTCAAGGAAGTTTTTCCCGTTCAACTTCTCCTTTTCGAGAATTGATCGAAAGTTGAATAAATTGTTGTTTGCCATATTAAAAACTACAATTGAAAAGAATAAAAAAATAAATAACCATTCACAGTTTCTCTTAATAAACTTAAATTCTAGCATACATGCATAATTCAATGTTTATTAAGCATTTTATTCAAGTTATGTGTTCCGGCAGGTGTGAATAAAATGATTTCAAGATCCTAAAATCATTGAAGAACTAAGCACAGTTTGTCGACTTAATCCTAAAACATCTTAGGTAAGCAAACGCCTTTTGCTAATAGTCTAGAAACTATTCTTGGTTGATAGGTACGTCTAAGAACTTATTAGGTAAACCTATCGATTTTGCCACGACATAAAAGGACTCCTTACTTATATCGTTGAGTTTCACCAAAACTAACATGTACTCACAATTATTTGTGTACCTTGCCCCTTTAGGACCAATAAGTAACACCTCGCTGAGCGAAAACTATTACTAGATTGATGTAAAGGATATCCAAGCAAGTGTATATTTTGGCATGGCACCTTTTAACTCAATTTTTAAGTTTGGAACTTAAGGCTCTTACTATGTTGGTTAGATTTTAAGTGAACTAAAATCCTTAATCATGCAACATAATCAAGCCACAATCTTATGCATAATTAAGACATATTTAAAGCAATAAATAACTTAAAGCATGCATAAGATAAATGTGATCTAGTATGGCCCGACTTCATCTTGAAGCTTTGACTTCAAAGTCCGTCTGAAAATCTCCGTGGGAGGCACCATTTTCTTCAAATAGGATAAGCTATAATTAAAACTAATTACAACTATTTGATGGTACGCAGACCATATTTAAATTGAAAAACAACTTTGGTACTTTAGACCAAATTACATTCAAATTAATGGTACGCAGACCATATTTTCTATCCTATTTGGGCCATACTAGTCACTTCATAACCTGCAAAACAGTACATATACAATATATACCATTCACCCATTCATTATCATGAATGGCCCACGTAGCTGGTTAGTAAAACACATTATGCATCACGTAAACATTTGTAGCAATTAATCAAGGGCACCAATAATCTACCAATTATTCAGTCCTTATTAATTCTAATCAAGTTGTTTTAACCTTAAGGATTTGTAGACCTAATCAAGAGTTTATGACTAAAAAGCGCTCCCACTTAAACCAATAAATTCATATGCTTTACTAATTTTAAACATAAAAATGTATTTCAAGTCTAACCGGAAACATACAAATTTAATTAAAATTTAAAGCCCATATAAATTTATAATTGAATCCAAAAATTTTAATTTGATTTCAGTCGTATTTAAATTAATTCATGATTTTAATTTTAGTAAAATAATTAGAATAAATAAAATTTATTATAATTACAATAATCAAAATTAAAATCCAAGAAAATAATTTAAATTATTAATTTTAAAATTAATTAAAATTACGTAAACTGAAAATTTCAAATTAAACATTCAAAACGATCTAATCGTAATGCAAACACCCTACGCATCGCACGCCCATGGGCCACACGCACACAGCCATCGCTGGCCATGTGCGCGCAGCCCATGCGCTCGTCGCATAGCTGCTGCATCTACCCATCGCAAGCCATCGCACAAGTTGGTGCTCGCTGCGCGCGCGCCAGCGCTCGATGCACGCGAGCCATCGCTCGCTGTGCGCGCTCGCCAGCGCTTGCTGCGCGCGCTCCAGCGCTCGATGCACGCGAGCCATCGCTCGCTGTGCGCGAGCCATCGCTCGCTGTGCGCGAGCCATCGCTCGCTGTGCGCGAGCAATTGCTCGCTGCGCGCGATCGACGCTGGGCGCAGCGCTCGTGGTACGCGAGCTTGCGCTCGTGGCACGCGAGCTTGCGCTCGTGGCACGCGAGCTTGCGCTCGTGGCACGCGAGCTTGCGCTCGCTGCGCGCGCTTGCGCGAGGCAGTGCGCGTTGTGGCGCAGCTCGCTTGCTGCCCACACGCGACTGCCGTGCCTTGCCTTCGCCCATGCCCATTCGTCCATAGCTCGTGGCCCACGACACAAGGCAGGGCTGCTGCCTTGTGCTCGTGCACCATGCCCTTGCTCATTGCATTCGTGCCGCACGGGCGACGAGCTCCCTTGCTCGTCGTCGCATGCCCGCACTATACAACACCCCTTAAGTGTAACACGAAGCGTCCATTGCTTTGTGCGTGCAAGTTATATGAACGAATCGCATAAAAATTTAAAATTTATATTTAAAATTAATGACAAATTAATAAATTAATATTAATTTCATAATTTTAGGGCGAAAAAATCGAAAATTTATTATTCAATTGATTTCCGATTATCATGGATTCAAGCCTAGGTCAAAAAAATTTAAAATTTATCATAAATTTACAATTTTTATGGTGGTTTTTAATCATAGGTTTCTAATTAAATTATAATTAATTATGAAAATCAAATTAATTCTAAATTATTCTAATTTTCAACTAATTAATCATAATTACAAATTAGATTGCATAATTAACAAGGCTAGGCATTCAAACTTGTTAAACATATACAGTAGGTCAATCAAAAATTCAAGATTTATCAACAAGAATCGCAAATATTTAATTTAACATCTTAAATTTACGAAATTTTGCATTCAAAAAACTAAAACTTTCGAAAAGTCATAGTTAGGCTTCGAATTTGAGAATTCAGGGTTCGGCAGAAAACTACTATTTTTGTCAAAATTTTAGAATGCCTTTTACATGCGGAATTGACACAAAAATCACTCGATTTGGATGAGTAACGAAGAAACTGCCGAAAAACTGCGTACGTATAATTAAATAAACGCAATTTGCAATTAATTAACAATTACGAAAATTAATCACCCCTTTTAATTCTTGCAAATTTGTAATATTTAACCATGTTCATGCAATTTAGATTATGAAAATAATAAGAGGCTCTGATACCACTGTTAGGTTATGATACATATGACAATTCATAAATCATGCGGAAACAACCATTAAGCCAGGAATACATATTATTTACACATAATCATTTAGCATAGTTTAGATGCATACTCTTTGTTGCGTGCCTTCCCTAGCTGCGCCCGAACCGAACAAGAACAAGTCTTTAGGACTCCAAGTGTCGTCCCTCCGTAGATAGTCCACAGCACGTCCGGATCCGCCTTAAGATTGACCAACTAGAATCGCCCCTAAGGTACTATAAATTTTCGGCACTTTTGAGCAAGATGTGTGACTGAATTTTTCTCTTAAAACTCACTTTGAATACTTGAATAACGCGTTATAAATTGTGAACCCAGGCCACATATTTATAGGGGTATGGAAAGAGAATAAGAATCCTATTAGGATACGAATTAATTAAATTAGAATTATAATAAAACTCTTATTTAATTAATTTATCAAATAGAATTAGGAATTTAATCATTAAACGAACTCTGCACGTTTTAGGTTTCGTATGCGAACACAAACACTTACGCGAGCATGACCCGCAAGCGTGCAGGCCATGCCCGCACACAGCCCACACGACCGCACGGCCCACGCGAGCTACAAGCCCACGCGAGTTGCAGCAATGCTCGCAGCCCACTGCTCGCAGCTGCGCGCGCTGCGCGCGCTGTGCGCGCTGCCACGGCCTGCTGGGCCTGGCCTGGCGTGGCCTTGGCTGTTCGTGTGGCGCGCTTGGCTTGCTGGACGATGGCCTGGCTTCGTGCTGGGCCCTCGTCCGGCAGGCCTCGTCTGATGCTTATTCGTACGATACGCTTCCGATTAAATTCCCGATTCCGGAATACATTTCCGATACGAACAATATTTAATATTTTCGATTCCGGAATTAATTTCCGTTTCGAACAAATATTTAATATTTCAGTTTCCGGAATTATTTTCCGATTCCGATAATATTTCCGATTCTGACAATATTTCCGTTTCCGGCAATATTTCCGATTCCGGCAATTTTTCCATTTCCGATAATATTTCCCGATACGTACCATGTTTCCGTTTCCGGCAACATCTACGACTTGGATAATATTTATATTTCCGATACGATCCATATTTCCGTTTCCGGCAATATCATCGTTTCCGGAGTATTCATTTCTTGCCTGTGACGATCTCAGCTCCCACTGAAACCAAGATTCGTCGATTCCGAATATCCATAGTTGGAGTATTTAATGCCATTAAATACTTGATCCGTTTACGTACTATTTGTGTGATCATACGGGTTCAGTCAAGAGTAAGCTGTGGATTAATATCATTAATTCCACTTGAACTGAAGCGGCCTCTAGCTAGGCATTAGGCTCACTTGATCTCACTGAATTATTAACTTGTTAATTAATACTGAACCGCATTTATTAGACTTAACATAGAATGTATACTTGGACCAAGGGCATTATTTCCTTCACGCGCGTCCTTGCTTGCTGGGCGATGGCCTGGCTTCGTGCTGGGCCTTCGTCCGGCATGCCTCGTCCGATGCTTATTCGTACGATACGCTTTCGATTAAATTTCCGGTTCCGGAATTCATTTCCGATACGAACAATATTTAATATTTCCGATTCAGGAATTAATTTCCGTTTCGAACAAATATTTAATATTTCCGTTTCCGGAATTATTTTCCGATTCCGATAATATTTCCGATTCTGACAATATTTCCGTTTCCGGCAATATTTCCGATTCTGGCAATATTTCCATTTCCGATAATATTTTCCGATACGTACCATGTTTCCGTTTCCGGCAACATCAACGACTTGGATAATATTTATATTTCCGATACGATCCATATTTCCGTTTCCGGCAATATCATTGTTTCCGGAGTATTCATTTCTTGCTTGTGACGATCTTAGCTCCCACTGAAACCAAGATCCGTCGATTCCGAATATCCATAGATAGAGTATTTAATGCCATTAAATACTTGATCCATTTACGTACTATTTGTGTGACCCTACGGGTTCAGTCAAGAGTAAGTTGTGGATTAATATCATTAATTCCACTTGAACTGAAGCGGCCTCTAGCTAGGTATTCAGCTCACTTGATCTCACTGAATTTTTAACTTGTTAATTAATACTAAATCGCATTTATTAGAGTTAACATTGAATGCATACTTGGACCAAGGACATTATTTCCTTCACATCCAGTCCCACTCTCATCCAAACCCCACTGATCAAGCACCCCATCACCATCATGCATTGCAGGCAACATAGTCGTCGTGTCTGCGAATGGAAACGTCCGTTCATGAAATTTGACATCCCTTGAGACAAAGAACTCGTGTGTCTCTAGCTAGGTCGTACAGTTGCCATCCCTTCCTGCCAAATGGGTAACCCAAAAACACACATTAGCGACCACGAGACGCAAACTTATCCCCTTTACTCCGGAGATTATACGCATAACACTGACACCCAAATACCCGGATAGACACAAACGATGGTGATTTTCCAAATAACATCTCATAAGGGGTTTTATTGTCAAGGACCGGTGTAGGTGTACGATTGATCAAGTGACAAGCAGCCAGAATACATTCCCCCCAAAATTTTATAGGAAGATTCCCTTGAAACCGTAACGCTCTCCCAACATTCAAAATATGTTGGTGCTTCCTCTCGACTCTCCCATTCTGTTGAGGTGTCCCAACACACGATGACTCAAACAGAATCCCATTTTTAAGGAAATAGCCTTGCAAACAATTAAACTCAGTACCATTGTCACTACGAACAACCCTCAGGGATTGATTAAACTGACATTTAACCATGGCAACAAAATTAAGAAACGACGATTCAACTTCCATTTTATTGCACAATAAATAAATCCACACACCCCTAGAATAATCATCCACAATGGTAAGAAAATACTTCGCCCCACTCGACGAGGGTGTTTTGTAAGGCCCCCATAAATCAAGATGAACAAGATCGAATGGGTGACTTGCACGACTATCACTATTTGGAAAACTCTCCCTACATTGTTTCGCCCGCGGGCATACATCACAAATGTTTTTATTCTTCCTAATCTTATGACTCACAGGAGGAAGTGACTGCAACACTTTTTCCGACGGATGCCCCATACGTTGATGCCACAAGTCGACCACACACTCCACTGCTAGCACACGAACCCTCGGAGCCCCACGGAAAAAATATAGTCCTTCCTGTCGATCACCCACGCCAATCACCATCCTCGTCGAGCGGTCCTGAAGAACACACATTTTGTTAGTAAATTGAGCAGCACAATGTAATTCGTCACTTAATTGAGTTACAGAAATTAAATTGCAGTTCAATTTAGGCACAAATAGAACGTTATCAAGCACGAAACCATCCTCCAAGACCACCAAACCATATTGATTTGAATTTGAAGGTTGACCGTCTGGTAACACAACCTGTTGATTTCTTGATGTTTTGATATTTCTCAGAATTGAAATATCACTAGTCACATGACGTGTGTCCCCACTGTCAAAAATCCATCGTAAATCAAGATTACCTTGCAACTTGTTTGGTGGTCGTGACAAGATGTCAACAATTTTCTGGACTTGCTCCTTCGTCACACCAACAAGCTCATGATTGGTTGTCGTCACTGCTCCTTGCGATCTGCCTCCACTCGTCACAATGGCTGTCGCCCCTCCTGTGGCATTGGGCATTGGCACGAGCGACACCACTGGTCGACGGCGCTGCCCCACGAGCTCCTCTGCCTCCTCTAACCGACGTCCTGCCTCCTCGACCAGGCCCTCTTCCACCTCGTTTCTTCTCATCCCACCATTCGGGAAATCCAATCAGCTGATAACAAGTTTCTTCCTCATGACCCTCACGGTTGCAATGACCACAAAATCTGTCACTCGCATCTCCAGACCTCGATCGAGCCTTAGTCTCGACCTTGAAAGCCATGACACTCTCCGGACCTCTCGTTGCCTTGGCGCGCATGGTCTCGGTATTCATAACCGTCTGGTACGCCTCGTCGAGGCCTGGCAACGACGATCTTGCTAACAGTTGTGCTTGAATGGCTTCATAGTGATCATTTAGACCAATTAAGAAATAGTGCAAACGATCTTCATCATGAATGTCCCCCACCTGCTTCGCTATGTTGCACGTACAACCCGCACATATACACCTTGGGACTCGTGCACACTGTACGTACGCCTTCCATACCTTCGACAAGCGGCCGTAGTACTCCATGACGCCCTCAGACGTGCTCTGTTTGCAGCCACTCAGAGCCATCTTAATATGACAAACCCTAGTGCCCGACACGACGCAGTACCGCTCCCTCAAATGACTCCACAACTCGTGAGCAATATCAAAGTCTTCCAGATTCGAACGCAAACTCTCGTCTATGGTGTTTGTGATCTAAGACACCACCATCGAACTGACCGCAATCCAATGTTTCATCTTCGTCGCGTCCGTAATGGGTTCCTTCACAGAACCATCAAGAAAACCAAATTTGAATTTTGAAATCATCGAGCGACGAACGGCTTTGGCCCACTCATCGTAGTTTGACGCTCCTCTCAATTTCACATGGGTGATAACAATACCGGGGCCGTCGCCTGACCCAAGATAATAGTCTAGGTCGACAGCGGCGGCAACTGTCTTTTGTGATGGCTCCTCTTCGGTACCCATTGTTATACTCGAGGAATTTGTAATTCCTAATATCTCAGTACTCAACTAGCGAAGGAATTCGCTGTTCTGAAACTCTCTCAAACTCGTGCGGAAAAAAAAATATAGGGTTTTTAACCTAGGCTCTTGATACCATGTCAAATATTGTGTAATCTCGTGTCATTCTCATTAATCACACACGTATATATAGTACAACTCAGTTACCTAAACCCTAGGTTACACATTAGGTAACATACCATAGTTAGGACTCTACAGAATATTCACAGAATAATATCTAAGATCTTAACATACAATAAATGCGAAAATGATAAAGGTCGCAACATGCGACCTTTAAGCCGTGTCACAATGATGACATGCCATGCTTATGTGTCGTGATTTAAATTGGTAACTAAAATATTTAACTTATTTAACCTATTATATATATTTCAGAAAAAGGTAGGAAAATCTTAATATTCTAATTTGTTTCCTTCTTTATATCGATTACCTTATTTACATATTTTTATAGTAAAAATATTGGATTGATAATAAAAATATTGTGATGACGCAAACCTACGTGGCGCCTATATGTACCAATTAGATTCCAACACGTAAGATTTTAGTTGTCGCAACTTGCGACCTTTATCATCACCCCAACAAATGTAGTATTGAAACTCCATGGGACCAATGCATGTGAAGCAAGAAAGTATGAATCGGACCATCTGTTCTCTAGAACGGCACTTGTTTTACATCCTCTAACCCTCAATATAGGCAGCATAAAATAAGAACCCATAACCCTATTAGCGATATCTAATAATCCTTGTATAGTTAAACATTGGCTAGCACTTTAGCGTCTCTAGCAATTACATTTTCAAGGCTAAACCAATAAATTTAACTTTTTCAGCAATTAATGCTTATAATATACTTTTCTTAAAAAAAAATTCGTATATGATTAAGGGTGAGTTAAGTATGAGTTAGTTTGCCTGAAAATTAAAGTTAGACCCCAACGGTGAAAATGATAATAACTTGAACCCCTTTCATTTCATTATCTCATAATAATGTACTTCCCCCGTTTTTTTTAAGTAAAATGCAGCACTTATCTATTTTTTTAAATGTTTAACTTCTAACTTTTTACCATATTCATTCATTATTTATCTCTTTCATTAATCCCAGTCAAAATATTCATTATCATGTTCTTGATCTTCTAGGCTTCTAGCTAGGGGAGATGAAGCATGTGTTATTGATTTCATTCAGAAAAAGAAAACTGGATCATATAACTCAGGACAACGTACGTTGTTAGAATATGATGTAAATGACTTGTTCGCACAACGGCACAAGTCTACTGATTAGGAGCATATGGAGTGAATTAAAGATGTAGACATCTATAGTCTATACAATTACGAAGTATTAAATTTCTGAGACAAAGTATATCTACTCCGTCAAGAAACATGAGACCAACAAGAAATATAGTAGAAAACTTGTCATCTTAGTTAAGTATTAGTTATGTCATTTAACTCTACTTAACTACATTTAACTTGGATTGGATTAGTGTGTATTTATACTACTTTTTCACATGCTTATTTTACTTGCTTATTTTCACAACATAGTGATTGCAAGAACATGTAATTTTGTTACCATTGAAAATGGTTTCGAATAATATCACTACATATTTAATTTGTCCATTTTCTGCATATCACATAACATGTTTTTTCATTCATTAGTCAACAATTGTGTGTTAGCGTATATGGATTATAACATATATATATATATATATATATATATATATATATATATATATATATATATATATATATATAAAACATTAATTAGATATTAGGTATGATTTACAAATACTAAAACCCAAAAAGGATGAAGAACACTATTACTAAAACATGATACTACATACAACACACCACATCCAAATAAAATAAACTATTTTCGGATAGTTATTAAAAAAAAAGTGTCAAACTTGCATATCCAAAACGTGTAAATGTAAATAGTGCATCAAAAAAAATATTTCATATAGAAATCTACATTTTAACCGGGGCATTGCCCGGGGGTAAACACTAGTGTTTTCTTAATATATAACTTTGTATATAATGCCTTGTTGCCTCAGGCAATGGCGTATCCATATTTTTTTGGGTGTTGTGTCACCATTGATCACAAAGCACAATATATATTTTTTTGATGTTGGTACCCGGTTCACCCTTAAGGCTAATTCGAATTCGGGGCGAGTTCTGGGTAGATAGGTTTCAGTCCCCTCCCAATTGTTGTTGCTAAGAATATGATGTAATGACTGAAAACTGATGTTTGAAGCTCGTTCTACCAATCTAGTGGCTGAGGATTAACTGTATTGTGCTCTCTCAGTCCTAGATGTATTATTCAGAAGTAGGACTAGCTAGTTGTGGATTGGAGTATTTGTCTGAAACCCTGTAAACCTGTAATTTATTAATTAATATTAATACTTGTTTGATGCATGCTTTTCTTTTGTACATTCTTACAACATAATTTTTGTACTCCCTCCGTCCCGGAATACTTGACCTGTTTTCCTTATCGGGTCGTCCCTTAATACTCGACCTGTTTCTAAAAATGGAAATATTCTAACAATATTATATTATTTCTCACTCCACCCCTATTAACCCACATACCCCCTACTCCATACAAAAAATAATTAAAAATTCAACCCCTACTCTCCCCAACCCCACCTCTTAACCCACCTCCCACTAACTACATTAAAATAATACCCCACTATCAACTAATACCTATTAAATTAAATAAGTTAATTCAAGTCCCTTAAACTCTGTGCTGGTCAAATCGGGTCGAGTATTCCGGGACGGAGGGAGTACTATCTTATCTGTAGGACTGAAATACTTACTACCTAGTATTAATTAAAATCTTATATTACAGAAGATAGGCTGACAATTGAAGATGAAGATAAAGCTACAAGTCTACAACATCTTGCTTCTTTGCAGGAAAAGTATGTCACAAAATTGCACCTTCCTGTACTTGATCAATATCTCATCTGCCAACATGTAACCAAACAGCTTCACATGCATGCTATTGCTGATATATATATAATCTGCTTCAGATGAAGATGATATGATAAAGCTACAAGTCTACAATATCTTGTTTCTTTGAGTGAAAACATAGCTAGCCTGATATATATACTCCCTCCGTCCCGGAATACTTGACCTGTTTTCCTTATCGGGCCGTCCCTTAATACTTGACCTGTTTCTAAAAATGGAAATATTCCAACAATATTATATTATTTCTCACTCCATCCCTATTAACCCACATACCCCCTACTCCATACAAAAAATAATTAAAAATTCATCCCCTACTCTCCCCCAACCCCACCTCTTAACACATTTCCCACTAACTACATTAAAATAATACCCCACTATCAACTACTACCCATTAAATTAAATAAGTCAATTCAAGTACCTTAAACTCTGTGCCGGTCAAACCGGGTCGAGTATTCCGGGACGGAGGGAGTATGTACTAAGGCAGTAAGGCTTTCAGGATTTCTGGATCTGGGCTATAAAGTTTGACCCTTCCAGCTTAAAAGTTGAACTGATTTTGAAGGTTTTTGCTAAGTTATTACCTAACGTACCTTTGGAGAAAATGTTAATACAAATTAACTGCTTTTAATTGAACTTCATTAATCATTATTATTAACACCATCTAACATCAATAAATAAATGGCGTCATACTTTCTCATTGTTGCAAGACTATAATTTTATGCAATCAATCAAAACACCATAATAACTCTACCAAGATAAGCATGCAGATTAAACAAACATTCAATCACTTCATGCATCAACCCAATGGACAATTTCTCAATAACCACTCAAAGCTCATCAGAATATCCAGATATCCCATCAACCCATGTTAGTGAGCACAAAGCTGCTACAAAGATGGCCTAAAGAGAGCACAAGGCTGTTGCAGTGGCAGCTCGTGCATTGCTGTGACTGTGCTGCTACGATGATGCTGCGATGGGTGCCATGGTCAGCAGCTATGGGCAGTGCTGCGTGTGTGGCTTGGCTGCGTTGGTGCTGCACGTTGAACAAAATCGTATAGCATATCAATAAAATCGGAAAACACGTTATTGAATTGGAAAATCGCATATTTAATTCGTTTGACATTTTCGCAAATCGTAAAGCCATTTAAATCATCGTCTAAGCCAAAAATCACATTATTTAGCACGTTAACACTCTAAATGACCCCACGCTATAAAATTGAGCATAAAAGACATAATTATAGCGAAAACGGCTATAATATATGCAAGACGAGAGAATGTGACGATAAATGCAAAAATGCAACAAACGAACTAAACACGATAAAACTAAGCGAAAATAATAAAAAAATGCTAATGAAATGAACTAAAATCCTAAGCTAAGAGCGACATAAATGTCGCTCATCAAATAGCATGCTTGTTTATGAAAGAAATGAATTATACTCACATGGCTATCTATTCACCAATCACGCTGGTTTCTTAACATAAACTTGCATCACTTGATCAAATTATGATTCAACCATATTAGACCAGGTAGTCTTGAAACTAACTCGCTGGACAAAAGTTTCCAATATATAAATACGCAATTCAATTCAAACATAATAAGTTTTTATTTAGGGAAAGTGAACACGAACAGAGAGGGGTCACCACGACCAACTGTAGGAGATATACTAATAGTAGATTAAATTAGAATAGCTTATCTTAAATTATGTCGTGGCGTGACACCAATCACTGCCCTAAAGTTGAATTTGCCCCGCTACACACACGGACTCATGGCAATCAACCCCCAGGGTTACACGACTCTTCATATCCGGTGTGGACGGATACGAAGATTGAGAACACCCTTAAACAATGCCCAGAACAATGGTAGATTTTGTGTTTTCATTTTCGGAGAGGATGAAGAGGTTAATTTTCTCTGTCTCTGGAGGAAGAATCAATAGCCTTTAAATAGGCCGAAAAGATATTCAAGAATAGAAGGTTATTAATTGGTCATCAATTAGCCATAAATGGAGGAAGCAATTAAGGTAATAACGGTCAACAAATCAATTAGTTGACATTACACAATCAATCCAATAATTAAGGTCAAAAATTGATCATTCATAGTAAGAAAGACCACATTATAATTATGGGAACTTTAATTCTTTTGAAGCAACATAATTTGGAGTTTTCAATATAGACTGACAGGGGTATAACTCCAACATTCCCCCACATGATTCAAAAGAAGATAGGCTTTATTATAAGAAGATGTTCTGGGCAAGGGATACTTAGTTTTACAAGTATCAATGTCTTGTGGACTTGAATTGATACCTAGTGCATACTAGTATGTCATACAACCATGTAAGGTAGAATTACCCTTGAACCTTGCATGGGGATTGTAGTAACACAACAGAGCACCAAACTTTTCTCAAAACAAGTAGTGTTCTCGCGAACTTTAATAAGTCAATGCCCCACATATGCCTGGTTTTTCATGAACGCTCTAGAGGTCCTAGCCTAAGGAACCTCATAGGGGATTGGGCGTAACCCCCACATTCACATAGGTAAGTTCATCAAGTTTGTACTGTCACAAACCACCTTCACAAGGCTATGAACTTATTAAGAGTTTTGGCTCAACCTTACACATATGACAGTAGAAATAGTACTACATCACTTTAAATTATTAATAGGAATGGTTGTAGTACAATACTTGAGTTCTTTTGTGACTTCGTTTGACCCATTGAACTTAGTTATTTCTAAGACGGGTATCAATCACAATTTACTCCACATAGGCTTCATACCCATTCCTTAATGCTGACTCCAGCACATAATTTATACAAAGGCCTTTGATGAGAGAATCTCAATATTCCTCTCATTTTCACACGATATCACATTTTTTTTTTCCCATGATCAATGTCCATGCCTCAAGCATGTATTCTAATCACATTACAGGCTATCTCAATTATAGCTTGTAAGCCAAACACATGGAACTAATGGAGTTGACTTTACCAACAATGGATCTCACATATTCCAATTAACTCATTGTACCTGACAAGAGTGACAACCCACATACATAGTAATATGTAAATAATAATATGGAGAAATAGAAAAATCACCTTACCCCCACAATGAGCTAACATCCAAAAGCTTTTCTATGGTAGAATCCAATGATATGGACACTCAACTCCATAATAGAATTATCACTTTCTATTAACCCAATAGACATCTCAAACATACTCGTTTGACCTTCATCCCAAGGTACATTTCAATGATTAGTGAGAACACTTTATATTCTCCACCAGCAACACACGATTGTCTACATATTCTGCTTACCACATAAGCAACTTCAAGTTGATAACCAAACATAAAAAATTAGACCTCCAAACACATAAATTTCAACAACAATATGCTAGGAACATACTATATAATGATTGTCACTCAATAGGAAATTGGTTATTTTATCAAGCACTACATATTCATTTTAGTTTGGTAGTACCTTTACCAACTTATTTGTCACATCTCAACCCAATTTTTAAAGGTTGTGTTTTGGCTCCTTCATGGTTTGACAAGTCTCAATAGATCATAACTCATTCATATGTCCACTTTAATTGGTTACTCTCAAGAAATTAGCGCCAAAATATTACTCATGAATTCATCATACAACATATGAGTCTCGTTTACTATTAGAAAACACCTCATGACCTTATTAATCATGTGACATAAATGTAACTTGCTTCTGCGCTAAATAAATAAGAAAAAAATAAATCCACCTCAACAAGGTATTTCAAAGGAAATGATAATGCAATACCTTGTGCAAACAGATGAACATAATAGCTTATGTTTACACACTTATTTGGTGTTTGGTCAAGTAGGACTTTTAATTTCCGTTAAACATAAACAATGAGGTTGAATTGGTCTCACCTAGCCCTTTGACATGAAATAGTTACACCTCGAGATTCAAGTATAGAAACAAAAATATGTATAAAAGTATACGAAGTAGATTTACAATTCCACTCTACAATTATAACAAAATTTAAACTCCTTGTGATTTTACTCTTATAGTTCAATTTCCCTTTAGTCCCAAACTAACGGGGTTACTCTTGACATGAGCTTTAGCAAAGACTTTAAAAACACCATATCCATCGATTGTAGGATTAGAAAATAACACCAAGGTCTCATACTGCTTTAGAAAACCAACATAAACATCTCCTAATCCATCATGATCCAAAAGAATAATAAAATAAAGAGCAATAAACAACTTGCTAATAGGATATTATCCTTCGAATTAGTCTTATTGCCCATTCTAGATTTCCGTTACTAATAAATGTATCCCATTTTCCTCAAGTACTAACTCACAAATCCCCCACATTGACCAACACAAAGTGTTGACAGAATATACCACGCAATGGAGATTGCATTTTATATGAAAATTAGTTAGATTTTGACACAGCATAGTTAAAATAAGGAAATACTCCATTTATACAGTAACTTGTACGAGCCAATCTATGTAAACTTGACTAATCGTTTGATTTTGGTGAACCAACATCCTTTTGTTTAGAGCCTTAACTATGCTCCTCTTATTCCTGTAGTATTATTACATGATAAAAAAAAAAGTGAACAACATCACCAGATTACTACTGCATATGTACCATCCAACAAAGGTTAATCAAATCAACTTGCTTATGGATGAACCAAAAAATGTATCATTAGCAAAGGTGTCTCCACTTTACCGAAAAGATTATGAAAATAGAGTAATCAAAAACCATGACCCAAAAACCAGAAGGGTTGGAAAAACACATCAATCAAGGAATAAATAAGGAGAGAAAATTATGAAAATAATCTTAAATGAAAGAAAATTCATTAAATACATTAATATGGTTGTTAGACGAAATCAGTCCACTAATTTCGTCCAAGCGTGCAACCGTGCTTCTTTTGAAGCATCCCATTAATTCGAGCAATAACTCCATAAACTGCTAATTTTTTCAACAAATAAAAAAAATTAACAAATTGAAATTCTTAAATGATATTGGGAACCCTGTAGAAGTAAAACCACCAGTTATCAATTTGATCGAGTCTTGAACTATTCATTATTCGTCTTCCATGTTCAGATTAATAAATGCATTACATCAAAATTATGATTCCCAAAAACTTAGTACGGCACAATTGGAAATTTGGAACCAAAGAATCAAAATTATGGAACATGCAATATACTTTGACAAAGATTATGGAAATCTTAGCAGCACAATATAGATGCACCGAATGTAATAACGTATACGTCAATATATATATTCATTTTTTATATTATTATTATTAACAAACCCTTGAATACTATACCGATTAAACAAAACAACAACCGTAAATGCTTTGTTCCTTGCGGCAGCGATTAACAAAATACGTTTCAACGCAATACTATTAGCCATAATAATAACAACATATAAATTCAACTTTAGATTGTAGGAGATATACTAATAGTAGATTAAATTAGAATAGCTTATCTTAAATTATGTCGTGGCGTGACACCAATCACTGCCCTAAAGTTGAATTTGCCCCGCTACACACACGGACTCATGGCAATCAACCCCCAGGGTTACACGACTCTTCATATCCGGTGTGGACGGATACGAAGATTGAGAACACCCTTAAACAATGCCCAGAACAATGGTAGATTTTGTGTTTTCATTTTCGGAGAGGATGAAGAGGTTAATTTTCTCTGTCTCTGGAGGAAGAATCAATAGCCTTTAAATAGGCCGAAAAGATATTCAAGAATAGAAGGTTATTAATTGGTCATCAATTAGCCATAAATGGAGGAAACAATTAAGGTAATAACGGTCAACAAATCAATTAGTTGACATTACACAATCAATCCAATAATTAAGGTCAAAAATTGATCATTCATAGTAAGAAAGACCACATTATAATTATGGGAACTTTAATTCTTTTGAAGCAACATAATTTGGAGTTTTCAATATAGACTGACAGGGGTATAACTCCAACACCAACTGTCTCTATACGGTGGGGGCCATCGCCCTCCAGTTTACCATATGCTTGCAAGACTTTCAGGACGCGTCCTAAGGGCACCACGCCCTGATGTAAAAGAGCACCACGCTCGATAAAAGGTTGTTCATCACCGATGCAAGTGAGCACCACGTAACACATACAGGACTACTTTCCCCTACAGAATTACTTTGATACAAATTTGAATAATTCGTTCTCATTACATCATTGCATTATCTCAATCATGAATTAGTTTCTTTCTCAAAATAATTCCTTAATCCGATTAATTAACATCCTCAAGACTCGTTGACACCTTTCTCTTACACTATTCAGATCGTAGTGATCTTGCTAAGACATGGACATTCCTCATGATTTATTTCTTTCACTAAACTTCTTAAACCACTAACTCATAATTTGACCTCTCATACGTGACATTCTTTAACATAGTTCCATTTGAGACTAATGAAATATTAACTAGGCTCGCTGTGTGATTTAATTATAAGTATTAAGTGTTAGATATTTAACTATGTAAGCTTAGTGTGCCTGAAATATGTTCTATAAATATTTATATAAAACTCAAATACACAAAAATACCTTTATTATTCTTTGAAATGTCCCTCTCGTTATATTTCAACTAATAGGTTATAGGTTACAAAAAAATATGAAAACTTGATTATTTATTTTAGAGTATATCGTTATTTTTTATAATAATTCCTTTTATAGAACTTGTCAAAGATTCCTTTGTTTGCAACTATTATCATTTAAAGAATTCAAAACAAAACTAAAACGTCTTTAGTTGTTGCCCTTCCAACTCTTAAGTTCATTAAAACACTTGAATGTTTTCCAAAACTAGTTTACATTTTTGTAGTTCATAAATTAAGAAAAACCATGCGATTATATTTTAGAAAATTCCAAAATTTGGCGGCTTGTTAAGAATGATTACAACTCTTTGAAATGACTCGCTAGAGATTATTTAAAAACTTAATTTTTATTATACTTAATATAGTTTAGAACTTCTCATATTCCACGTTAAAAACTCTTTCATTATTAAACCTTGATTAACAAAACATGCGTCCTTTAAGAAACTCAAAACAAGTATAATTCGGAAAACTAAAATGTAACTCTTCCTAGCAAACCAACTCTTTTAAGATCGTTTCCATCTTTATATTGCTTACACTAAACCTTAGTTCTTAGACCTCTCATAATTTATTGAACATTAATATCTTAGGAACTCAAGTGAGTTTACTCATATCCTTTACGAGACCTTACTTCGCCCTTTATGTACCACTTTCAAGATTAGCCCTTATTGAAGGCATTCCTTAACCCTTGAGGCTCATTCACATTTTTCCATAATTAACCATGACATCAAGTATTCTTGATAGATTCGGTTCTTTGAACGCAAATTCTTAGTTCAGAAGCATTTCAAATTCCAAATTCATTTCCTACTTTGCAAATCAAATCGGATGTCATATCATTACATCAATTAAGAATTCAAATCGAAACCATTTTATAAAATCAATTCAACAAATAATTTTATTTAAACAAATCAACAAACAAAGTTATTTGCAAATCACAATTCGAAACATACATTCATATAATGCATACTACTACTAATGCTTTTTAATATATAAAACACAAATTATAGTTTCAATACCGAAGATAGTTGGACAATGTGTACCTTCAACCTCCAACACATGAACTCTAAGAACTATACACTTCGATCATCAATTCCCGCTTAATTCCTTAATGCAACCCCCAATCTCCAATAATCCACCTCAACCAATAAATCAATAAACTACTTACCCAAATCGAACTAGAAACTTGATTGAATTCCTTTAGTAATCTTAAATCACAAAATTATATTTCAAAACTAAGCATAAAACTCGATTTGTTTTGATAAATCGGATTGGAATTGTCAAGTGAAGAATGTGATTGAAATTATACAACTCTACAAAATTTCATTTACTTAACTTTGTAAGCACAGTTTTATAAAAGCAATCTATTTGAAAATAAACAAATTACAATTACATTATTATTTAGAAAACATTTTAGGAAACAAAATAATAACTTCCAATTGCTTAATCACATAATCAATCTTTCCCGGCAGTACTAGAAAAAAACAACAACCACACACCTGAAAATTTCTCTCGAAATCTCGAGCGTCTCTCACCTCTGTTGTGAGTTCTAGGGTTTAGGTTTTCCTTCATCTAGATCCTTCACCTAATTTCTCTAATTTCTTCCCAATCAACATTAGTTTTGTGTTAATTACGTGTGAAGCTGTGGTAAATTAATCCTGCCACCTGTTCCTTCATGCATGATAACAGATAGCATTTAGTTTTTCCCCCTTTTGAATACTCCTCTTCGTCCTTTTCCTATAAAACATCTAATTAGTTTTCAACCTTTGAATTAATTACCTCTGTTTTTCTGTAATCTTCTCAATTTCTTCACCTTGTTTTCATTCTGGTTTCTACTATTTTCAATTAAGTTATGCCTCCTAGAGGACAACAAATCAATTGGAGACACCATAGGATGGGAGTTTTGGTTTCACCACCTGTATCGCATCTATTGGGATCTCCAATTCATTGGGATGTTTCTGTAATAGGAAAATTCTATGGTCCAGGTTCTCCTCCGTTGCCAGTGGTGCAACACGTTGTTGATTCTCAGTGGGTTAAAAGAAGTCCAATTCAAGTTCTGAAATTAGGGTTATATTTTGTGTTTTTGTGCACAAATTTCATGGATAGAGAAGCGCTACTTCGAATACAATCAACTGTCATTGATGGTTCGTTGATTTCGTTCAGGCGAGGTCATGATCAAGTGGTGCCTCATCTGTTGAACTTTGATAAAGCAAAGATTTGGGTTAAGGTTCATGGCCTTCCTCTTCGTTTCTTAAACTATCAATGGGGGGTGCAAGCTCTGAAGCATGTGGGAATCATAGAACAAATTGATGGTGGTAATCAAGATGTTCCACCAGAACCTGAAATTCGAGCTTTGATGACTATCGATCTCTCCAATCCTCTTATCCCAGGTTGTTTCTTACCCTTATCCTCTGATCAAGCTGTTTGGGTTGATTTTCGTTACGAAGGTGTTTTCAAATTTTGTAAAAAATGTGGGGAGGTTGGGCACTACACTAGCAACTGTCTACTAACTGATTATGCTGCAAGTAGGAAGATTGGTGATTATTTTGATAGGTTAGAGGCGTTAGGCTCTACTATTATGCACGGTTCTATTCATCAGCCTTTCTATTCCAATGTGATTCAAGGTCTGTCAGACAGGTTTTCTAATCGTAATACTAAGTTGAATTTGCTTAGTTATCAATGGGTTGGGGATGTGGATCCTCACCAATTTAATGGGGGAGGGGGTGATGATGATATGGGAGGGGATGATTTTGATAATGGAGGTCATGGGGGAGGAAATTTAAGGGGAGATAATAACAGCAATCCTTCTCTAGAAGGGTCTGGTAATGAGTCTGATGCCTCCTATCATCCTGCTTCAGAACATTTTTCAGAGGGAGGGGATGATGATAGCATAAGTAATCACTTTGTGAGGAACTCTCCTCCTAGACAAAATGGATTTTATGATCCGCGTATGATTCATCAGGGTGGTAGATTGTTCTCTGGTTCAGTTCGGTTTCATGAGAATGCTGATGATTATTCTCAGGCTCGTAATTATCTTGAGCCAATACCTCTTATTGGTTCTTCAAGCAACAATAGTAGGGGTACATTTAGAGTTTCTGCTCCACCTTTTGAAGATAATGCAGCTCTCCAGCATGGTTTTGCTTTCAGATTTGGTAGAGAGAATGCGGTATTTGAAAGGGGAGAACCATCTAGACCTCCTAACCATAATCATGTCTCTAACTCTGGTAGTAGATCAGCTGTGCAGGTTTCTGAAGCTCATGTGGTGGTTAATCATGTAATGATTGAACCTTCTACAGTTCCTGAGATTGGGGAAAAACAAGTTCTAGTGCATCATGAGCAATCCTATGTTCATGTATCTCAAAGGCAAAGGGATCCTTCCCAGAATTTTGTAGAGGGCAAACCAAAAATCTTTTATGATGGTGTTTTTCATTCTATTCCAAGCCCAAGGAGATTATACATACACTCACCTCCAGTCCCAGTTATGAACACTAAACCTGGTATGTTTTCTGAGTGTATGGTAACTCGTGGTATGGGGAGTAATATTCCAGCTCCAGTGATAATTCCCCATGCTGATAGGGTGATTGGTGTTGAGAAAATAATACAAGCTGTCAATGAAGACCTTTCGAGTGATCCATCTACACCAACAATAATTAATTCGAACTCCATTTCTTCATCTGCATCCATTACTGCAAAGTTAGCAACTAAGTTTGAAGCAAGTTGGCCTAAGAAACGTTCAAGGTCTGGTGGATATGAAAGTGAACAAGGGAGTTCTGTGAGAGCTTTACCTTCTCACCGTGTTTTTTGTGATACTGATTGGTATCATAAGAGAAGGAAGCTTAGGCTTAAAAATCTAGAGTTAAAGGGAGGGTTTAATAGATGGGCAACCAAGAAAAATGTAGTTGTGTTGCATTCTAAGTGTATCTCAGATTTGGATATGGCAAAAGACTTGGAGATCGAGGTGCAGCACGATATACTTGAGGCTTTTCAAAGTTGCAAGTCCAGTAAAAGGAAGAGGGGGAAAATGCAATGTGTTCCAGTGTCTAGTAAGAAAGGTCGAATGTTCAATGTGGGTGGGATTACAATTCAATCCAAATCAAAGTTCTCAGACAATAACTCTCATTCAGTTGCTTCAGATCACTCCTTTTCTGTTACTCAAGCGAAGGTTGAGCCTTCTCCCACTAAGTGAAGTCTATCTGTTGGAATTGTAGGGGGTTAAATGACACTTTAACTCCTAAGCTACCATATATATTTTGGCTAATACGTGCTCAATCTCCTAAATTTTTGTTTCTGTCAGAAACCAAGATGTCTGTATCCAGTGCTGAAAAATTGTGTAAGAGCACTAATCCTAGCTTTTGTAGTGGTGTAGATTTGATAGGTAGTAGTGGAGGTTTGCTTGTATTAGGATGGTGTAATTTCAATGTAAGTTGTGTACTTAGCTCTCCTAATTATGTAGTCTGTAAAATTAATGAAGTTAATGGTATTGAGTACTATGTGACTTTCCTTTATGGTTCTCCTTCCATAGATGATAGGAAGAATGTTTGGGTTAGTTTATTACAAATACTTGCTTTATATCCAATAAGTTTAATTCTAGGTGATATTAATCAAGTAGAATACTTTGAGGATAAATTAGGAGGTCGGAACGAAATTGATGGTTGGGATACCTTTAATCTTTTTCGTCTACAAAGTAACCTTCACGAAGTTCCTTTTTCGGGACCAAGTTTTACTTGGTCAAATAAGAGAGAAGGAAACCACCTTATTTTGGAACGTCTTGATAGAGGTTATATGTCAAATGAATGGTTTATTAGTTTCCCGGATAGTAAGATTACTAATCAACCTTTCATCGCTTCGGACCATTCGGCAATCATTTTTGACAATGAGTGTGCTACCCTAAAGAAATACCGCCCTTATCAAATAGAAAATTGGTGTCTTCAATATGCGGAGATTTGTAAGCTAGTGGATGAGGTTTGGAGAGGGAAATTTCATGGTTCTCCTATGTTTTTACTTTCTAGAAAACTAGTTACGCTTCGACTTAAAATTAAATCCTGGTGCCTTAGAAACAAAAAATTTTGGGGTGTTAACTGGAAAGATTTAAGTGACAAACTTTCAGCAACAGGTTTAAAAGTGGTTACGTTGAATCATGCGGAGGAATATATAGAGGAGGTTAATGCTTCTTATTCTGAGGCGTCTCTTAAAATACAGTTTTGGAGACAACGTATGAAAGAAAGATGGATCAAAGATGGTGACATTCCAACATCTCTGATGTATTCTAGAGTGAAAGTGAGGCAGAAAAAGAATGAGATTTTAACTCTCAAAGATCAAAGCGGAGTTTGGGTAGAGGGACAACAAGAAGTTCAAAGCTTGGTACTTAATACACTTAAGGAGATATTCAAAAGCAATGATGTGCTACCAATAAATGAGGATGTTGAAATGGTAATTCGGGAGTTAGGCTTGCCTCAGATTTCAAACAGCCAAATTTCTTTTCTTGAAAAAGATTTTGCGGATTCTGAAATAAAGGACATTATATTTTCAATGGGGGATTCGAAATCACCAGGACCAGACGGATTCACAGCAGCTTTCTTCAAAAAACATTGGGTTATAGTTGGACATTCGGTTTGTGAAGCGGTTCGAAGTTTCTTCTCTTCAGGTTATCTCCTTAAAGAATGGAATAATTACTTGCTGGTTGTGATCCCGAAGAGAGATTTGCCAGAGGACACAAGTCATCTGAGACCAATACGTTTGTGTAACACGGTCTACAAATGTGCGTCTAAATGTTTGGTGATGAGATTAAAGTCAATTCTTCCAACCATCATTTCTCCTTTCCAGCACGCTTTTATCTCGGGACGTTTCATGGCTGATAACATTTTGTTGAGTCATGAGGTGATTGAAAAGATTAATTGCCATCGAAGAGGTGGAAGTTACCTGGCGTCTCTAAAAATCGATATGAGTAAGGCCTATGATAGAGTGCACTGGGACTTTCTTATTCAAGTTCTTAGGGGTTATGTCTTTCCACAACATTGGTTAAGGCTAATCCATCAATGTATCTCTACGGTGTCCTATAAAACCTTAATTAACGGGCAAACTTCAGAGAAATTTATGCCTCATTGTGGAATTCGTCAAGGAGATCCCCTGTCCCCCTTTTTGTTTCTCTTCTGCATGGATATTTTATCAAGAATGTTGCAGCTAGGGAATGATCTTAAACAGTTTAAAGGTATTAGTCTTTCAAGAGGGAGCCCGCAGTTGACTCATCTTTTCTTCGCGGATGATGCTCTTCTTTTCTTCAATGCTACACAAGAGAGTTGTGGAGTAATTGCTTCCATTCTACAACGATTCTGTGGAATATCAGGTCAACAACTCAACTTGCAGAAATCTCTTTTCAAAGTAAATCCAAATACTCCAGTAAGGGATCGACTTCTTTTTAAAGAACTTTTGAAAATGAAGTTGGTTGATAATTTGGGTACACATTTAGGGGTACCGATAGATTTGGAGGGGAAATTTTTTTCCAATTTTCAATTTATTGTGGATAAGGTTGCATTTAAGATTTCGGCTTGGAATTCTTGCAACCTCTCTCAATCTCAGAAACTAGTGTTGATAAACTCGGTTCTTCTTGCTATGGCTTCCCATGTCCTCAGTTGTATGGAGGTACCATTGTCAATCACATTGAAACTAGACTCCATTATTACCAGGTTCTTTTGGGTTGGGAAAGAAGGACCAGGTTTACATTGGGTGAAAAGAAGTACCTTACAGCTACCTCGAGGTCTTGGGGGCTTAGGCGTTCGAAGTGCTTCTTGCTTGAATAAAGCATTACTTATGCGGCAAGTTTGGCGTTTAAATAAAAATCCAAGTTCTTTGTTGGCCAAAGAGTTCGACAGGAAGTTCTTAAAACCTATTAAAACTGGAATCAAGGCTTCACTGCTTGGTCGTCAACTTTCTTGGGGTATGAGGGGTTTAGGTAGGGCTTCAAACCACATTTTGCGAGGTTGCTTTTGGAAAGTAGGGAATGGTAAAACCATAGTTGCAGGAAGGGATAAATGGGTAAATGGTAATACACCCATTTTTGATTCTAATGTTTGCCTGAGACAGGCAAAAGACTGGAAAGTACATCATTTTATTCTACCTTCAGGTGGAGGGTGGAACCACGAGAAGATTAACTCTAGTTTTGAATTTAGGGATGCTAGAAGTATAGTAGGTATGGAGCTACCTTCTTTGGACTTGGATGATTTCCTTTATTGGAAATTTCATAAGTCAGGTCAGTTAACGGTTAAGTCAGCTTACGCTATGTTAACATTAGAAGAATCAAGAGAAGATGGGCTTAATTCAGAGGTTAAGTTTTTCAAACTCTTATGGTCTCTGAAGCTTCTCCCTAAATGGAAGTTGTTCATATGGAAGCTACTTCATAATGGGATTGCCACTAAGGCAAACCTGGTAAGGAGAGGAGTCCAATTGTCCACGAGGTGTGAGGTTTGTAGCTTAGAAGATGAAGATTCTCAACATCTTTTTCGTTTTTGCTACATGGCACGTGATGTTTGGAGGCATGGGTCACTTGCTATCCATTCAAATATCCACGAAACTATGTCTTTTCAAGAATGGTTTCTGTTTTATATCCGACTGTTTCACCGTCAGGATGGTAATAATAGTCCACGGATTGTTTATTTTGTAAGTACTCTTTGGAGCTTATGGTTGGTTAGGAACAAAAGAGTGTTCAGGGGTGAAGTTTCTAATACCTCAGCAGTTATGAAGCTTATTCAAATAGGGTTGGACGAGCATGCAATACTGCTTAAAAATCAGTCTCTCCACTTAGGGTTTCTTCATCCACCTGAGGAAGTTTCTACCTACCCCCCGGGTTTCTCTAGAGTTATTTTGACAGGTTTAGAAACAGAAGATTCTATTTCGATTATAGTGATCGATGGCTCCTGGTTCAAGAACACAAAGAATTCAGGTATGGGTTGGTGCTTGGATAGGGTTCAAGGTTCTACTGATCGAATTTTAGGGGGAGCGCAACATGGCACGACAATCTCAGCACTCCACATTGAGGTTTTAGCTTGTCTTTTAAGTTTGCGTTGGGCTTCTCAAGCGGGGTTAAACAGGATTACAGTTTTCACAGATTCCCATTGTCTTGTTGAACTTCTTCGATCGCCAGAGATTATGGACATTCAACTCATTTGGACAATAGCTGAAATTAAAAATATCGGAAAATCCTTTCTCTGGTGCTGCATTAACAAGGTGGATAGATCAAGGGTTGAGCAGGCCCATGTGCTGGCAAAGGCAGCTTCAACTTCTCTTTTTTCTTTTTGTAATTTTCCTTAGTTGATTGTATTAGCTTATGTCAAAAAAAAAAAATAAATCTTTCCCAATCAATTCATTAAACCATCTATATATCCTCAAAAGGGAGATCTATTATAATCGAGTTACCATAAGAAAACTATTACAATTGAATTGGATAAACTAGAATTGAATAATTGAGCTAAATTGAAATAGATAAAGGAGAGACCTTGAGATCATACCCATGAGAGCAATTGTGAGAGCAGAGGATGAATACAATAAGAGCAGTAGCAAATCAACAATTGAAATGGCAACATCAGCAGCAACTTGAGGAAGCAACTTGAGGAAGACAGACAAAGCAGAGAAGGAAGAATACGACAACAACAACACCACCAAGACAACATCACCAACGCAATTGTAACACCTACGGAGAGGGGCGGTGCTCGAAAAAACAAGAGGGCCGTGGGTAGTGGCGTGAACCAGAGAAAGTGAAAGAGAAAGTTAGGGTTTACTCAATAGGGAATTTAAATCAACTCAATCAATTAATGGAATAGGTTTGAAAGATTACCAATTAGAAATGGCGAATAGTATTTGGTGGAACCATGACCACTATCGACGGCCGCAAGTGAGGAGAGGAAACCGAGGAGGAAGGAGCGACAACACAACAACAACAACCGCATCAGTGGCGACCGGAGAAAAGAGAAGGCAGAGGAGAAGTGGCGCGGTGCGGTGGTGCAACGTTGTAGTGGAGTGAGGAGGAGAGAGCACCCGAAGAGAAGAGGAGGAGATGGAGTCGGGCGAGGAAGAGAGAGAATGAGGGGTTTTGTTGGTTTTCTTCTTTGGCAAATGGTTTTAGGGAAGGTAGTTTATGACTCACTTTATTTATGAAATAACACTTGTCAAGAAGAGCAATAGGGGAGTCATCCTACTTGAGTAATAATAATAAGGACAAATCTAATATGTTTTTTTTTAATTCATAATTTAAAATAAAACGAAAATTAATCTAATAAAATCTTTATCAAAATAATTTAGAAAAATACCCATTAAATGAGAATAAAATAACAAAATAAATAAATAAATTCCAATGATTCAATTTTAAACAAAAATAAAATAAAATATAGATTCCTAATTAATCTTTGAGTTTAAACTTATTTATTATTATTACCTAGTAGTAAAAGCTCGAGATAATTTCAAAGTCCAAGTTTATGAGATGATGAAATAAATTTTAAATTCGCTCATAAAATTAACATAATTCTTCCAAAGCCAAAACATCTTTTTTGTTTTAAGAAAAGAATTTTAAGAACGAGTTTAAGATGGTAATTACACTTAATATCAAATTTAAAGCTGCTTGAAATCTGGGCTATTACAGCTGGATCGGGATTTGGAGCGCCTTAGGAGGCGGAACAGGGATAAGGAGCCCATGGTTGACATTACAGCTGATGATGACTCGGACTGACCCTGCATGGTAGCGAGTTCCAGCTTGCCTGGGTTGATTTTGTATAGGTTGGGTTTTATTTGTATGGATTTTTATGGTTGGATTTTTTTGTACGGCTAGAAATTTTGAATCTTGTATGGCTTGAATTGGAATTTTTGATGGTTTTGTACTTGAAATTTGCAAGGTTTGGAATCTTTGAATCTTGTATGGTTGAAAAATTGAATTTTGCACGGGTTGAAAATTGAATTTTGTATGCGTTGTGTGTGCTTTTCAAATTTGTAGCTATATGCATGCATGAAAAATTTGCAAAAAATTTGAAAAAATTTGCCCATTTTTTCGGGTGTATATACCCACTATAAGCCCCCACTTTGACTGAGGTTTTTGGTAAGAAAAAGTACAAGTCAAAGTATATTCAACTTTTTCTTATGCATATGCAGACTCGACTTAGGACGCCGATCTAGGACTAGAATGCTTGAATTTTGAATAAATTGAACCGAAATCTGCCCGAAGCGTTGATCCGGACTGCTTGAAATTGCGCGGCTTGCAGCTTTGGAATCTTGAATAATGGAGGTTGTACTTTGTTTTCCGAAGCACTAAAGAGTGCGTACTCGGAACCATAAAGGGGACGGTGGCCTCGTCCTTCGTTGCAGGCCCCTGCGCCTGGCGCCATCGTGCTATCGTGCAAGCCGACTCTTGTATAAATAGGGAGTATTTTGAATCATTCCTTGCATCAATCCTTCCCTGCTATTCCTTTCATACTACTTCCTCACGAAAAAGAAGAGAGGATATGGCTATGTCCTTTGAAAATGCCTTGAACTCTTGGCTTGGTTCGCTAGGCAAATAAAGAAAAGGGAGCTCGATGGCATGCATCTTGGGGTGCTCGCCTCCTTCCGGTTTGTAAAGCTTGATGTGCACTTCATTCTTGCTGCTCTGGAGGCTTGGGATCCGAATCATCATGTCTTCCGCTTTGGAAATAATGAGGTATGTCCCCTCCCTGAAGAGTTTAGTTCCATATTGGGGTGGCCCATTATGCCGGAGCCATGCATGCCTAGTGTTGAAGAACACTTTTTCTTGGGTTTCGAAAGATACTTGGGCTTGAAGCCCCCACTTTTGAGTGCTGTTGTATATGGAAGAGGGGTGGATTTGTCCCTCCTTGTCAACTATTTTGCTGGTTTTGATGTTCCCAAGGCTTTCCGCTTGAGGGCCTTGAGTTTTTGTATCTTTGCTCGCTTCCTCTTTTCGAAGCAGGGGTTTGGCAATGGCTATGCCTCCCTAATAGAGATTGTGGAGCAGTTTGCTAGTGGCTGAGACCCAATGCCGCTCGTGGTTGGAGAAACATTGATGGGCCTTGATATATTGAAGTCGGACCCCTCTTCTTTACCATTGGGAAGTCCGGTATTACTCCAAGTAAGGATCTGGAGCCTTCTTGTATATTGAATTCGTACTTGTATTGAATTTTGAATGTTGAATTTTGAAATGCTTTTCTTGTATACTCCCCAAAGTCTGGCTTATGGAGAGACTCATGTTGATGGCACCACCGAAGAACATGGTGAGCTATAATAGGAAAGGGTTCACTGTGCGGCCCATGATGTATGGCCGGATTTCATTGGATGAGTGGCGATGCGCACTCTCTGGGATTGAATCTTGTATAAGGTGGGTAGTTTCTTGGTGGGGAATTACTGCAATGAGGTATGCACCCGGCTCCACTGCTTTGAGAGTACCGAGCCTCACAATGTTGGTCTTCTACTCGCCTGTCCGAGTGATGAGACAGTATGGCTTAAAACTGTTGCACTAAATGCGAGTCGACTTGAAGTTTGGAAGCGGTATTGGGTCGCCAAACCGTTCTTGAATATTCAGTTCCCACCTGAGCTAGTTACTCTGTCTGCGGGGTATATTATATGGATGAAAGGCCCAAGCCAGAGGGACGCTTCTTTCTCCGGACCAGCTAGAGTCCGAGGTTCTAGGGCTAGACGCCCTGCATCAACTGGTTGTGAGGAAGGTGACGGGAGTGTGGCCCGTCCGGTGCTTGACCGATCTGAGTCCAAAGGAGGTTCGTCATCCTCCCGTTTTGGAAGGCTTGCAAGTTCCTTCTCCCGCCGCTTAGGCAAGGGGAAGATTGATGATTGATTGCGGGAGGAGCCGAGGGATAGTACTCAAGGTGCAAGGACTCAAGAGCATAGTCGCCCGACCCTAGATCCTTGTAGGCTAGATGTGTTTGAAGTCGTACTAGAAGGAATTGTGTTTGAAGAATGTGTTTGGAATATGTGTTTAGAAAATGTGTTTAGAAAATGAAAAGGCTTTTGAACTTTGCTTCACTTGATCCTAACCTTGTATTCGAATTAGCTTTGAAGGCCTTAGAGCCAAATATAAAGTTATTGTGTCAAATTCCGCTTGAACATGCTATGCTTTGAATTGGCACATTTGGAATAAAGACAACAACAATTAGATTTTGAATTTTGAGCTTGATTTGATTTTTAGGATGCCCTTAATTGAGGAAATTTTGAATTTTTTTGTATTAAAGTGGTCGGGTCTCGGAATGAGGTTGCCTACGTGTCCCGTTAAGGAATCAGGCCGGACGTAGTTCTAACTACCTTACAGGACTTTGAATTGAATTCTTGAATTCGAGCATGGAACTTAGACATAGAATTTCTTGAGTTGATCGAGGTTTGTCAGAGATCTGAATTCTGTTCCGTCGATGTCTGTTAGTTCGACCGCTCCCCCGGAGAGGATTTTCTTGACAATGTATGGGCCTACCCAGTTGGGTTTGAATTTTCCCCTTGGGTCCATGATGCTTTTGCGAAGGGCTTTTAGGACCAGCTCGCCTTCCTTGATGTCTCGGGTTCTGACCCTTTTGTTGAAATGTCTGGCCACTCGGCGCTGATAGACTTGTACATGGTGAGCAGCCTGAAGTCGACGCTTATCGAGCTTGATTAGCTCGTCATATCTTGCTTGTACCTATGCAGCTTCTGGGATTTTTCTTTCGAGGACTATCCTTAGAGAAGGTATCTCCAGCTCGATAGGTTGTACTGCCTCCATTCCATAGACTAATGAGAATGGGGTTGCACCAGTTGAAGTGCGAATTGAAGTTTGATACCCCCACAATGCGAAGTGCAGCTTCTGGGGCCAGTCCTTGTAATTGGTAGTCATTTTCATGATGATGGTCTTGACATTCTTGTTGGCTGCTTCGACTGCTCCATTGGTTTGTGGGCGATAAGGCGAAGAGCGATGATGTTGGATTTTCCGGAGCATGGGTCCGTTGGGTTGTTGTATTGAAGATTGTACGGTATCCCCTTTTGAAGTTCGAACTATTGAAGCTTGAAGATGTTTTTAGAACTTGAACCTTTGGAATTTGTAACTTGAATTTTATACTTTGGAATTGTAGATGCCTGCTTTGCACAACCTTGCTCGGTTAGAGATTATAGAACTTGAATTTTGAATCTTGTACTTGTTGAATGGGTCTTCACATTCTCCTTGGAAATGGCCAGGTTCCCTGATCAGTGATGAACTTGTGAGGAACACCGTATCTGAATATGATGTTTTCTTGTATGAACTGGGCCACTTGCTTGGAACCCAATACCTTGAAAGATCTGGATACTAGGACTCTTGAATAAACCCGACCTCTAGCTGCTTAGAGACCTCTACTTGAATTTTGAGGGAAACATCCGGTTTCATGCGACGGAGTTTCTGCTTGACTGGCTTTGAACCTGGAATGAGGGGAATTGTATGCTGACCGATGCTTGGATCAACCCCTGGCATATCATGATAGGACCATGCGAAGACGTCTATGTATTCGGAAAGTAGCTTAATAAGATCATCCCGCTCTGCTTGAGAAAGAGTTAGACCAATTTGAACTAGTTTTGAATCACCGCTGTTAGAAAGGTTAACTTTTTCTGTTTCCTCAATTATGGCGTCATGTTTTCATGATTTTCAATAGATTTTAGTATTTCAAGGTCAGTTTCTTGTGAAGCAAAGTTGTTTGGATTAGAAGTTGTTTTGAATTAGAACTCAAAGAGTAAGTAGAAATTGAAGTGTTATTGAAATTGGCAATCATATATTACATCGACTGTTTTGACTTGAAGCTCGGTCTTTAGAGGCGATTGATGCAAGACTCTAGTCCTAGACTCTTAGACTCGTTGCTAGACTCAGATCCAGACTCATCCTCTAACTCGGACTCGCTCATCATAGATCCTTCGCCCACAGTAATCTTGAACATTTTGCCATTTGGAGCAGATATCTTGAGGGACTTTCTCCAGCCTTAGGCATTGAAAAGAGTTTCTTGATTGTCTTCGAGAGCCTTTATGCGAGCCTCGACTTTCTCAACACGGTCATAGAGCTCAGCTACAGCCGTTTCCAATGAGGTAGTCTTGAATTGCCTTTTGAGAGAATGAGTCCGAGCACCTAGTTATCACATGATTTTGAACTTTAGAACTTGGACTTCCCGACACATGATATGATATGCATGCAATGAATGAGACCTAGACTTGACTCTAAATGCCACTACGAAGATTCGGGATTTTGGATTTTGTACTTGTATTCGGGGTTTGCAACCAGTTGGAAGTGTTTGAGATGAGCCTTCATTCTTTTGTGGAAGTTGACTCCTTGGACTAGAACTTGCCATATTGAAAAGGAAGATTTTGACTTCTCGGAACTTGGACTATTTCAGGGGAATTTCAACCCATTGGATTTTGAAAATTGGACTTGTATTGCTTCAACGGATTTTCAATCCATTGGAAGTATTTTTAGGAGATTCGGGCATTGTATTATTTTGAGGGAATTTCTACCCGCTCGGAAGAGAATTGATTTTTGTATTATTTCAAGGGAATTTCCACCCGTCAATATTTTAGGGGAATTTCAACCCATTGGATCTTGGAATATTTTAGGGGGATTTCAACCCATCGAATGGAATTTTGAACTTGTATTATTTCTGGGGAGTTTCAACCCGTGGATTTCGAAGTATTTTAGGGGGATTTCAACCCATTGAAGTATTTTAGGGGAATTTCAACCCATTGAATAGAATTTGGAAATTGAATTTGTACTATTTTAGGGGAATTTCAACCCAATTTGGAATTTAGACTTGTATTATTTCAAGGGATTTTCAACCCATAATAGAATTTGAATTTGTACTATTTCAAGGGATTTTCAACCCATTGGAAAAGAGGGATTTGAATTTGTATTATTTCAAGGGATTTTCAACCCATTGGAAAAGAGGGATTTAAATTTCAACCCATTGGAAATGTTTTGAATTTTGTATTTGGAGCAATGGAAAGCAAGGATTTGTAGCTTGAAGATGAGTTTGAAGTTCGATTTTGATTCGAAGTTTGAACATTGAAATGGGAAAGAGGCACTTTTGTATAGAGCATGAGATGTTTGAATTTGAATATTCCGGCGTCACGCTATCATGAAATTTGAATTGGATTTGAAATTGGGAAAGTCCGGCATCATGCCGCCGTGGACTTGGAATTTTGAAGTGTTTGATCATGGAATTTTGAATTTGAAATTGAATGAGGAAAATCCGGCATTACGCCATCATGGATTCAGAATTGGGAAGTTTCGAATATGGGACTTGAGATTTGAAAGATTGAATATAGGAATTTTGAACTTGAGGTTTGAGAAATGGAATTGAAAAGTCGGTATTACGACGACATGACTCTGAACATTTGAACTTGAGGTTTAGAACTTCAAATTGGTAATTTGAACTCGAGGTTTGAGAAGTGGAATTGAAATGTTGATATTACGACGATATGAGTTTGGACATTTGAATTTGAGGTTTTGAGATCGAAATTGGTAATTTGAATTTGAGATTTTGAAGGATGGAATTGAACCTTTGAACACTTGAACTAGAATTAATCTTTTTGAACTTGGAAATTGGATGCTTGAACTAGAAAATCCGGCATGACGCCGTTAGAATTTGAAATTTTGATTAGAAAATCCGGCATTATGACGCCGTTGGATCGAATTGGAATTTGAAGTTTGGACTAGAAAATCCGGCATTATGACGCCGTTGGATTGGAATTTGAAATTGAAACTCGAAATTTGGACTATAAAATCCGGCATTATGACGCCGTTGGATTTGAATTTGAAATTGAAACTCGAAATTTGGACTAGAAAATCCGGCATTATGACGCCGTTGGATTGGATTGAAACTCTGAATTTGGACTAGAAAATCCGGCATTATGACGCCGTTGGATTTGATTTGAAATTGAAACTCGAAATTTTGACTAGAAAATCCGGCATTATGACGCCGTTGGATTGGATTTGTAATTGAAACTCGAAATTTGGACTAGAAAATCCGGTATTATGACGCCGTTGGATTTGAATTTGAAATTTGGCATTTGTGTGTGAGGCGTGTTTGAGGGCTTTGAATCGAATGGAGTGGCACTCCTAAAAGACCTTAAATCGGCGATTTTAAATGCATGAGGTTTGAATGATGCTCCTAGGGGTTTGGTTTCCTAGTTTGAGGCTAATTGGTTTTGGCAAGCTATAACTCGAGGTTAGCCATTCAAGCGTGCAAAGACGCCCACACAATGCACAAATAGCACGTTGTCACACTAACATGTATATGAATGCGACATGCAAAGTTCTCAACCTAAGGTCGGTCTAAGTTTTGTATGATGCACATGGTCGGCTTTGGGTGTCAAAAGGTACTCGACTAAGAGACGGATCCGGCGACAACTTGCACATCCGCCTAAGGGATGTGTGTGTCGGCAGACGGCCTCCATACTTGACATCGGGAATGTCAATTAGTAAATGCCAAGTTTCGGTAGGCAAGGAAATGGTCACACACTTTGGTCGGGAACCGTATGGAGATTTACCATTTCGTTGCCCCCGGGGCTAGCCCGAATGTAGAACACATCTGTTTGGGCAAGGTAGAAATTCGTTTTGCACAAATATGGTTTTCGAAAAATGCATGAAATGCCTAGAAATTGAAAATTGAAATCGTACTTGAATGTTGCATTTGAAAAGCTCGTTTTTCGGCATTCGTTCTCGAGGTTTGGGAGCGTCCTTCAAGATTCAAAAAAGAGACTAACTCCCAACACGAAAAGTTGAGCAAAAGTGGGCAACAGGCCACTGTGAGCCACTGTCCTGGATGCAGGCAGCGGCGTTTGGCGCAGGTGGCTGCGCCTGGCGCCAGTGCTGGCATCCAGTACTTAAGTATATTAGTGGCTTGTTGCTCGAAATCTGCTCGCATTTTCGAAATTGAAATTAGAAAATTCCCCAGTGGAGTCGCCAGAATTGTAGGGGGTGTTTTTTGGTAGTTTCCAATCCCTACAAGGGGGCGGTTTTCAGAAACCTTTGTATTTTTTACTTTGTAGGAGTTTCCACCAAACATTATTTAGGGTCTTGTTTGGAAAGACCGCAAATGACCCTATTTAGGATAAGACTTGAATCTTCGAAACGTATGGGTGAGATCCGGGCAAGGGAACGAGATGCTTATTCCGCGAGCTTTAGAAATAATTCAAGTGCGTGACACAACATTTTCGAAAATACCCTAGTTTAGACTATGTGGGTTTGAATTTAGGAAAAATTGAATTTCTACTTTGTATGGCGGTCACTTTGCTTTAAAGTTAATTTAAGTGAACCTAAGATCGGTTTGTCCAAGAAATTATCTTTGTTAAGCGTGATGTAACCTTGTATTTTGTTGTATTTAGCATGTGCGGTGATGAAAGCAATAAAGCAAATAAAGCAACATCACAATAGTAAATAAGTGCGGAATTCGTAAATACAAGACCCCCTAGAAATGGACTAGGGAGTAGGTCCACATTGCCTAGAAGGACTAGGCAAGTAAAGTTGCGGAATTTACATTGCGGAATTGAAATGCGAAATTGAAATTGCAATATTGAAAGGTGCGGAATTAAAATTGCGGAATTGAAAGGTGCATAATTGAAAGGTGCATAATTGAAAGGTGCATAATTGAAAGGTGCATGATTGAAATAGCAATATTGAAATAGAATTTAAGCACATGAGGTCCGAACGCCAAACGGCTACTTAATAATAAGTGCGTCCGACACGGAGTCAAAGCTGAAAAAATCTAAACTTAGGATGGATTGTTCACCCAAAGTATCCTAGATTTTGCATATAGAACTTGAACTTGAAAAGTTTGAAACTTGAAATGTTTGAACTTGAAATATTGAACTTGAACTTTGAAAGGATCCTAGTTTAGGGAAGTAGTCATGAGCAACCCTAAACATTGTTAGATCTTGAAATTTGAAAACTTGGACTTGTATATTGAAAAATGGAGTCTTGAATCTCAAAAGACTAAACCTTTAAAAGTTAGAAAGGTATCATCTTTGATTACTCCACACTTGAAAATGATTCTAGTTCAAAGAGATGGTTACAAGCAACTTTGAACATCCTTGAATCTTGAAAGTTTGCATTTTTGTATTTTGAAAAGTTTGGATTTTGAAAAGATGTATGATGTTGCAAGTGACATTTTTAGTAGTAAAAATGCCAACTTGCTAATCATTTTTGAAATAGGAAAATCAAAGAAACATGATTGAATATGGTGGGATTCGGAATTATCTATTTAGGTTTAGGCAAGAATTCCTTTTAGAGCTCCCAATTGCTTAGAACTTGAAAATCATATGTATTTTTGAAGGATTTTTGGATTTGGATTTGAGGCGTAATTTTGGTATTACGATGTCGTATCTTGAATCTCCCTCCCTTAATGCTTGGAATTAGGGGGGTTTTTATAGGGGTAATGGCTGCTAAACGCCAGCCATTGCCAGCCCAGCATGCAGCTGGCAGCGCTGGGCGCTGGTGACGTGGCGTGAATGCCGCCAAAACAAGGACGCGGGCTCCGTCCTTGATTTGTCTTGTATGGGTGTACCTTCGTACGAATATTACGAAGTTTGGCACGTAGTGTTTGCTTGGGGATTAAGACTTGATTTTGCGTCTAAAAACAAGCTGTTTCGGGTTTTTGAATTTCGGTTTTACGGGACGAGGCCCGGCTTGCTCGGTTTTGTGGGTCGGCGCCCGAATTTGACTTGCCTTATATGATTTTGAGTGGAAAAGGCTTGGTAAAACCAATGGAATGGTATACTAGGTGAGATTGTACTTGGATTTTGAAATTGGTTTTGGAAATTGTATTTTGTACCGAGTTCCGGAATGGGAACGGCCTCGGGGATTGGATTTTGGCTCTTGGATTTTGGAAATGTTATTAGCAATTGGGATTTCCGCACGGAGTTGCTCCAACCCCCTAGTAAGGATAATGGTATCGTCATCATCCCAGAGGGGAGACACGATTTAGGTGTCTACAGATATGGTGTTGTTGTGTAACAAGGCCTCTCGGAGAGTTGGATACTGTGAAAATGCATGGTCGTGCTCAGAATGTTTAAGGCTTAACCTTCTGTAAAAGTTTAACAGTTGAGCTTTGTAATCCGAGAAACACTTCTGGACCTAATAAGGATGGCTTGGATCTTACCTTATGTTAAGCAATTAAGTAACACTAAGCGGCAAAGGAATATGAATGCACACTTGTCTAAATGACAAGTGGGAGACTGAAGGAAATATGTCGTTCACCCAAGGTGCATTAAGTCTAATACCAAGGTTCAGATTAATTGCGAACAATTAATTCAGTTAGATCAAGTGATCGGAACAGCTATCTGGAGCAATGCTTCCGATCAGGGAGTTCTAATCTATATTAGGCTCACAACGTACTCTTAACTGAACCTATAAGGTCACACCAATGACATGTAACAGATCACCGGATTAAATGAATCGGAAATTCATTTAATAGCTTTTCGGGAATTAGTTTGAAAAAACGTATTATATGATACGACTTTGCATCGGAATCGTATATCGTATCGCGAATATTCATAAGTTGGGCGAAACAAATAATCGTATCGTACGATGGTGATTTTTCGTGTAAGATACGATAAATAATAGCCGTAAGGCGTTCGTCTCAAATACAAGCCGCATCGGAGTTGCCGACCCGTCGAGCTAAGCGCGCAAGGCCCAACGAGCCAGCGAGCTCGCAACGCAGCAAGCAAGCCAGCCCGCTTGGGCGTGGCAGCGCGCACAAAGGCGCAGCAACACAGCAGCGAGCAATGCAAAGGCCCACGGCCCTGTTAGGTTATGATACATATGATATTACATAAATCATGCGGAAACAACATTAACCCAGGATTACATATTATTTACACATAATCATATAGCATAATTTAGATGCATACTCTTTGTTGCGTGCCCTCCCTAGCTGCGCCCGAACCGAACAAGAACAAGTCTTTAGGACTCCAAGTGTCGTCCCTCCGTAGATAGTCCACAGCACGTCCGGATCCGCCTTAAGATTGACCAACTAGAATCGCCCTTAAGGTACTAGAATTTTCGGCACTTTTGAGCAAGATGTGTGACTGAATTTTCTCTCAAAAACTCACTTTGAATACTTTGAAAACTCGTTATAAATTGTGAGCCCAAGCCACATATTTATAGGGGTACGGAAAGGGAATTGGAATCCTATTCAGATACAAATTAATTAAACCTAGAATCCTACAAGAACTCTAATTAATTAATTTATCAAATAGAATTAGGAATTTAATCATTAACCGAACTCTGCACGTTTTAGGAATCGTGCATGAACACAAACACTTACGCACACACACACGGCAGCCACGATGGGCCGCCCATGCGCGTGCGTGCGAGCAGCCCACGCAGCGAGGCCTACGCGAGCTACAAGCCCACGTAGCTCCTGCGCGCGCTGCGCGCGCTGTGCGTGCTGCCACGGCCTGCTGGGCCTGGCCTTGCGCTGGGCCTGGCGTGGCCTTGGCTGTTCGTGTGGCGCGCTTGGCTTGCTGGGCGATGGCCTGGCTTCGTGCTGGGCCCTCGTCCGGCAGGCCTCGTCTGATGCTTATTCGTACGATACGCTTCCGATTAAATTTCCGATTCCGGAATTCATTTCCGATACGAACAATATTTAACATTTCCGATTCCGAAATTAATTTCCGTTTCGAACAAATATTTAATATTTCCGTTTCCGGAATTATTTTCCGATTCCGATAATATTTCCGATTCTGACCATATTTCCGTTTCCGGCAATATTTCCGATTCTGGTAATATTTCCATTTCCGATAATATTTTCCGATACGTACCATGTTTCCGTTTCCGGCAACATCTACGACTTGGATAATATTTATATTTCCGATACGATCCATATTTCCGTTTCCGGTAATATCATCGTTTCCGGAGTATTCATTTCTTGCCTGTGACGATCTCAGCTCCCACTGAAACCAAGATCCGTCGATTCCGAATATTCATAGATGGAGTATTTAATGCCATTAAATACTTGATCCGTTTACGTACTATTTGTGTGACCCTACGGGTTCAGCCAAGAGTAAGCTGTGGATTAATATCATTAATTCCACTTGAACTGAAGCGGCCTCTAGCTAGGCATTCAGCTCACTTGATCTCACTGAATTATTAACTTGTTAATTAATACTGAACCGCATTTATTAGACTTAACATAGAATGCATACTTGGACCAAGGGCATTATTTCCTTCAGTCTCCCACTTATCCTTAGGGACAAGTGTGCATTTCCTAATTCCTTTGTCGCTCGATGCTTGCTCTTGAACATAAGGTAAGAGTTGTCATCCTTATTATGTCCAGAGGTGTTCCTCGGTTTCAGAGTTCAACTGATCAAATAAACAGATAACCATAGCCTATGATTCATCCGAGCATGGCCATGCATTTCACAGTTTCTAGCTCTCCGAGTGGCCTTGTACAACTTTTAAGCATCTCATCCCGATTTATGGGAGGACAATCCCAATCTTGCGATCTTGAGATTAGACTTCGTTTGATAGGTGATTACCTGAGCGTTGCCTTTATAGCCTCCTTTTACGGTGCGACGGTTGGTCAACGTCAAAGCAACCAGTTCTCAAACAAGTAATCTCAAATCACTCAGGTATTGAGGATTTAGTGTCTAATAATTTAATGAAATTTACTTATGACAGACTTTCATCTCTTACAGTAAAGTTTCATAGGTCTTGTCCGATACTAGTCTTCCCAAAGTAAGTATCTATGCAAATGATTATGACATTGCCATGTCCACATAGTTCAAGAAACAGAACTACTAGTCATCTTGCATTCTAATCGTCTAACGTTTTCTATGCGTCCAATTTTATAGAAAACTCCGATTAGGGACCATTTTCAACCTTTGACATTCAAGTTCACTTGATAGACATTTCTTAGTCACAGGACTGGTCCTGACAGTCTATCTTGAATATATCGTCAAATTTGAAGGGACTCATCATTTAATACTAAACCAAGATTAAATGGAATATGAAAATACATTTCATATATGATAAATGTTCAACCCTAATGTTTTACAACCATGGGCCTCAAACCCATCTTTAAAACAGTTCATGGAATTCAAAGCTATGCTTGATTTCCAGTGCTACAACGTGAGTGTTGCTTCTCACTTCTTGCATAGGTTTAGTTATCATGCTTTGCCAATCTTAATATACTTTTCATCGAATGTTCTTTGAGATATGATGATAAGATCTTTTCGAGTTTGTTTATTATGTGATCTAGTCTTTCTTACTTCGATGGTGGTTTTACTCATTTTGCAATGAAGAACCATCAAGTTAGCAGACGTTTTTCTTGCTTCAAGAGTGGTTCTACGCATTTTTCAATGAAGAACCATCAAGCCAGCAGATAGGTGATCTACCCAAGTTCAGTGAAGAACTTTAAACAACCCTGTTTTATTGCTTCTTAGGCAATAATTACTTTTACTTCAACTGTATAGGTTGCTAGTGATGCTTTGTTTGGATTTACCTATCCAAGCAGTTCATAGATATGTGGAAGATTCTCCAACTATATCTTAGAACATAGAAATTATTATTTTAATTTCCCACGCAACTACTCATGGTCTCCAACCCATGTTGCCATTTTCAAAACACGATGCTCTATAGCTCGTCCTTATTAATGGTTAACTCCAAGGGAATCTTGCTTGATCCTTTGCCAGTGTTTATGCGTGAAGCATCAATATTTAGCATATCTTTATTTCCTTGAATCAAGAACTATTCCTATGTACCCCTTTTAAGTACCATAAGTTTTTCTTGATCTCAATCTAGTTGATCTTTACTTAGATCAATAGAGATTGGTATATGTTCGTCATGCCTAAAGTCACACGATACGTTTTTGGCGATCCTCATATTATATCATACATGATAAATTCTTTTGCAGAATAATTCCCAATTGAATTCTATTCATGTAACTTTAGCTTATCTAGTTTCAGTAGATACTAAATTTAGCTAGATTCTTTGACATATAATATAGGTTAAGAATCTCATTTAGACTCTTTGATGTTTAACTTAGTAAATGCTTATACATAGTTCAAACATCCTTTACTTAGATTTATTCACATGGGTCGAATATCTCCAATGGAGACTTTCGTGTTTGATTTAGTAAATGCCATTACTTAATCCAAAACAATATCATAAGATCTTTGTAAATAGATCTTAATACCCAGTACGTACTAAGTTTCGCCATGGTCCATCATTGATGAATAATTTCAAATCTAAGTCATTAGCATTTGAATGTTATTTCACAATAGAGAGATATGTGTGATACACACAGGACCAATTAAGTTTTACGTACTCCCACTAAACTTCTTATATATCTATAAGAATCATGTATATTTTATGAAACTAAAATGCTTATTAGCTTCACTTAAAATACAGTTCCAATTCCCAATTGCTTGCTTAAATCTGTACTTAGATTTTATAAGCTAGCTTTGTTTTTCAAGCATTTATTTGGATCCACAAATCCTATGATATACCATGTACATAGTTTATTCCAACATTTTATTGAGGAATTGTTTTGTCATCCAATTGCCATATGTACCAATATGCAATCATTGCTTGATTTATAGACTTGAGCATTATGATTATGCATGAGGTTTCAACACAATCCATGCCATGAATTTTCTTGTAACCTTTAGCAACTAATCTAGCTTTGTGTGTGAACACAATTCTATGTTTGATGGTTTTTATCCTTAAAACAAACTTACAACCAATAGGTGTGAAACTATTCTTGCAAATCAACAAAATTTCAATTTTGTCATCAAAACATTGAGTATGTTTTATGGCCTCTAACCATTTAAACATATAGTCTATATATGGCCTCTAACCATTTTAGGGAATCTGGGTTTCGTCATAGCTTTCTTACAAGTCACAAACTCATTAATCTACATGATAATAGTTTGACTGCAAGTTGTAGGTTTCTTCACTATCTAATGGAAGAATCGTATAGCTTTAATGACCTGAACTCCATGTTTCTTCACTATCTAATAGAAGAATCTCATAGTTCCAGTGACTTGAACTCTATGCCTACTTGGGTATAGAACATCAAACAACAGAATATCAATAGCCACTTGAAAGTCCTTTGAATATTCTGTTCTCCTTGAAGCACTTGTAAAGTCTTCTAAGAGATGTCTATTCTTTAAAGCCACTTCTAAAGTCCTTAAAGAATAAGTTCGGATTTTCTGAAGCACTTCGAAAAGCCTCCGGAATGTCCGTTTATGTTTGTTGTTCGCCTCGAAGACTTTCGAGGTCTATTTTCTCCCACTTGTCATTTTGGAAACGAATCTCCAAAAGGACATCATTTCGAGCAAACAAACATTATGTTCTCAAAAATTCGTGGTAGAAACAATACCCTTGTGTCTCATTTGAATAAATCACAATGAAACATATATTTAGACTTGGGCCTTAGTTTGTTGAATAACAAACACTAAGCTCCCACTGAGTTTAGCAACTCTTTAGATATATTTAATTGAAAAGATATCCTGAAATTACTTTTCAATAGCTTTGACGAATTTGGTTTAGTTTGGTGGTAGTTGAGCATTTTGTTTTAGAAATTATAGGAAAAGTCTTTATGATTCATCATTGATCGAATCAAGTACTAATTGACTTCGATCATTCCAACGTAGATATGCCATATCTTATGGAGCTAGATTGTGAAATTACAACACACAATCATTGATGATCATATTTGGTCTCAAGTAATCATCAACATGATCTAACCTAGATCTTTATGATTTCTTACCAAGTGGGATTTATACTTCTGAATCTTTGAACTAGCCAAACAGATTCAAACTTATATCACATTGAGTAAATAAACCTATATTCACTCAAATCCATGTGAAATAATAAAGTCATAAAATCTTTCTTTTAGCTTTGAACTCTATTGTCTAGGCGTTCTAACAATAGTTCATATTCTTTGTTACTTTCAACAAGTAAGACTAGCTTGTCTTAAGTTGATCTAGAAATCAACCAACTTTCAAAAGGTCCATCAAAATAGAGCTTATGAATGTTAACTTGTTGATATGGTCTAAGCAACAATGCCAAAGATTAGTGGAACTCAAATCAAGGGGTTGATTTGAACCTAGTAAAGTTCTTTAAAGAGTTGTTTGTTTTAATCAAGCATATTGACTCAACCTGTAATTGACCATTTCATTCAAATAAACAAACAAACATTGTTTTTGTTTTTCTTGAATGTGAGTCTTTCTGTGTTTGAAAACAGAAATTTAGGTATGTTGATTATGGAACAAAATAGCCATTAAGTTCCAGCCTTTGAAAGGACTTAAAACAAACTAGATGACCCTACAACTAATGTAGCATTGCCATGCTTCATTTCCCACTTGTAGGTCATTAGTGTATCCTAGCTTCCATTGTTTGAGTTATTACCGAAGTAAGAACCTCAAGCGGTATATGATACCAAGGAAGTTTGATTGCTAGGTCACTTCTCTTTAAACATAAACTTATAGGTAGAAACGGAATCGTAAATTCCTTTCATATGTTCCTTTGTTTTCCTATTTCTTGTACCCTTTCTTATAGTCTTAAGAATTGAATTCTTTAGTGTTGACTTTTATACTTTGTTAGACATGTCCAATGTCACCAACAAGGTTCTTTACCATTTTAATTTATGTTGAATATTTTGTTTCAACTAGATGATCTTACCAGAAGCTTCTAAATTTCTCTAAGTATCGATCTATTCGAATGTCTAGTGACTAGACTCATTCGAGAATTAAATGGACAAAGATATTAGGTTGTTAACCATTGGTAAGGCTGAGCGTTTAAACTCAATGCTTTATGATCTCAAAACTACATTGTATTTTGAATTCACAAGCACCAATTGGTTTGCCATTCGATTTTGATATTCGAAAACAACCATAAAAGTCGATATAAGAAACGTACATTTTAAATTGCTCACTTTCTCTCTTTTCCGTGAATCGTTCTTGGATTCACTACCAATCGAGGAAATTTACTGTTACCTTTCTAAAAGGATTTATTGCAGTGCAAGATATTTAATTATAAACAATAATTAAAACATACATTGAAGCATGCAAAGCCTAAACATTTATCATGAATAATAACTTGAAATTAAAGCAACCATGCAATTCAAACAAGTTATTAGCATTTTATTCGATTTTATTGTTCCGGCAGGTGTGAATAAAATGATTCCAAGATCCTAAAATCATTGAAGAACTAAGCACAGTTTGTCGACTTAATCCTAAAACATCTTAGGTAAGCAAAATCCTTTTCCTAATAGTCTAGAAACAATTCTTGGTTGATAGGTACGTCTAAGAACTTATTAGGTAAACCTATCGATTTTGCCACGACATAAAAGGACTCCTTACTTATATCGTTGAGTTTCACCAAAACTAACATGTACTCACAATTATTTGTGTACCTTGCCCCTTTAGGACCAATAAGTAACACCTCGCTGAGCGAAAACTATTACTAGATTGATGTAAAGGATATCCAAGCAAGTGTATATTTTGGCATGGCACCTTATAACTCAATTTTTAAGTTTGGAACTTAAGGCTCTTACTATGTTGGTTAGATTTTAAGTGAACTAAAATCCTTAATCATGCAACATAATCAAGCCACAATCTCATGCATAATTAAGACATATTTAAAGCAATAAATAACTTAAAGCATGCATAAGATAAATGTGATCTAGTATGGCCCGACTTCATCTTGAAGCTTTAACTTCAAAGTCCGTCTTGAAAATCTCCGTGGGAGGCACCATTTTCTTCAAATAGGATAAGCTATAACTAATTACAACTATTTGATGGTACGCAGACCATATTTGAATTGAAAAATAACTTTGGTACTTTAGACCAATTACATTCAAATTAATGGTACGCAGACCATATTTTCTATCCTATTTGGGCCATACTAGTCACTTCATAACCTGCAAAACAGTACATATACAATATATATATACCATTCACCCATTCATTATCATGAATGGCCCACATAGCTGGTTAGTAAAACACATTATACATCACGTAAACATTTGCAGCAATTAATCAAGGGCACCAATAATCTACCAATTATTCAGTCCTTATTAATTCTAATCAAGTTGTTTTAACCTTAAGGATTTGTAGACCTAATCAAGAGTTTATGACTAAAAAGCGCTCCCACTTAAACCAATAAATTCATATGCTTTACCAATTTTAAACATAAAAATGTATTTCTAGTCCAACCGGAAACATACAAATTTAATTAAAATTTAAAGCTCATATCAATTTATAATTGAATCCAAAAATTTAATTTAATTTCAGTCGTATTTAAATTAATAAAATTTATTATAATTACAATATTCAAAATTAAAATCCAAGAAAATAATTTAAATTATTAATTTTAAAATTAATTAAAATTACGCAAACTGAAAATTTCAAATTAAACAATCAAAACGATCTAATCGCTACGCAAACACCCTACGCATCGCACGCCCATGGGCCACACGCACACAGCCATCGCTGGCCATGTGCGCGCACCCTCACGCGCTCGTCGCATAGCTGCTGCATCTTCCATCGCAAGCCATCGCACGCTGTGGTGCTCGCTGCGCGCGCGCCAGCGCTCGATGCACGCGAGCCATCGCTCGCTGTGCGCGCTCGCCAGCGCTCGCTGCGCGCGCTCCATCGCTCGCTGTGCGCGCGAGCCATCGCTCGCTGTGCGCGCGAGCCATCGCTCGCTGTGCGCGAGCAATTCCGCGCGATCAACGCTGGGCGCAGCGCTCGTGGCACGCGAGCTTGCGCTCGCTGCGCGCGAGGCTGCGCGCCCTTGCGCGAGGCAGTGCGCGTTGTGGCGCAGCTCGCTTGCTGCCCACACGCGACTGCCATGGCTTGCCTTTCGCCCATGCCCATTCGTCCATAGCTCGTGGCCCACGACACAAGGCAGGGCTGCTGCCTTGTGCTCGTGCACCATGCCTTGCTCATTGCATTCGTGCCGCACGGGCGACGAGCTCCCTTGCTCGTCGTCGCATGCCCGCACTATACAACACCCCTTAAGGGTAACACGAAGCGTCCATTGCTTTGTGCGTGCAAGTTATATGAACGAATCGCATAAAATTTAAAAATTTATATTTAAAATTAATGACAAATTAATAAATGATATTAATTTCATAATTTTAGGGCGAAAAATCGAAAATTTATTATTCAATTGATTTCCGATTATCATGGATTCAAGCCTAGGTCATAAAAATTTAAAATTTATCATAAATTTACAATTTTTATGGTGGTTTTAATCATAGGTTTCTAATTAAATTATAATTAATTATGAAAATCAAATTAATTCTAAATTATTCTAATTTTCAACAAATTAATCATAATTACAAATTAGATTGCATAATTAACAAGGCTAGGCATTCAAACTTGTTAAACATATACAGTAGGTCAATCAAAAATTCAAGATTTATCAACAAGAATCGCAAATATTTAATTTAACATCTTAAATTTACGAAATTTTGCATTCGAAAAACTAAAACCTTCGAAAAGTCATAGTTAGGCTTCGAATTTGAGAATTCTGGGTTCGGCAGAAAAATATTAGTTTTGTCAAAATTTTAGAATGCCTTTTACATGCGGAATTGACACAAAAATCTCTCGATTTGGATGAGTAACGAAGAAACTGCCGAAAAACTGCGTACGTATAATTAAATAAACGCAATTTGCAATTAATTAACAATTACGAAAATTAATCACCCCTTTTAATTCATGCAAATTTGTAATATTTAACCATGTTCATGCAATTTAGATTATGAAAATAATAAGGTGCTCGTGATAACACTGTTAGGTTATGATACATATGATATTACATAAATCATGCGGAAACAACCATTAACCCAGGATTACATATTATTTACACATAATCATATAGCATAATTTAGATGCATACTTTTTGTTGCGTGCCCTCCCTAGCTGCGCCCGAACCGAAGAAGAACAAGTCTTTAGGACTCCAAGTGTCGTCCCTCCGTAGATAGTCCACAGCACGTCCGGATCCGCCTTAAGATTGACCAACTAGAATCGCCCTTAAGGTACTAGAATTTTTGGCACTTTTGAGCAAGATGTGTGACTGAATTTTCTCTCAAAAACTCACTTTGAATACTTTGAAAACTCGTTATAAATTGTGAGCCAAAGCCACATATTTATAGGGGTATGGAAAGGGAATTGGAATCCTATTCAGATACAAATTAATTAAACCTAGAATCCTACAAGAACTCTAATTAATTAATTTATCAAATAGAATTAGGAATTTAATCATTAACCGAACTCTGCACGTTTTAGGAATCGTGCATGAACACAAACACTTACGCACACACACACGGCAGCCACGATGGGCCGCCCATGCGCGTGCGTGCGAGCAACCCACGCAGCGAGGCCTACGCGAGCTACAAGCCCACGTAGCTCCTGCGCGCGCTGCGCGCGCTGTGCTCGCTGCCACGGCCTGCTGGGCCTGGCCTTGCGCTGGGCCTGGCGTGGCCTTGGCTGTTCGTGTGGCGCGCTTGGCTTGCTGGGCGATGGCCTGGCTTCGTGCTGGGCCCTCGTCCGGCAGGCCTCGTCCGATGCTTATTCGTACGATACGCTTCCGATTAAATTTCCGATTCCGGAATTCATTTCCGATACGAACAATATTTAACATTTCCGATTCCGGAATTAATTTCCGTTTCGAACAAATATTTAGTATTTCCGTTTCTGGAATTATTTTCCGATTCCGATAATATTTCCGATTCTGACCATATTTCCGTTTCCGGCAATATTTCCGATTCTGGTAATATTTCCATTTCCGATAATATTTTCCGATACGTACCATGTTTCCGTTTCCGGCAACATCTACGACTTGGATAATATTTATATTTCCGATACGATCCATATTTCCGTTTCCGGTAATATCATCGTTTCCGGAGTATTCATTTCTTGCCTGTGACGATCTCAGCTCCCACTGAAACCAAGATCCGTCGATTCCGAATATTCATAGATGGAGTATTTAATGCCATTAAATACTTGATCCGTTTACGTACTATTTGTGTGACCCTACGGGTTCAGCCAAGAGTAAGCTGTGGATTAATATCATTAATTCCACTTGAGCTGAAGCGGCCTCTAGCTAGGCATTCAGCTCACTTGATCTCACTGAATTATTAACTTGTTAATTAATACTGAACCGCATTTATTAGACTTAACATAGAATGCATACTTGGACCAAGGGCATTATTTCCTTCAGTCTCCCACTTGTCCTTAGGGACAAGTGTGCATTTCCTAATTCCTTTGTCGCTCGATGCTTGCTCTTGAACATAAGGTAAGAGTTGTCATCCTTATTATGTCCAGAGGTGTTCCTCGGTTTCAGAGTTCAACTGATCAAATAAACAGATAACCATAGCCTATGATTCATCCGAGCATGGCCATGCATTTCACAGTTTCTAGCTCTCCGAGTGGCCTTGTACAACTTTTAAGCATCTCATCCCGATTTATGGGAGGACAATCCCAATCTTGCGATCTTGAGATTAGACTTCGTTTGATAGGTGATTACCTGAGCGTTGCCTTTATAGCCTCCTTTTACGGTGCGACGGTTGGTCAACGTCAAAGCAACCAGTTCTCAAACAAGTAATCTCAAATCACTCAGGTATTGAGGATTTAGTGTCTAATAATTTTAATGAAATTTACTTATGACAGATTTTCATCTCTTACAGTAAAGTTTCATAGGTCTTGTCCGTACTAGTCTTCCCAAAGTAAGTATCTATGCAAATGATTATGACATTGCCATGTCCACATAGTTCAAGAAACAGAACTACTAGTCATCTTGCATTCTAATCGTCTAACGTTTTCTATGCGTCCAATTTTATAGAAAACTCCGACTAGGGACCATTTTCAACCTTTGACATTCAAGTTCACTTGATAGACATTTCTTAGTCACAGGACTGGTCCTGACAGTCTATCTTGAATATATCGTCAAATTGAAGGGACTCATCATTTAATACTAAACCAAGATTAAATGGAATATGAAAATTCATTTCATATATGATAAATGTTCAACCCCAATGTTTTACAACCATGGGCCTCGAACCCATCTTTAAAACATTTCATGGAATTCAAAGCTATGCTTGATTTCCAGTGCTACAATGTGAGTGTTGCTTTCTCACTTGTTGCATAGGTTAAGTTATCATGCTTTGCCAATCTTAATATCTTTTTCATCGAATGATATTCGAGATAGGATGATAAGATCTTTTGAGTTTTTTTATTATGTGATCTAATCTTTCTTACTTCGATAGTGGTTCTACGCATTTTGCAATGAAGAGCCATCAAGTTAGCAGACATGTGATCCACCAAAGTTCAATGAAGAACTCATTAATATAAACAACTCTGTTTTATTGCTTCTTAGGCAATAAGTACTTTTACTTCAACTGTTTAGGTTGCTAGTGATGCTTTGTTTGGATTTACTTATCCAAGCAGTTCACAGACATGTGGAATACTTTCCAGCTGTATCTTAGAACATAGAAATTAATATTTTAATTTCCCACGCAACAACTCATGGTCTCCAATCCATGTTGCCATTTCAAAACACGATGCTCTATAGCTCGTCCTTATCAATGGTTAACTCCAAAGGGTCTTGCTTGATCCTTTGCCAGTGTTTATGCGTGTAGCATCAATATTTAGCATATCTTTGTTTCCTTGAATCAAGAACTATTCCTATGTACCTTTTCAAGTATCATAAGTATTCTTGATCTCAATCTAGTTGATTCACTTAGATCAATAGAGATTGGTATATGTTCGTCATGCCTAAAGTCATACGATACGTTTTTGGCGATCCTCATATTATATCATACATGATAAATTCTTTTGCAGAATGATTCCCAATTGAATTCCATTCATGTAACTTTAGCTCATCTAGTTTCAGTAGATACTAAATCCAGCTAAATTCTTTGACATATAATATAGGTGAAGAATCTCATTTGATTCTTTGATGTTAACTTAGTAAATGCTTATACATAGTTCAAACATTCTTTTACTTAGATTTATTCACATGGGTCGAATATCTCCAATGGAGATTTTCGTGTTTGATTTAGTAAATGCCTTTACTTAATCCAAAACAACATCATAAGATCTTTGTAAATAGATCTTAATACCCAGTATGTACTAAGTTTCGCCATGGTCCATCATTGATGAATAATTTCAAATCTAAGTCATTAGTATTTGAATGTTATTTCTCAATAGAGAGATATGTGTGTGATACACATAGGACCAATTAAGTTTTACGTACTCCCACTAAACTTCTTATATCTCTATAAGAATCATGTATATTTTATGAAACTAAAATACTTATTAGCTTCACTAAAATACAATTCCAATTCCCAATTGCTTGCTTAAATCTGTACTTAGATTTCCTAAGCTGGCATTCATTTCAAGCATTATTTGGATCCCCAAATCCTATGACATGCCATGTACATAGTTTTCTTCCAACATTTGATTGAGGAATATGTTTTGTCATCCAATTGCCATATGTACCAATATGCAATCATTGCTTGATTTATAGACATGAGCATTACGATTATGCATGAGGTTTCAACACAATCCATGTCATGAATTTGCTTGTAACCTTTAGCAACTAATCTAGCTTTGCGTGTGAACACAATTCCATGTTTGATGGTTTTTATCCTTAAAACAAACTTGCAACCAGTAGGTGTGAAACTATTCTTGCAAATCAACAAAATTTCAATTTTGTCATCAAAACATTGAGTATGTTTTATGGCCTCTAACCATTTAAAACATTTGAGTCTATATATGGCCTCTAACCATTTTAGGGAATCTGGGTTTCGTCATAGCTTTCTTACAAGTCACAAACTCATTAATCTACATGATAATAGTTTGACTGCAAGTTGTAGGTTTCTTCACTATCTAATGGAAGAATCGTATAGCTTTAATGACCTGAACTCCATGTTTCTTCACTATCTAATAGAAGAATCTCATAGTTCCAGTGACTTGAACTCTATGCCTACTTGGGTATAGAACATCAAACAACAGAATATCAATAGCCACTTGAAAGTCCTTTGAATATTCTGTTCTCCTTGAAGCACTTGTAAAGTCTTCTAAGAGATGTCTATTCTTTAAAGCCACTTCTAAAGTCCTTAAAGAATAAGTTCGGATTTTCTGAAGCACTTCGAAAAGCCTCCGGAATGTCCGTTTATGTTTGTTGTTCGCCTCGAAGACTTTCGAGGTCTATTTTCTCCCACTTGTCATTTTGGAAACGAATCTCCAAAAGGACATCATTTCGAGCAAACAAACATTATGTTCTCAAAAATTCGTGGTAGAAACAATACCCTTGTGTCTCATTTGAATAAATCACAATGAAACATATATCTATACTTGGGCCTTAGTTTGTCGAATGACAAACACTAAGCTCCCACTGAGTTTAGCAACTTTCTAGATATATATTATCGAAAAGATATTCTGAAATTTCTTTTCTATAGCTTTGACGAATTTAGTTTAGTTTGGTGGTAGTTGAGCATTTTGTTTTAGAAATTAAAGGAAAAGTCTTTATGATCCATCATTGATCGAATCAAGTACTAATCGACTTCGATCATTCCAACTTAGATATGCCATATCTTATGGAGCTAGATTGTGAATTTTACTACACAATCATTGATGATCATTCTTGATTTAAGTAATCATCAACATGATCTAACTTAGATCTTTATGATTTCTTACCAAGTGGGATTTATACTTCTGAATCTTTGAACTAGCCAAACAGATTCAAACTTATATCACATTGAGTAAATAAACCTATATTCACTCAAATCTGTGTGAAATAATAAAGTCATAAAACCTTTCTTTAGCTTTGAACTCTTTTGTCTAGGCGTTCTAACAATAGTTCATATCTTTTGTTACTTTCAACAAGTAAGACTAGTCGTCTTAAATTGATCTAGAAATCAATGAACTTTCAAAAGTCCATCAAAATAGAGCTTTTGAATGTTAATTTGTTGATATGGTCTAAGCAACAATGCCAAAGATTAGTGGAACTCAAATCAAGGGGTTGATTTGAACCTAGTAAAGTTCTTTAAAGAGTTGGTTGTTTTAATCAAGCATATTGACTCAACCTGTAATTGACCATTTCATTCAAATAAACAAACAAACATTGTTTTTGTTTTTCTTGAATGTGAGTCTTTCTGTGTTTGAAGCAGAAATTTAGGTATGCTGATTATGGAACAAAATAGCCATTATGTTCCAGCCTTTGAAAGGACTTAAAACAAACTTAGATGACCCTACAATTAATGTAGCAATCCCATGCTTCATTTCCCACTTGTAGGTCATTAGTGTATCCTAGCTTCCATTGTTTGAGTTATTACCGAAGTAAGAACCTCAAGCGGTATATGATACCAAGGAAGTTTGATTGCTAGGTCACTTCTCTTTAAACATAAACTTATAGGTAGAAACGGAATCGTAATTCCTTTCATTTGTTCCTCGTTTTCCTATTTCTTGTACCCTTTCTTATAGTCTTAAGAATTGAATTCTTTAGTGTTGACTTTTATACTTTGTTAGACATGTCCAATGTCACCCCAAAAAGGTTCTTACCATTTAATTTATGTTGAATATTTTGTTTCAACTAGATGATCTTACCAGAAGCTTCTAAAGTTCTCTAAGCATCGATCTATTCGAATGTCTAGGGACTAGACTCATTCGAGAATTAAATGGACAAAGATATTAGGTTGTTAACCATTAGTAAAGCTGAGCGTATTAAACTCAATGATTTATGATCTCAAAACTACATTGTATTTTGAATTCACAAGCACCAATCGGTTCGCCATTCGACTTTGATACTCGAAAACAACCATAAAAGTCGCTAAAAGAAACGTACATTTTAAATTGCTCACTTTCTCTCATTTCCGTGAATCGTTCTTGGATTCACTACCAATCGAGGAAATTTACCGTTACCTTTCTAAAAGGATTTACTGCAGTGCAAGATATTTAATTATAAACAATAATTAAGACATACATTGAAGCATGCGAAGTCTAAACATTTATCATGAGTAATAACTTGAAAATTAAAGCAATCATGCAATTTTAACAAGTTATTAGCATTTTATTCGAATATATTGTTCCGGCAGGTGTGAATAAAATGATTCCAAGATCCTAAAATCGTTGAAGAATTAAGCACAGTTTGTCGACTTAATCCTAAAACATCTTAGGTAAGCAAAAGCCTTTTGCTAATAGTCTAGAAACTATTCTTGGTTGATAGGTACGTCTAAGAACTTATTAGGTAAACCTATCGATTTTGCCACGACATAAAAGGACTCCTTACTTATATCGTTGAGTTTCACCAAAACTAACATGTACTCACAATTATTTGTGTACCTTGCCCCTTTAGGACCAATAAGTAACACCTCGCTGAGCGAAAACTATTACTAGATTGATGTAAAGGATATCCAAGCAAGTGTATATTTTGGCATGGCACCTTTTAACTCAATTTTTAAGTTTGGAACTGAAGGCTCTTACTATGTTGGTTAGATTTTAAGTGAACTAAAATCCTTAATCATGCAACATAATCAAGCTATTGATCTCATGCATTTTAAGACATATTTAAAAGCAATAAATAACTTAAAGCATGCATAAGATAAATGTGATCTAGTATGGCCCGACTTCATCTTGAAGCTTTGACTTCAAAGTCCGTCTTGAAAATCTCCGTGGGAGGCACCATTTTCTTCAAATAGGATAAGCTATAATTAAAACTAATTACAACTATTTGATGGTACGCAGACCATATTTGAATTGAAAAACAACTTTGGTACTTTAGACCAATTACATTCAAATTAATGGTACGCATACCATATTTTCTATCCTATTTGGGCCATACTAGTCACTTCATAACCTGCAAAACAGTACATATACAATATATACCATTCACCCATTCATTATCATGAATGGCCCACATAGCTGGTTAGTAAAACACATTATGCATCACGTAAACATTTGCAGCAATTAATCAAGGGCATCAATAATCTACCAATTATTCAGTCCTTATTAATTCTAATCAAGTTGTTTTAACCTTAAGGATTTGTAGACCTAATCAAGAGTTTATGACTAAAAGGGCTCCCACTTAAACCAATAAATTTATATGCTTTACTAATTTTAAACATAAAAATGTATTTCTAGTCTAACCGGAAACATACAAATTTAATTAAAATTTAAAGCTCATATGAATTTATAATTGAATCCAAAAAGTTTAATTTAATTTCAGTCGTATTTAAATTAATTCATGATTTTAATTTTAGTAAAATAATTAGAATAAATAAAATTTATTATAATTACAATATTCAAAATTAAAATCCAAGAAATAATTTAAATTATTAATTTTAAAATTAATTAAAATTACGTAAACTGAAAAATTTCAAATTAAACATTCAAAAAGATCTAATCGCAACGCAAACACCCTACGCATCGCACGCCCATGGGCCACACGCACACAGCCATCGCTGGCCATGTGCGCGCAGCCCATGCGCTCGTCGCATAGCTGCTGCATCTTCCATCGCAAGCCATCGCACAAGTGGTGCTCGCTGCGCGCGCGCCAGCGCTCGACGCACGCGAGCCATCGCTCGCTGTGCGCGCTCGCCAGCGCTTGCTGCGCGCGCTCCAGCGCTTGATGCACGCGAGCCATCGCTCGCTGTGCGCGAGCAATTGCGCGCGATCAACGCTGGGCGCAGCGCTCGTGGCACGCGAGCTTGCGCTCGCTGCGCGCGCTTGCGCGAGGCAGTGCGCGTTGTGGCGCAGCTCGCTTGCTGCCCACACACGACTGCCATGCCTTGCCTTCGCCCATGCCCATTCATCCATAGCTCGTGGCCCACGACACAAGGCAGGGCTGCTGCCTTGTGCTCGTGCACCATGCCCCTGCTCATTGCATTCGTGCCGCACGGGCGACGAGCTCCCTTGCTCGTCGTCGCATGCCTGCACTATACAACACCCCTTAAGGGTAACACGAAGCGTCCATTGCTTTGTGCGTGCAAGTTATATGAACGAATCGCATAAAAATTTAAAATTTATATTTAAAATTAATGACAAATTAATAAATAATATTAATTTCATAATTTTAGGGCGAAAAATCGAAAATTTATTATTCAATTGATTTCCGATTATTATGGATTCAAGCCTAGGTCATAAAAATTTAAAATTTATCATAAATTTACAATTATTATGGTGGTTTTTAATCATAGGTATCTAATTTAAATTATAATTAATTATGAAAATCAAATTAATTTTAAATTATTCTAATTTTCAACAAATTAATCATAATTACAAATTAGATTGCATAATTAACAAGGCTAGGCATTCAAACTTGTTAAACATATACAGTAGGTCAATCAAAAATTCAAGATTTATCAACAAGAATCGCAAATATTTAATTTAACATCTTAAATTTACGAAATTTTGCATTCGAAAAACTAAAACCTTCAAAAAGTCATAGTTAGGCTTCGAATTTGAGAATTCTGGGTTCGGCAGAAAAATACTGTTTTTGTCAAAATTTTAGAATGCCTTTTACATGCGGAATTGACACAAAAATCACTCGATTTGGATGAGTAACGAAGAAACTGCCGAAAAACTGCGTACGTATAATTAAATAAACGCAATTTGCAATTAATTAACAATTACGAAAATTAATCACCCCTTTTAATTCTTGCAAATTTGTAATATTTAACCATGTTCATGCAATTTAGATTATGAAAATAATAAGAGGCTCGTGATACCACTGTTAGGTTATGATACATATGACAATTCATAAATCATGCGGAAAAACCATTTAGCCAGGAATACATATTATTTACACATAATCATATAGCATAGTTTAGATGCATACTCTTTGTTGCGTGCCTTCCCTAGCTGCGCCCGAACCGAACAAGAACAAGTCTTTAGGACTCCAAGTGTCGTCCCTCCGTAGATAGTCCACAGCACGTCCGGATCCGCCTTAAGATTGACCAACTAGAATCGCCCTTAAGGAACTAAAGAATTTCGGCACTTATAGTCAAGAAATGTGTCTGAATTTTCTCTCAAAAACTCACTTTGAATACTTGAATAATCTCTGAAAATATGTGACCCTAGGCACTTATTTATAGAGTTATGGAAAGGGTTTTGGAATCCTATTAGGATACTAATTTATTTAATTATAACCCTACTAGGACTCTAATTAAATAATCATTATCTAATAGTTTTAGGATTTAATCACACTTTGAATCCTGATTGCTTCAGGATTCCCGCACAAGTAATGCACGAGCACCGTACACCCGCGCAAGCCTTGCGGCCCACGCTAGGCGCACAGCGCTCGGCCCACTGCTGTGCTCCGCGCGCGCGCCCAAGGCCTTGGCTGGGCCTGGCCTTGCGCTGGGCCTGGTCGAGGCTTGGCGTGCGCTGGTGTGCGTTGGCTCGCTGGGCGACGGCCTGGCTTCGTGCTGGGCCTTCGTCTAGCGGGCCTCGTCCAATGCTAATTCGTACGATACGCTTCCGATTAAATTCCCGATTCCGGAATTAATTTCCGATACGAACAATATTTAATATTTCCGATTCCGGAATCAATTTCCGTTTCGAACAAATATTTAATATTTCCGTTTCCGGAATTATTTTCCGATTCCGATAATATTTCCGATTCTGACAATATTTCCGTTTCCGGCAATATTTCCGATTCTGGCAATATTTCAATTTCCGATAATATTTTCCGATACGTACCATGTTTCCGTTTCCGGCAACATCTACGACTTGGATAATATTTATATTTCCGATACGATCCATATTTCCGTTTCCGGCAATATCATCGTTTCCGGAGTATTCATTTCTTGCCTGTGACGATCTCAGCTCCCACTGAAACCAAGATCCGTCGATTCCGAATATCCATAGATGGAGTATCTAATGCCATTAAATACTTGATCCGTTTACGTACTATTTGTGTGACCCTACGGGTTCAGTCAAGAGTTAGCTGTGGATTAATATCATTAATTTCACTTGAACTGAAGCGGCCTCTAGCTAGGCATTCAGCTCACTTGATCTCCCTGAATTATTAACTTGTTAATTAATACTGAACCGCATTTATTAGACTTAACATAGAATGCATACTTGGACCAAGGGCATTATTTCCTTCAGGAACGACAATTGGAGTTCTTTGTTCGTGTTCGTTGATACTATACTCGGGAAAACACGCTTCAAATGTAAGTATGCTTAATCTGTGCTTTATACATGTTTCCTGGCTTTAGGGATGTTCCGCACATGTTATGTATGTTTAACTCTATTACCCTACACAATTACCCTACCCATGACTTAGAACTAGCTTCCATAGTGTTTGCACTAAAGATATGGAGAAACTACCTGTATGGTATGAAGTGTAAGATATTCACAGATCATAAGAGTTTGAAGTACATTTTCACGCAGAAGGAAATGAATATGCGTCAAAGAAGGTGGTTAGAATGGATCAACGATTATGATTTGGATATTCAATACCATGAGGGAAAAACCAATGTAGTTGCAGATGCCTTGAGCAGGAAATCAAGTCATAGTGTGATTGCGTTAGTAGTTGCTGACGAATTGTGCAAGGACATGGAGCGATTGAATCTGGAGGTAGTGAATGAAGAATGTTTAGAAGGAATGATGAATGCCTTAACTATCCAACAGTCAGTGTTTGATGAGATCAAGGAGAATCAGGCTGGAGATGTTAAGCTAGAGCGAATAACGGAAAATATTTCACAAGGAAAAGAGACGGATTTTAAGATCCACGATGATGGAAGTTTGAGGTACAAAGGACGCTGGTGCGTGCCTCAAAAGTGTGGTGAACTAAAGGAAAAATTGATGAGAGAAGGTCACAATACGTCGTATTCTCTTCACCCGGGTGGTGACAAGTTGTATAAGGATCTGAAGAAGGTCTATTGGTGGCCAAGGATGAAGAATGAAGTGGTTGAATTCGTCGCAAGATGCTTGACTTGTCAAAAGGTTAATATTGAGCATAGGAGACCTCAGGGAAAGGTCCAACCCCTAGAAATTCTGAGTTGGAAATGAGACTGTATCTCAATGGAATTCGTCACTTGTTTACCCAAGTCGAAAAGTGGAAATGATACCATTTGGGTGGTAGTAGATAGGTTGACTAAGTCGGCAGTGTTTATACCAATGAAAGAAACCTAAAAAATGGAACAACATGCCAAATCTTACATCAAGTATGTAGTAAGACTACATGGAGTTTCTAAGGATATCGTGTCAGATAGGGATTCTAGGTTCCTTTCGAATTTCTGGAAGAGTGTATAGAAGAACTTCGGTACGGCATTGAAAATGACTACAACGTTCTATCCAGCCACAGATGGGCAAACCGAAAGGACTATCCAAACCCTAGAGGATATACTTGTAGCTTGTGTGATAGATTTCCAAGGTGGATGGGAAAATTGCCTGGATCTGATTTAGTTTTCATACAATAATAGCTATTATGCCAGTATTGGAATGGTCCCATTTGAAGCCTTGTATGGGTGAAAATGTAGAAGTCCCTTATGTTGGAGTGACATTAGTGAAACCATTGTACTAGGTCACCAAATGATAGAGGACACAATGAACCAAGTTAGGACCATTCAATCCAAAATTCAAGCTGCGCAAGACCGTCAAAAGAGTTATGCAGACTTGAAACGTAGGGGTGAAGAGTTCTAAATAGGTGGCAATGTGTTGCTTAAAGTCTCACCAATGAAGGGTGTAATAAGATTTGGGAAGAAAGGAAAGCTAAGCCCAAAGTATATAGGCCCATATGAAATCCTAGAACAGATAGAGAAGGTGGCATATAGATTAGCCTTCCCCATGGACTTGCATAGAGTGCACAATGTGTTCCATATATCCCAATTAAGAAAGTATTTCCCGGACAAGTCACATGTGTTGCAACCGGAGACCATAGAGTTAGACCAAAGTTTGACATTTGAGGAAAGACCTGTCAAAATCCTTGATAGCAAAGTGCGTAGCACACGGAATAAGGATGTTAAGATTGTTAAAGTGTTATGGTCTAACCAAGAATCTGAAGAAGCTACCTGGGAAGCCGAGGAAGAAATGGGAAGGAAATATCCCTAGCTTTTTCCCGAGGTTAGTTGAGTTACGAGGCCATAACTCGTTTTCTATAAGGGGGGTAAAGTGCGGTAGAATTTCACGCTTTTTACCTTATTTCCCCTTATTGTATGCCTAATTTAGTGCTTTTCAGTGAAGTTTCACTCCATATTGTCATGTTGAATTACTTAAAGAGTACATCAACTAAATTTTTTTGCAAGAAAACGCATTAAAGTCTCATAATGTCTCAAGTTTTGAGTTTCAATTTGTGATTCTCGTGCCCAAGTTTCGGGACGAAACTTCTTTTAAGGATGGTAGACTGTAATACCTCGTATTTTACGGAATTTATAAATATATTTTAATGTATTTATAAATATTTTATGAATTTAATTACATTTAATCTGATTAAAATGTATTTCATTTTAAATAATTTAATTATTAATTATTTACGAAAACCGGATTTTTATTAAATAAATTAAATGAATTTATTTATTCGGAAATTGTTGGGTCCTATTTCAAAAACTGGTTTAATTATAATCCAAGCCCAATCAATTCCGTTGGCAAACCCAACTAAGCTTGCTAGTAAATAATTCTAATTAAACCCAAACTTCAAGCCCAACTAGATTTCCTAAAACCTAAGCCCACAATGGATGGAAAAGCTATAAATACAACCCTCCCTCACAATTGATCCCCTCACAAAAATTCTGAAATCTCTCTCCTCTCCCTCCTCCCTTCCGGCTCTCTCTCTCTCTCCTCCATTCGTACGTGCCTTTTCCCACAAGCAACTAAGCCTCGCTCGTTGCCTTATCGCGCGCAGCCGAGCACCCCTACTCGCTGCTGCCTTGCCTCGCCAGCCACACTCCCTTCGTCTCACCCTCTCGCATCGCATAGCAGCACAGCCCGCGTGTTGTTGTTGTGTGTTGTTGTTGTTGTTGTTGTTGTTGTTGTTGTTGTTGTTGTTGTTGTTGTTGTTGTTGTTGTTGTTGTTGTCGTGCGAGCCAGCGCCCAGCGAGGCCTCGCCCCGTGTTGCTGCTCTGCTCGCCCCTCGCTGATCTCGTGCTCGTTAACCCCGTGCTCGTGCGTTGTGTGTCGTTGCTCCTCGCGAGCCCTTTCCGTGCCCGGCGCCTGCTACTGCTACTCGTGCTCACTGTCCGCACGCAACACACCCTCGTGTGCCTTGTGTGTTATTGTGTTCCGTATACTCCGTATACTTTTTTGCCCTATTTTAATTCCGTTTTAAATTATTAAAATATTATTATTGATTTTGATTATTTAAACTGCTGGGAACGGTTATGAACACCGTATTATGATGTTTTTCGTATTTGAATTCATGAGGTTGATTTTAATTATATGAACTATTATTTTCATATTTAATAAACTATAGTGTCAATTTTTCTTATCAAAACATGATTTTTATGATGGTTTATTGTTAGGGTTTTAATCCCAACTGTTTAGGAAATTATTTTACATAATTTAATGATGATTTAAATTATGGGAATCAAACTTAATTTTCAGATTAAATACAAGGCCGTAAAGTATTTAATTTAAATGATTTTATAGGCCAAAAGTAAATATTTTTGTACTAGGACTTTAATTGACCAATTGAGACTTAATTTGTTAAAGAACGATTAATTTCTGATCAAAACAAAGGTTTTAGAATCTAAAATAGTTGCTGGAAATTTAGTAAACATAGATAATAATTAAGTTTCTTTATTGCATTTATAGGAGGTGATTTCTAGCTTTGAGTCGTGATTCGCACAGTGGCCCCCGTACTTAGGTATTCCAGGTACGTACATGACTAGGGTTACCACCTATTCCATGAGGATTATATGAGGTTTATTGATTGTGAATCATGTGAAATTAAAGTGTTTAGGATTCATGTTTGATGTGTGAACATGCATGTTGTAAATTATTATTGAATCAATGAATTCTTTGTGGAAAATCATGTTGTGATGTTTTATAATCGTTCAATTATGTCAAGCATGTTGTTCAAGTTTGTTAGATTATGATACATATGAATAAACATTATTCATGCGGAAAAACCATAAAGCCAGGAAACATATTATTTACACATAATCATTTAGCATAATTCAGATGCATATAATTCAGATGCATACACTTTGTAGCGTGCCCTCCCTAGCTGCGCCCGAACCGAACAAGAACAAGTCTTTAGGACTCCAAGTGTCGTCCCTCCGTAGATAGTCCACAGCACGTCCGTATCCGCCTTAAGTTTGACCAACTAGAATCGCCCTTAAGGTTACTAGGATTTTCGGCTATTTGGGTTGCAAGTGTTTGGCTGATTTTTGCTTAAAAATCTTACCTTTGAATACTTCAAAATCTCGTCACTTAAATATGTGACCCTAGGCCTATATTTATAGAGTTTATGGAAAGGAATTATAATCCTACTAGGATATGGATTTATTAATTAGAATCTTATTAGAACTCTAAATAATAAATTTAATCTCCTAGGATTAGGATTAGGATTTAATCAATGCACGAATTCCAATAGGATTAGGATTCGTTACGAACACGAGTGTTCCACGACCACGAGGAACGCACGCACCCGTGCAGGCCTTGCGGCCCACACGAGCAGGCGCTGCCTCGCAGCCCACGAGCATAAGCCCGCGCGCGCCTATGGCCTTGCTGGGCCTGGCCTTGCGCTAGGCCTGGCGAGGCTGTGGCAGCTCCGTGTTTGGGCGCTTGGCTTGTTGGGCGCGGGCCTGGCTTCGTGCTGGGCCTTCGTCTAGCAAGCCTCGTCCGATGCTAATTCGTACGATGCGCTTCCGATTAAATTCCCGGTTTCGGAATTCATTTCCGATACGAACAATATTTAATATTTCCGATTCCGGAATTAATTTCCGTTTCGAACAAATATTTAATATTTCCGTTTCCGGAATTATTTTCCGATTCCGATAATATTTCCGATTCTGACAATATTTCCGTTTCCGGCAATATTTCCGATTCCGGGGATATTTCCATTTCCATTAATATTTTCCGATACGTACCATGTTTCCGTTTCCGCCAACATCTACGACTTGGATAATATTTATATTTCCGATACGATCCATATTTCCGTTTCCGGCAATATCATCATTTTCGGAGTATTCATTTGCTTGCCTTTGACGATCTTAGCTCCCACTGAAACCGAGATCCGTCGATTCCGAAGATCCATAAATGGAGTATTTAATGCCATTAAATACTTGATCCGTTTACGTACTATTTGTGTGACCCTACGGGTTCAGTCAAGAGTAAGCTGTGGATTAATATTTATTAATTCCACTTGAACTGAAGCGGCCTCTAGCTAGGCATTCAGCTCACTTGAGCTTACTGAATTATTAACTTGTTAATTAATACTGAACCGCATTTATTAGCCTTAATATTATATGCATACTTGGACCAAGGGCATTATTTCCTTCAGTCTCCCACTTGTCCTTAGGGACAAGTGTGCATTTCCTAATTCCTTTGTCGCTCGATGCTTGCTCTTGAACATAAGGTAAGAGTTGTCATCCTTATTATGTCCAGAGGTGTTTCTCGGTTTCAGAGTTCAACTGATCAAATAAACAGATAATCATAGCCTATGATTCATCTGAGCACGGCCATGCATTTTACAGTTTCTAGCTCTCCGAGTGGCCTTGTACAACTATTAAGCATCTCATCCCGATTTATGGGAGGACAATCCCAACCTTGCGATCTTGAGATTAGACTTCGTTTGATAGGTGATTACCTGAGCATTTCCTTTATAGCCTCCTTTTACGGTGCGACGGTTGGTCAACGTCAAAGCAACCAGTTCTCAAACAAGTAATCTCAAATCACTCAGTTATTGAGGATTTAGTGTCTAATAATTTTAATGAAATTTACTTATGACAGATTTGCATCTCTTATAGTAAAGTTTCATAGGTCTGTCCGATACTAGTCTTCCCAAAGTAAGTATCTATGCAAATGATTACGACATTGCCATGTCCACATAGTTCAAGAAACAGAACTACTAGTCATCTTGCATTCTAGTCGTCTAACGTTTTCTATGCGTCCATCTTTATAGAAAACTCCGACCAGGGACCATTTTCAACTTTTGACATTCAAGTTCACTTGATAGACATTTCTTAGTCACAGGACTGGTCCTGACAGTCTATCTTGAATATATCGTCAAATTGAAGGGACTCATCATTTAATAAACCACAAATTAAATGGAAAAATGAATTCTATTCATTTATTGTGAATGATTAACCAATAATGTTTTACAAAGAATTAAACTCTAAAACTTTTAAAACATTAAACAAGGACATCAAAGCCATTCTCCAATATGCTTGATTTCCATAGCTGCAGTGTGCGAGTTGTGCTTCGCCTGCGGCAGAGGTTTAGTCAATGGATCTGATATGTTGTCATCAGTTCCAATCTTGCTTATCTCGACTTCTTTTCTTTCAACGAACTCTCGTAGAAGGTGAAATCTACGAAGTACATGCTTGACTCTTTGGTGGTCTCTAGGCTCCTTTGCCTGTGCAATAGCTCCGTTATTATCACAATACAGGGCTATTGGTCCTTTAATGGAGGGGACTACACCAAGTTCGCCTATGAACTTCCTTAGCCATATAGCTTCCTTTCCTGCTTCATGTGCAGCAATGTACTCCGCTTCAGTTGTAGAATCCGCAATGGTGCTTTGCTTAGCACTTTTCCAGCTTACTGCACCTCCGTTGAGGCAGAAGACAAACCCAGACTGTGATCTGAAATCATCTTTGTCGGTTTGGAAACTTGCGTCTGTATAGCCTTTAACAATTAATTCATCATCTCCACCATAGACCAGGAAGTCATCTTTGTGCCTTTTCAGGTACTTTAGAATATTCTTGGCAGCAGTCCAATGTGCCTCTCCTGGGTCTGACTGGTATCTTCTCGTAGCATTGAGTGCGTACGCAACATCCGGCCGTGTACATATCATAGCATACATTATTGAACCAATCAATGATGCATATGGAATCCCATTCATTCTTCTACGCTCATCAAGTGTTTTTGGGCACTGAGTCTTGCTTAGAGTCATTCCATGAGACATGGGTAGGTAGCCTCGCTTGGAGTCTGCCATCTTGAACCTATCAAGTACCTTATTGATATAAGTGCTTTGACTAAGTCCAATAATCTTTTTAGATCTATCTCTGTAAATCTTGATGCCCAATATGTACTATGCTTCTCCTAGATCCTTCATCGAAAAACATTTCTCAAGCCAAATCTTGACAAAGTTCAACATAGGAATGTCATTTCCGATAAGTAATATGTCGTCGACATATAATACTAGAAAATCAATTTTGCTCCCACTGACCTTCTTGTATACACAAGATTCGTCTGCGTTCTTGATGAAACCAAAGTCACTGACTGCTTCATCAAAACGTATATTCCAGCTCCTGGATGCCTGCTTCAATCCGTAGATTGATTTCTTTAGCTTGCATACCTTTTTAGCATTCTTTGGATCCTCAAAACCCTCAGGCTGTGTCATAAACACAGTTTCTGTTAAAACGCCGTTTAAGAAAGCGGTTTTGAGATCCATCTGCCATATTTCGTAATCGTAATATGCAGCGATTGCTAACATTATCCGAATAGACTTTAGCATTGCAACTGGTGAAAAGGTTTCATCGTAATCCACACCATGGACTTTCCTGTAACCTATTGCAACCAATCTAGCTTTGAAAACTTCTAGTTTCCCATCCTTGTCCTTTTTCAGTTTGAAATCCCATTTGCTTCCAATGGCTTGGTAGCCATCTGGCAAATCGACCAAATCCCATACTTGGTTTTCAGACATGGAGTCTAATTCAGATTGCATGGCTTCTTGCCATTGCTTGGAGCTAGGGCTCGTCATAGCTTGTTTGTAAGTCACAGGTTCATCACTTTCAAGTAATAGAATATCATAGCTCTCGTTCGTCAAAATACCTAAGTACCTTTCCAATTGAGATCTATATCTCTGCGATCTACGCGGGGTTACATTTCTAGATTGACCATGATTCTCACCAGAAACTTCTAAAGATCTGTGAGTTTCATCCTGAATGTCATCTTGAGCATTCTCTAGAGTTTGTTGTTCGACTCGAATTTCTTCGAGGTCTACTTTTCTCCCACTTGTCATTTTGGAAATGTGATCCTTTTCCAAAAAGATACCATCTCGAGCAACAAACACCTTGTTCTCAGATGTATTGTAGAAGTAATACCCCTTTGTTTCCTTTGGATAGCCCACAAGGATACATTTGTCAGATTTTGGATGAAGTTTGTCTAAAATTAATCGTTTGACGTATACTTCACATCCCCAAATCTTAAGAAAAGACACTTTTGGAGGCTTTCCAAACCATAATTCATATGGAGTCTTTTCAACAGCTTTAGACGGAGCTCTATTTATGGTGAGTGCGGCTGTAGTTAGTGCATGTCCCCAAAATTCTATTGGAAGTTCGGCCTGACCCATCATTGATCTAACCATGTCTAGCAAGGTTCTATTCCTCCGTTCCGACACACCGTTCCATTGTGGTGTTGCAGGAGGAGTCAATTCTGATAGAATTCCACATTCTTTCAGATGGTCATCAAATTCATAGCTCAGATATTCACCGCCCCTATCAGACCGCAGTGCCTTAATCTTCTCGCTATTGTTTATCTACTTCACTCTGAAATTCCTTGAATTTGTCAAAGGATTCAGACTTATGCTTCATTAGGTAGACATAACCATATCTACGGAAGTCATCAGTGAAAGTGATAAAGTAGCTGAAACCACCCCTAGCGTTTGTACTCATTGGTCCACATACATCTGTATGGATTAAACCCAATAGTTCAGTTGCTCTTTCTCCAACTTTAGAGAAAGGTTGCTTTGTCATTTTGCCAAGTAAACATGATTCGCACTTACCATAATCCTCTAAGTCAAATGGTTCTAGAATTCCTTCCTTTTGAAGTTTTTCCATGCGTTTCAAGTTAATATGGCCTAATCGACAATGCCACAGATAGGTGAGATCTGAATCATCCTTTTTGGTCTTTTTGGTATTTATGTTATAAACTTGTTTGTCGTGATCTAATAAATAAAGTCCATTGACTAATCTAGCAGATCCATAAAACATCTCTTTAAAATAAAACGAACAACTATTGTCTTTTATTAAAAAGGAAAATCCCTTAGCATCTAAGCAAGAAACAGAAATGATGTTTTTAGTAAGACTTGGAACATGGAAACACTCTTCCAGTTCCAAAACTAGCCCAGAGGGCAACGACAAATAATAAGTTCCTACGGCTAATGCAGCAATCCGTGCTCCATTTCCCACTCGTAGGTCGACTTCACCCTTGCTTAACTTTCTACTTCTTCTTAGTCCCTGTGAATTGGAACATACGTGTGAGCCACAACCTGTATCTAATACCCGAGAAGTTGAATTAGCAAGTATACAATCTATAACGAAAATACCTGAAGATGGAACGACTGTTCCGTTCTTCTGATCTTCCTTTAGATTCAAGCAATCTCTTTTCCAATGCCCCTTCTTCTTGCAGTAGAAGCATTCGGATTCAGAAGAGGGTTGACTGACCTTCCTCTTTTCAGACTTGGCGCCAGTTTGCTTAGTTGGGCTGGCCTTTTTGCCACCTTTCTTAGCATTCCTCTTCTTTCCAGATTTCTTGAACTTGCCCCCACGCACCATAAGCACATCTTGCTTATCACTTTTGAGCGTCTTTTCAGCGGTCTTCAGCATACCGTGAAGCTCAGTGAGCGTTTTGTCCAGACTATTCATACTGTAGTTCAGCTTGAACTGATCATACCCGTTATGAAGAGAATGGAGGATGGTGTCTACAGCCATTTCCTGAGAGAACTGCTGATCCAGCCGACTCATATTCTCAATGAGTCCAATCATTTTGAGAACATGTGGATTTACGGGCTCGCCTTTCTTAAGCTTGGTCTCAAGAATTTGCCTATGAATCTCGAATCTTTCGACCCGAGCCAGATCTTGGAACATGTTCTTTAACTCACTGATGATCGTGAAAGCATCTGAGTTGATGAACGTTTTCTGTAGATACGCACTTATGGTTGCAAGCATTAGACATTTCACATCCTTGTTGGCATCAATCCAACGATTGAGGGCTGCCTGAGTGACCCCTTCGCCTGCGGCTTCGGGCATCGCCTCTTCCAGGACATACTCCTTTTCTTCCTGCATAAAAACTATTTGCAAGTTCCTTTGCTAGTCAAGGAAGTTTTTCCCGCTCAACTTCTCCTTTTCGAGAATTGATCGAATGTTGAATGAATTGTTGTTTTCCATAATTAAAACTACAATTGAAAAAGAATAAACAAATAAATAATCATTCACAGTTTCTCTTAATAAACTTAAATTCTAGCATTCATGCATAATTCAATGTTTATTAAGCATTTTATTCAAGTTATGTGTTCCGGCAGGTGTGAAAAAAATGATTCAAAGATCCTAAAATCCATTGAAGAATTAAGCACATTATGTATTTAGACTCAATTCTAAAATCGTTTAGGTAAGCAAAAGCCTTTTGCTAATAGTCTAGAAACTATTCTTGGTTGATAGGTACGTCTAAGAACTTATTAGGTAAACCTATCGATTTTGCCACGACATAAAAGGACTCCTTACTTATATCGTTGAGTTTCACCAAAACTAACATGTACTCACAATTATTTGTGTACCTTACCCCTTTAGTATCGATAAGTAACACCTCGCTATGGCGGAAAACTATTACTAAGATCGATGTAAAAGATATCCAAGTAAGTGTTATTTTGGCATGGCACCTTTTAACTCAATTTTTAAGTTTGGAACTTAAGGCTCTTACTATTTTGGTTAGATTTTAAGTGAACTAAAATCCTTAATCATGCAACATAATCAAGCTTTGATCTCATGCATATTTAAGACATATTTAAAAGCAATAAATAACTTAAAGCATGCATAAGATAAATGTGATCTAGTATGGCCCGACTTCATCTTGAAGCTTCAACTTCAAAATCCGTCTTGAAAATGGATTGGAAACTCCGTCTTGAATTTCACCGTGGGATGCGCCATTTTCTTCAAATAGGATAAGCTATAATTAAACTAATTACAACTATTTGATGGTACGCAGACCATATTTGAATTGAAAAATAAATTTGGTGCTTTAGACCAATTACATTCAAATTAATGGTACGCAGACCATATTTTCTATCCTATTTGGGCCATACTAGTCACTTCATAACCTGCAAAACAGTACATATACAATATATACCATTCATCCATTCATTATCATGAATGGCCCATATAATTGGTTAGTTAAAACACATGGTATGCATCACATAAATATTTGCAGCAATTAATTAAGGGCACCAATAATCTACCAATTATTCAGTCCTTATTAATTCTAATCAAGTTGTTTAACCTTAAAGGATTTATAGACCTAATCAAGAGTTTATGACTAAAATTGCTCCCACTTAAACCAATAAATTCATATACTTTACTAATTTTAAACATAAAAATGTATTTCTAGTCTAACCGGAAACATACAAATTTAATTAAAATTTAAAGCACATATAAATTTATAATTGAATCCACTTATTTAATTTTTTTTCAGTCGAATTTAAATTAATTCAAGGTTTTTTAATTTTAGTAAAATAATTAGAATAAATTAAAATTTATAATAATTATAATATTCAAAATTAAAATCCAAGAAAACAATTAAAATTATTAATTTCAACGTTAATTAAAATTATTTTTGAACTGAAAAATTCAAATTAAAATTTAAAACGAACCAATCGGGTCAAGACAAGGCCATGGGCTTGCGCCCATACCTCGTCAAGTCCAACAAGCAACAAACCCCTTGTCGCTCAATTGATCGTACCGCAAAGCCCAAGCAACAACGCACCAATGCGTCAGGCCCAGCGAGCCACGCTTGCGCGCAGCCCACTCGCCCAACGCCTTGGCGCGCTGCTGGGCAACGCTCGCTGGACAGGCCAGCCAACGCTGCCCGCGTGCACGTTGTGCTGCGCTTGTCGCTGCCTTGGCGTGCTGCCTTGGCGTGCTGCTGAGCGAGGCAACACATGTGTGGCGCAACATCCATCGCTGCCCACGCGTGCTAGCCTTGCCCGCTGCACTTGCCCGCTCGTTGCCCCATCGCCCACATCGCGTAGCACACGCCCCTTAGGCGCACAGCCTTGCGCATGCCACGCTCGTTGCTCGCTGCATTCGTACCGCACGGGCGACGAGCTCCCTTGCTCGTCGTCTCGTGCCCGCACTATACAACACCCCTTAAGGGTAACACGTAGCTTCCATTGCTTTGTGCGTGCAACATTGATGAGCGTTTTTCAAAAATTTAAAATTTTTAACTCAAAATTAATGACAAATTAATAAAACATATTAATTTCATAATTTTAGGGCGACAAAACGAAAATTTATTAATCAATTAATTTCCCATTAACATGGATCCAAATCTAGGTCATAAAAATTAAAATTTAACATAAATTAACAATTTTTATGGTGGATTTTAATCATGGATACCTAATTAAATTATTAATTAATTATGAAAAACAAATCAATTCTAAATTATTCGAATTTCAACAAATTAATCATAATTACAAATTAGGTTGTATAATTAACAAGTCTAGGATTTCATAATTGTTAAACATATACAGTAGGTCAATCAAAAACTCAAGATTTATCAACCAGAATCGCAAATACTTAATTTAACATCTTAAATTTACAAACTTTTGCGTTCGAAAAACTAAAACCTCCGAAAAGTCATAGTTAGGCTTCGAATTTGGGAATTCTGGGTACATGCGGAATGAAGGAAATAATGCCCTTGGTCCAAGTATGCATTCAATGTTAAGTCTAATAAATGCGGTTCAGTATTAATTAACAAGTTAATAATTCAGTGAGATCAAGTGAGCTGAATGCCTAGCTAGAGGCCGCTTTAGTTCAAGTGGAATTAATGATATTAATCCACAGCTTACTCTTGACTGAACCCGTAGGGTCACACAAATAGTACGTAAACGGATCAAGTATTTAATGGCAGTAAATACTCCATCTATGGATATTCGGAATCGACGGATCTTGGTTTCAGTGGGAGATGAGATCGTCACAGGCAAGAAAAGAATACTCCGGAAACGATGATATTGCCGGAAACGGAAATATGGATCGTATCGGAAATATAAATATTATCCAAGTCGTAGATGTTGCCGGAAACGGAAACATGGTACGTATCGGAAAATATTATCGGAAATAGAAATAATTCCGGAATCGGAAATATTGCCGGAAACGGAAATATTGTCTGAATCAGAAATATTATCGGAATCGGAAAATAATTCCGGAAACGGAAATATTAAATATTTGTTCGAAATGGAAATTAATTCCGGAATCGGAAATGTTAAATATTGTTCGTATCAGTAATGAATTCCGGAATCGGAAAATTAATCGGAAGCGCGTCGTACGAATTAGCATCGGACGAGCTTGCTAGACGAAGGCCCAGCACGAAGCCAGGCCCACGTCCAGCAAGGGAAACGCGCGCCACAACACGCCAGCCCAAGGCTGCGCCAGGCCCACCGCAAGGCAGGCCCAGCGCGCGCCCAAGGCTGCGACAGTCGTGGGCTGCGTTGCTCGGGCTGTGCGCGCGCGCATGGGGCCCCTCGTGGGCTGATGTGCGTGCGAGTGTGTTTGTGTTCACATACGAAACCTAAAACGTACAGGATTCGTTTAATGATTAAATTCCTAATCCTATTTGATAAATTAATTAAATAAGAGTTTCACTAGGATTCTAATTTAATTAATTCGTATCCTAATAGGATTCCAATTCTCTTTCCATACCCCCATAAATATGTGGCCTGGGTTCACAATTTAGAACGAGTTTTCAAGTATTCAAAGTGAGTTTTTGAGAGAAAATTCAGTCACATATCTTGCCTAAAAGTGCCGAAAATTATTAGTACCTTAAGGGCGATTCTAGTTGGTCAATCTTAAGGCGGATCCGGACGTGCTGTGGACTATCTACGGAGGGACGACACTTGGAGTCCTAAAGACTTGTTCTTGTTCGGTTCGGGCGCAGGTAGGGAGGGCACGCAACAAAGTGTATGCATCTAAACTATGTTAAATGATTATGTGTAAATAATATGCTTTCCTGGCTTTATGGTTTTTCCGCATGATTTATGTTTTGTCATATGAATCATAACCTCACAGTGGTATCACGAGCCTCTTATTATTTTCATAATCTAAATTGCATAACATGGTTAAATTTCACAAATTTGCAAGGAATTAAAAGGGGTGATTAATTTTCGTAATTGTTAATTAATTGCAAATTGCGTTTATTTAATTATATGTACGCAGTTTTTCGGCAGTTTCTTCGTTACTCATCCAAATCGAGTGATTTTTGTGTCAATTCCGCATGTAAAAGGCATTCTAAAATTTTGACAAAAAGAATTTTTTTCAGCCGAACCCAGAATTCCCAAATTCGAAGCCTAACTATGACTTTTCGGAGGTTTTAGTTTTTCGAACGCAAAAGTTTGTAAATTTAAGATGTTAAATTAAGTATTTGCGATTCGTGTTGATAAATCTTGAATTTTTGATTGACTTACAGTATATGTTTAACAAGTTTGAATGCCTAGCCTTGTTAATTATACAACCTAATTCGTAATTATGATTAATTTGTTGAAATTCGAATAATTTAGAATTAATTTGATTTTCATAATTAATTAATAGTTTAATTAGGTATCTATGATTAAAATCCACCATAAAATTGTTAATTTATGTTAAATTTTTAATTTTTATGACCTAGATTTGAATCCATATTAATCGGAAATTAATTGATTAATAAATTTTCGATTTTTCGCCCTAAAATTATGAAATTAATATGTTTATTAATTTGTCATTAATTTTTGAATTAAAAAAATTTTAAATTTTTATGAAAACGCTCATTAATGTTGCACGCACAAAGCAATGGAAGCTACGTGTTACCCTCAAGGGGTGTTGTATAGTGCGGGCACGCGACGACGAGCAAGGGAGCTCGTCGTCCGTGCGGTACGAATGCAGCGAGCAACATAGCGCATGGCGCGCGCACGAGGCAACGCAGCTTATGCGTGTGTGCGTGTGTGCTATGCGATGAGCGAGGGCGACGATGCAATGCGCGAGCGACGAGCAAGACGCGTGTGGGCAGCGATGCTGCCGCGCCACAGCGCGCCTGGCTCGCCCAGCCAACAAGCAGAACGCGCGAGCAGGGAGCGATCCCTCGCTCGGCGCGCGCTGGCGTGCGCAGCAACACGCGACACAGCACAAGGCTGCGCGCAGCGTGGCCAGCTGTGGTGTGTCGCTGTGTGTGCTTTGTGCTACGATCAATCGAACGGGGCGCGAGCCTCGTAGCTTGATGGGGCTTGGGCGCAAGCCCAAGTGCCTCGTCTTGCGACGATTGGTACGTTTTGATTTTAATTTTAATTTTCAATTCGGAAACGATTTTAATTAATTTTAAAATTCGAAATTTAAATTGTTTTCTTGGATTTTAATTTGAATATTATAATTATTATAAATTTTATTTATACTAACTATTTTACTAAAATTAAATCTTGAATTAATTTAAATTCGTTTAATTCAACTGAAATAAATTAAATTAATGAATTCGATTATAAATTTATATGAGCTTTAAATTTTAATTAAATTTGTATGTTTCCGGTTAGACTAGAAATACATTTTTATGTTTAAAATTAGTAAAGCATATGAATTTATTGGTTTAAGTGGGAGCATTTTAGTAATAAACTCTTGATTAGGTCTACAAATCCCTTAAGGTTAAACAACTTGATTAGAATTAATAAGGACTGAATAATTGGTAGATTATTGGTGCCCTTGATTAATTGCTGCAAATATTTATGTGATGCATAACGTGTTTTACTAACCAGCTATGTGGGCCATTCATGATAATGAATGGGTGAATGGTATATATTGTATATGTACTGTTTTGCAGGTTATGAAATGACTAGTATGGCCCAAATAGGATAGAAAATATGGTCTGCGTACCATTAATTTGAATGTAATTGGTCTAAAGTACCAAAATTGTTTTTCAATTCAAATATGGTCTGCGTACCATCAAATAGTTGTAATTAGTTTAATTATAGCTTATCCTATTTGAAGAAAATGGCGCCTCCCACGGTGAAATTCAAGACGAAGTATCCATTTTCAAGACGGACTTTGAAGTTGAAGCTTCAAGATGAAGTCGGGCCATACTAGATCACATTTATCTTATGCATGTTTTAAGTTATTTATTGCTTTTAAATATGTCTTAAATATGCATGAGATCAAAGCTTGATTATGTTGCGTAATTAAGGATTTTAGTTCACTTAAAATCTAACCAACATAGTAAGAGCTTTAAGTTCCAAACTTAAAAATTGAGTTAAAAGGTGCCATGCCAAAATAACACTTACTTGGATATCCTTTCTTCATCGATCTTAGTAATAGTTTTCCGCTATAGCGAGGTGTTACTTATCGATACTAAAGGGGTAAGGTACACAAATAATTGTGAGTACATGTTAGTTTTGGTGAAACTCAACGATATAAGTAAGGAGTCCTTTTATGTCGTGGCAAATTCGATAGGTTTTCCTAATAAGTTCTTAGACGTACCTATCAACCAAGAGTAGTTTCTAGACTATTAGCAAAAGGCTTTTGCTTACCTAAAATATTTTAGAATTGAGTCAAACATAATGTGCGTAATTCTTCAATGATTTTAGAGTCTTGGAATCATTTTATTCACACCTGCCGGAACAATATATTCGAATAAAATGCTAATGACTTGTTTAAAATTGCATGATTTCTTTCATTTTCAAGTTATTATTCATGATAAATGTTTAGACTTTGCATGCTTCAATATATGTTTTAATTATTGTTTACAATTAAATATCTTGCACTGCAATAAATCCTTTTAGAAAGGTAACAGTAAATTTCCTCGATTGGTAGTGAATCCAAGAACGATTCACGGAAATGAGAGAAAGTGAGCAATTTAAAATGTACGTTTTTTTTAGCGACTTTTATGGTTGTTTTCGAGTATCAAAGTCGAATGGCAAACCGATTGGTGCTTGTGAATTCAAAATACAATGTAGTTTTGAGATCATAAAGCATTGAGTTTAAACACTCAGCTTTACCAATGGTTAACAACCTAATATCTTTGTCCATTTAATTCTCGAATGAGTCTAGTCCCTAGACATTCGAATAGATCGATGCTTAGAGAACTTTAGAAGCTTCTGGTAAGATCATCTAGTTGAAATAGAATATTCAACATAAATTAAATGGTAAGAACTTTGTTGGATTGACATTGGACATGTCTAACCAATGTATAAAAGTCACACTAAAGAATTCAATTCTTAAGACTATAAGAAAGGGTACAAGAAATAGGAAAATAAGGAACAAATGAAAGAAATTTTACGATTTCGTTTCGACCTATAAGTTTATGTTTAAAGAGAAGTGACCTAGCAATCAAACTTCCTTGGTATCATATACCGCTTGAGGTTCTTACTTCGGTAATAACTCAAATAACGGAAGCTAGGCTACACTAATGGACTACAAGTGGGAAATGAAGCATGTCATTGCTACATTAATTGTAGGGTCATCTAGTTTGTTTTAAGTCCTTTCAAAGGCTGGAACTTAATGGCTATTTTGTTCCATAATCAGCATACCTAAATTTCTGCTTCAAACACAGAAAAGACTCACATTCAGAAGAACAAAAAAAATGCTTGTTTGCTTGTTTATTAGAATGAAATGGTCATTTACTTGTTGATTCAATATGCTTGATTAAAAACAAACAAATCTTTAAAAACTTTACTAGGTTCAAATCAACCCCTTGATTTGAGTTCCACTAATCTTTGGCATTGTTGCTTAGACCATATCAACAATTTAACATTCAAAATCTCTATTTTGATGGAATTTTGAAAGTTGATTGATTTCTAGATCACTTCAAGACAATCTAGTCTTACTTGTTGAAAGTAACAAAAGATATGAACTATTGTTAGAACGCCTAGACGATAGAGTTCAAAGCTAAAGAAAGGTTTTATGACTTTATTATTTCACACAGATTTGAGTGAATATAGGTTTATTTACTCAATGTGATATAAGTTTGAATCTGTTTGGCTAGTTCAAAGATTCAGAAGTATAAATCCCACTTGGCAAGAAATCATAAAGATCTAGGTTAGATCATGTTGATGATTACCTAAGTCAAGAATGATCATCAATGATTGTGTGTAGTAAAATTCACAATCTAGCTCCATAAGATATGACATATCTAAGTTGGAATGATCGAAGTCAATTAGTACTTGATTCGATCAATGATGAATCATAAAGACTTTTCCTATAATTTCTAAAACAAAATGCTCAACTACCACCAAACTAAACCAAATTCGTCAAAGCTATTGAAAAGTAATTTCAGAATATCTTTTCATAAATATATATATCTAAAGTGTTGCTAAACTCAGTGGGAGCTTAGTGTTTGTTATTCAACAAACTAAGGCCCATGTCTAGATATATGTTTCATTGTGATTTATTCAAATGAGACACAAGGGTATTGTTTCTACCAAGAATTTTTGAGAACATAATGTTTGTTTGCTCGAAATAATGTCCTTTTTTGAGATACCTTTCCAAAATGACAAGTGGGAGAAAATAGACCTCGAAAGGTCTTCGAGGCGAACAACAAACATAAACGGACATTCCGGAGGCTTTTCGAAGTTCTTTAGAAAATCCGAACACGTATTCTTTAAGGACTTTAGAAGTGGCTTTTTAAAGAATAAACATCTCTTATAAGACTTTACAAGTGCTTCAATGAGAACAGAATATTCAAAGGACTTTCAAGTGGCTATTGATATTCTATTGTTTGATGTTCTATACCCAAGTAGGCATAGAGTTCAGGTCACTGAAGCTATGCGATTCTTCTATTAGATAGTGAAGAAACCTACAACTTGCAGTCAAACTATTATCATGTAGATTAATGAGTTTATAACCTGTGAGAAAGCTATGACGAAACCCAGATTCCTTAAAATGGTTAGAGGCCATATATAGACTCAAATGTTTTAAATGGTTAGAGGCCATAAAACATACTAAATGTTTTGATGACAAAATTGAAATTTTGTTGATTTGCAAGAATAGTTTCACACCTATTGGTTGCAAGTTGGTTTTAAGGATAAAAACCATCAAACATGGAATTGTGTTCACAACACAACGCTAGATTAGTTGCTAAAGGTTACAAGCAAATCCATGGCATGGATTGTGTTGAAACCTCATGCATAATCGTAATGCTCAAGTCTATAATTCAAGCAATGATTGCATATTGGTACATATGGCAATTGGATGACAAAACATCTTCCTCAGTCAAATGTTGGAAGAAACTATGTACATGGCATGTCATAGGATTTGTGGATCCAAATAAATACTTGAAAACAAAAGCTAGCTTATGAAATGTAAGTACAGATTTAAGCAAGAAATTGGGAATTGGAAATGTATCTTAGTGAAGCTAATAAGTATTTTAGTTTCATAAAATGTACATAATTCTTATAGATATATAAGAAGTTTAGTGGGAGTACGTAAAACTTAATTGGTCCTATGTGTATCACACACATATCTCTCTATTGTGAAATAACATTTAAAAGCTAATGACTTAGATTTGAAATTATTCATCAATGATGGACCATGGCGAAACTTAGTACATACTGGGTATTAAGATCTATTTACAAAGATCTTATAATATTGTTTTGGATTAAGTAATGGCATTTACTAAATCAAACACGAAATACTCCATTGGAGATATTCGACCCATGTGAGTAAATCTAAGTAAAAGATGTCTGAACTATGTATAAGCGTTTACTAAGTTAAACATCAAAGGATCTAAGTAAGATTCTTAACCTATATTATATGTCAAAGAATTTAGCTGGATTCAGTATCTACTGAAATTGAATGAGCTAAAGTTACATGAATAGAATTCAATTGGAAATTATTCTGCAAAAGAATTTATCATGTATGATATAATATGAGGATCGCCAAAAATGTATCGTATGGCTTTAGGCATAACGAACATATACCAATCTCTATTGATCTAAGTGAAGATCAACTAGATTGAGATCAAGAAAAACTTATGGTACTTGAAAAGGTACATAAGATTAGTTCTTGATTCAAGGAAATAAAGATATGCTAAATATTGATGCTACACGCATAAACACTGGCAAAGGATCAAGCAAGATTCCTTTGGAGTTAACCATTGACAAGGACGAGCTAAAGAGCATCGTGTTTTGAAATGGCAACATGGATTGGAGACCATGAGTTGTTGCGTGGGAAATTAAAATAATAATTTCTATGTTCTAAGATATAGTTCGAAAGTCTTCCACATATCTGTGAACTGCTTGGATAAGGAAATCCAAACAAAGCATCACTAGCAACCTAAACAGTTGAAGTAAAAGTACTTATTGCCTAAGAAATAAAACAGGGTTGTTTATGATAAAGAGTTCTTCATTGAACTTGGGTAGATCACATGTATGTTGACTTAATAGTTCTTCATTGCAAAATGCGTAGAACCACTATTTAAGTAAGAAAGACTAGATCACATAATAAACAAACTCAAAAGATCTTAACATCCTATCTCGAAAAACATTCGATAAAAGGGATATTAAGATTGGCAAAGCATGATAAAACCTATGCAACAAGTGAGAAGCAACACTCACATTGTAGCACTGGAAATCAAGCATAGCTTTGAATTCCATGAACTGTTTTAAAAATGGGTTTGAGGCCCATGGTTGTAAAACATTGGAGTTGAACATTTATCATATATGAAAAGTATTTTCATATTCCATTTAATCTTGGTTTAGTATTAAATGATGAGTCCTTTCAATTTAACAATATATCCAAGATAGACTGTCAGGACCAGTCCTGTGACTAAGAAATGTCTATCAAGTGAACTTGAATGTCAAAAGTTGAAAATGGTCCCTGGTCGGAGTTTTCTATAAAATTGGACGTATAGAAAAACGTTAGACGACTAGAATGCAAGATGACTAGTAGTTCTGTTTCTTGAACTATGTGGACATGGCAATGTCATAACCATTTGCATAGATACTTACTTTGGGAAGACTAGTATCGGACAGACCTATGAAACTTTACTGTAAGAGATGAAAATCTGTCATAAGTAAATTTCATTAAAATTATTAGACACTAAATCCTCAATACCTGAGTGATTTGAGATTACTTGTTTGAGAACTGGTTACTTTGACGTTGACCAACCGTCGCACCGTAAAAGGAGGCTATAAAGGCAACGCTCAGGTAATCACCTATCAAACGAAATCTAATCTCAAGATCGCAAGATTGGGATTGTCCTCCCATAAATCGGGATGCGATGCTTAAAAGTTGTACAAGGCCACTCGGAGAGCTAGAAACTGTGAAATGCATGGCCGTGCTCGGATGAATCATAGGCTATGATTATCTGTTTATTTGATCAGTTGAACTCTGAAACCGAGAAACACCTCTGGACATAATAAGGATGACAAATCTTACCTTATGTTCAAGAGCAAGCATCGAGCGACAAAGGAATTAGGTAATGCACACTTGTCCCTAAGGACAAGTGGGAGACTGAAGGAAATAGTGCCCTTGGTCCAAGTATGCATATAATATTAAGTCTAATAAATGCGGTTCAGTATAATTAACAAGTTAATAATTCAGTGAGATCAAGTGAGCTGAATGCCTAGCTAGAGGCCGCTGCAGTTCAAGTGGAATTAATAATATTAATCCACAGCTTACTCTTGACTGAACCCGTAGGGTCACACAAATAGTACGTAAACGGATAAAGTATTTAATGGCATTAACTACTCCATCTATGGATATTCGGAATCGACGAATCTTGGTTTCAATGGGAGCTGAGATCGTCACAAGCAAGAAATGAATACTCCGGAAACGATGATATTGCCGGAAACGGAAATATGGATCGTACCGGAAATATAAATATTATCCAAGTCGTAGATGTTGCCGGAAACGAAAACATGGTACGTATCGGAAAATATTAACGGAAATGGAAATATTGCCGGAATCGGAAATATTGCCGGAAACGGAAATATTGTCAAAATCGAAAATATTATCGGAATCGGAAAATAATTCCGGAAACGAAAATATTAAATATTTGTTCGAAACGGAAATTAATTCCGGAATCGGAAATATTAAATATTGTTCGTATCGGAAATGAATTCCGGAACCGGGAATTTAATTCGAAGCGTATCGTACGAATAAGCATCGGACGAGGCCTGCCGGACGAAGGCCCAGCACGAAGCCGGGCCATCGCCCAGCAAACCAAACGCGCGCCACACGCCTAGCCAAGGAAGCGCCCAGGCCCACCACAAGGCAGGCCCAGCGCGCGCCAAGGCCATGGCTGCGTTGCGGGCCTCGTGGCGTGGGCTGAGCGCGCGCGCGCATAAGCGCCCCTCGTGGGCTGCCGCGCGTGTGTTAGTTTGTGTTCATGCACGATTCCTAAAGCTATAAGGATTTGGTATATGATTAAATTCCTAATCCTAAAAGGATAAATTAATTAATTAGAGTTCTTATAGGATTCTAGTTTAATTAATTCGTATCCTAGTAGGATTCCAATTCCCTTTCCATACCTTTATAAATAAGAGCCTAGGGTCATAATTTATAGAGACAATTGAAGTATTCAAAGGGTAAGTTTTTGAATCCTAGCACCTGAAGGGAGATTCTAGTGTTAGGTTATGATACATATGACAATTCATAAATCATGCGGAAAAACCATAAAGCCAGGAAAGCATATTATTTACACATAATCATTTAGCATAGTATAGATGCATACATGTTGTAGCGTGCCTTCCCTAGCCGCGCCCGAACCGAACAAGAACAAGTCTTTAGGACTCCAAATGTCGTCCCTCCGTAGATAGTCCACAGTACGTCCGGATCCGCCTCAAGTTAGACCAACTAGAATCGCCCTCAAGGTGCTTAGGATTTTCGGCTCTTATTGCAAGTGTATGGCTGATTCATATTTCAAAAACTTACCCTTTGAATACTTCAATCGTGCCTGCAAATAATGACCCTAGGACCTTATTTATAGAGGTATGGAAAAGGAACTGGAATCCTATTAGGATACTAATTAGTTAAACTAGAATCCTAGTAGGACTCTAACTAATTAATTTTATCCTTTTAGGATTAGGAATTTAATCATCAAACAAATCCTATACAATTTAGGTTTCGTATGTGAACACAAACTCTACACGAGCATGACCGACGAGCGTGCAGGCCATGCCGGCGCACAGCCCACACTGCCGCTCGGCCCACGCGAGCAGCAGCACAGCTCGCAGCCCATTGTTGTGCGCGCTGCGCGCGCTGCCATGGCCTGCTGGGCCTGGCCTTGCGTTGGGCCTGGCGTGGCCTTGGCTGTTCGTGTGGCGCGTTTGGCTTGCTGGGCGATGGCCTGGCTTCGTGCTGGGCCCTCGTCCGGCAGGCCTCGTCCGATGCTTATTCGTACGATACGCTTCCGATTAAATTCCCGGTTCCGGAATTCATTTCCGATACGAACAATATTTAATATTTCCGATTCCGGAATTAATTTCCGTTTCGAACAAATATTTAATATTTCCGTTTCCGAAATTATTTTCCGATTCCGATAATATTTTCGATTCTGACAATATTTCCGTTTCCGGCAATATTTCCGATTCCGGCAATATTTCCATTTCCGATAATATTTTCCGATACGTACCATGTTTCCGTTTCCGGCAACATCTACGATTTGGATAATATTTATATTTCCGATACGATCCATATTTCCGTTTCCGGCAATATCATCGTTTCCGGAGTATTCATTTCTTGCTTGTGACGATCTCAGCTCCCACTGAAACCAAGATCCGTCGATTCCAAATATCCATAGATAGAGTATTTAATGCCATTAAATACTTGATCCGTTTACGTACTATTTGTGTGACCCTACGGGTTCAGTCAAGAGTAAGTTGTGGATTAATATCATTAATTCCACTTGAACTGAAGCGGCTTCTAGCTAGGCATTCAGCTCACTTGATCTCACTGAATTATTAACTTGTTAATTAATACTGAACCTCACTTATTAGACTTAACATAGAATGCATACTTGGACCAAGGGCATTATTTCCTTCAGTCTCCCACTTGTCCTTAGGGACAAGTGTGCATTTCCTAATTCCTTTGTCGCTCGATGCTTGCTCTTGAACATAAGGTAAGAGTTGTCATCCTTATTATGTCCAGAGGTGTTTCTCGGTTTCAGAGTTCAACTGATCAAATAAACAGATAATCATAGCCTATGATTCATCCGAGCACGGCCATGAATTTCACAGTTTCTAGCTCTCCGAGTGGCCTTGTACAACTTTTATGCATCTCATCCCTATTTATGGGAGGATAATCCCAATCTTGCGATCTAGAGATTAGACTTCGTTTGAACGGTGCGACGGTTAGTCAACGTCAAAGCAACCAGTTCTCAAATAAGTAATCTCAAATCACTCAGGTATTGAGGATTTAGTGTCTAATAATTTTAATGAAATTTACGTATGACAGATTTTCATCTCTTACAGTAAAGTTTCATAGGTCTGTCCGATACTAGTCTTCCCAAAGTAAGTATCTATGCAAATGATTATGACATTGCCATGTCCACATAGTTCAAGAAACAGAACTACTAGTCATCTTGCATTCTAGTCGTCTAACGTTTTCTATGCGTCCAATTTTATAGAAAACTCCGACTAGGGACCATTTTCAACTTTTGACATTCAAGTTCACTTGATAGACATTTCTTAGTCACAGGACTGGTCCTGACAGTCTATCTTGAATATATTGTCAAATTGAAGGGACTCATCATTTAATAAATCATAAATTAAATGGAAAAATGAATTCTATTCATTTATTGTGAATGATTAACCAATAATGTTTTACAAAGATTTAAACTCTAAAACTTTAAAACATTAAACAAGGATATCAAAGCCATTCTCCAATATGCTTGATTCCCATAGCTGCAGTGTGCGAGTTGTGCTTCGCCTGCGGCAGAGGTTTAGTCAATGGATCTGATATATTGTCATCAGTTCCAATCTTGCTTATCTCGACTTCTTTTCTTTCAACGAACTCTCGTAGAAGGTGAAATCTACGAAGTACATGCTTGACTCTCTGGTGGTGTCTAGGCTCCTTTGCCTGTGCAATAGCTCCGTTATTATCACAATACAGGGCTATTGGTCCTTTAATGGGGGGGACTACACCAAGTTTACCTATGAACTTCCTTAGCCATATAGCTTCCTTTGCTGCTTCATGTGCAGCAATGTACTCCGCTTCAGTTGTAGAATCCGCAATGGTGCTTTGCTTAGCACTTTTCCAGCTTACTGCACCTCCGTTGAGGCAGAAGACAAACCCAGACTGTGATCTGAAATCATCTTCGTCGGTTTGGAAACTTGCGTCCGTATAGCCTTTAACAATTAATTCATCATCTCCACCATAGACCAGGAAGTCATCTTTGTGCCTTTTCAGGTAGTTCAGAATATTCTTGGCAGCAGTCCAATGCGCCTCTCCTGGGTCTGACTGGTATCTGCTCGTAGCACTGAGTGCGTACGCAACATCCGGGCGTGTACATATCATAGCATACATTATTGAACCAATCAATGATGCATATGGAATCCCATTCATTCTTCTACGCTCATCAAGTGTTTTTGGGCACTGAGTCTTGCTTAGAGTTATTCCATGAGACATGGGTAGGTAGCCTCGCTTGGAGTCTTCCATCTTGAACCTATCAAGCACCTTATTGATATAAGTGCTTTGACTAAGTCCAATCATCTTTTTCGATCTATCTCTGTAAATCTTGATGCCAAATATGTATTGTGCTTCTCCTAGATCCTTCATCGAAAAAAAATTCCCAAGCCAAATCTTGACAGAGTTCAACATAGGAATGTCATTTCCGATAAGTAATATGTCGTCGACATATAATACTAGAAAAGCAATTTTGCTCCCACTGACCTTCTTGTATACACAAGATTCGTCTGCGTTCTTGATGAAACCAAAGTCACTGACTGCTTCATCAAAACGTATATTCCAGCTCCTGGATGCCTGCTTCAATCCGTAGATTGATTTCTTTAGCTTGCATACCTTTTTAGCATTCTTTGGATCCTCAAAACCTTCAGGCTGTGTCATAAACACAGTTTCTGTTAAAACGCCGTTTAAGAAAGCAGTTTTGACATCCATCTGCCATATTTCGTAATTGTAATATGCAGCGATTGCTAACATTATCCGAATAGACTTTAGCATTGCAACTGGTGAAAAGGTTTCATCGTAATCCACGTCGTGGACTTGCCTATAACCTTTTGCAACCAATCTAGCTTTGAAAAATTCAAGTTTCCCATCCTTGTCCTTTTTCAGTTTGAAAACCCATTTGCTTCCATTGGCTTGGTAGCCATCCGGCAAATCGACCAAATCCCATACTTGGTTTTCAGACATGGAGTCTAATTCAGATTGCATGGCTTCTTGCCATTGCTTGGAGCTAGGGCTCGTCCTAGCTTGTTTGTAAGTCGCAGGTTCATCAATTTCAAGTAATAGAACGTCATAGCTCTCGTTCGTCAAAATACCTAAGTACCTTTCCGATTGAGATCTATATCTTTGCGATCTACGCGGGGTAACATTTCTAGATTGACCATGATTCTCACCAGATTCTTCTAAAGATATCTGAGTTTCATCCTAAATGTCATCTTGAGCATTCTCTAAAGTTTGTTGTTCGACTCGAATTTCTTCGAGGTCTACTTTTCTCCCACTTGTCATTTTGGAAATGTGATCTTTCTCCAAAAAGACACCATCTCGAGCAACAAACACCTTGTTCTCAGATGTATTGTAGAACTAATACCCCTTTGTTTCCTTTGGATAGCCCACAAGGATACATTTGTCAGATTTTGGATGAAGTTTGTCTGAAATTAATCGTTTGACGTATACTTCACATCCCCAAATCTTAAGAAAAGACATATTTGGAGGCTTTCCAAACCATAACTCATATGGAGTCTTTTCAACAGCTTTAGACGGAGCTCTATTTATAGTGAGTGCAGCTGTATTTAGTGCATGTCCCCAAAATTCTAATGGAAGTTTGGCCTGACCCATCATTGACCTGACCATGTCTAGCAAGGTTCTGTTCCTCCGTTCCGACACACCGTTCCATTGTGGTGTTCCAGGAGGAGTCAATTCTGATAGAATTCCACATTCTTTCAGATGGTCATCAAATTCATAGCTTAGATATTCACCGCCTCTATCAGACCGCAGTGCCTTGATCTTCTTGCCCAATTGATTCTCTACTTCACTCTGAAATTCCTTGAATTTGTCAAAGGATTCAGACTTATGCTTCATTAGGTAGACATAACCATATCTACTGAAGTCATCAGTGAAAGTGATAAAGTAGCTGAAACCACCTCTAGCATTTGTACTCATTGGTCCACATACATCTGTTAGGTTATGAGTCATATGACAAAACATAAATCATGCGGAAAAACCATAAATCCAGGAAAGCATATTATTTACACATAATCATTTAGCATAGTTTAGATGCATACACTTTGTTGCGTGCCTTCCCTAGCTGCGCCCGAACCGAACAAGAACAAGTCTTTAGGACTCCAAATGTCGTTCCTCCGTAGATAGTCTACAGCACGTCCGGATCCGCCTTAAGCTTGACCAACTAGGATCGCCCTTAAGGTACTTAGAATTTTCGGCTATTGTAGGCAATTGTATGGATGAATTTTTGCTCTCAAAAATCAATTTGAATACTTGAATTGTCTATATAATTTATGACCCTAGGCACCTATTTATAGAGGTAAGGAAAAGGAACTGGAATCCTATTAGGATACGAATTAATTAAACTAGAATCCTAATAGAATTCTTATTTAATTAATTCATCCTTTTGGGTTTAGGAATTTAATCATATGTCGAAACCTGATAGCTTTAGGATTCGTATAGCAGACAAACACACACACGCACGCACAGCAGCCCACGAGGGGCGCCATGCGCGCGCGCGCAGCCCGCGAGCTCGCAGCCCATTGCCACGAGGCCCACACGCTGCAGCAGCCTTGGCGCGCGCTGGGCCTGCCTTGCGGTGGGCCTAGCGCAGCCTTGGCTGGTGCGTTGTGGCGCGCTGGCTTGCTGGGCGATGGCCCGGCTTCGTGCTGGGCCTTCGTCTGGCAGGCCTCGTCCGATGCTAATTCGTACGATACGCTTCCGATTAATTTCCCGATTCCAGAATTCATTTCCGATACGAACAAAATTTAATATTTCCGATTCCGGAATTAATTTCCGTTTCGAACAAATATTTAATATTTCCGTTTCCGGAATTATTTTCCTATTCCGATAATATTTCCGATTCTGACAATATTTCCGTTTCCGGCAATATTTCCGATTCCGGCAATATTTCCATTTCCGATAATATTTTCCGATACGTACCATGTTTCCGTTTCCGGCAACATCTACGACTTGGATAATATTTATATTTCCGATACGATCCATATTTTTGTTTCCGGCAATATCATCGCTTCCGGAGTATTCATTTCTTGCCTTGTGACGATCTCAGCTCCCACTGAAACCAAGATCCGTCGATTCCGAATATCCATAGATGGAGTATTTAATGCCATTAAATACTGTTGGATTATGATACATATGACAATTCATAAATCATGCGAAAAAACCATTTAGCCAGGAATACATATTATTTACACATAATCATATAACATAGTTTAGATGCATACTCTTTGTTGCGTGCCTTCCCTAGCTGCGCCCGAACCGAACAAGAACAAGTCTTTAGGACTCCAAGTGTCGTCCCTCCGTAGATAGTCCACAGCACGTCCGGATCCGCCTTAAGATTGACCAACTAGAATCGCCCTTAAGGTACTAATAATTTCGGCACTTTTAGGCAAGGTATGTGACTGAATTTTTCTCTCAAAAACTCACTTTGAATACTTGAAAAAACGTTATAAATTGTGAACCCAGGCCACATATTTATAGGGGTATGGAAAGAGAATTGGAATCCTACTAGGATACGAATTAATTAAATTAGAATCCTAGTGAAACTCTTATTTAATTAATTTATCTTTTAGGATTAGGAATTTAATCATTAAACGAATCCTGTACGTTTTAGGTTTCGTATGTGAACACAAACACACACGCACGCACAGCAGCCCACGAGGGGCGCCATGCGCGCGCGCGCACAGCCCGAGCAACGCAGCCCACGACTGCCGCAGCCTTGGGCGCGCGCTGGGCCTGCCTTGCGGTGGGCCTGGCGCAGCCTTGGGCTGGCGTGTTGTGGCGCGCGTTTCCCTTGCTGGACGTGGGCCTGGCTTCTTGCTGGGCCTTCGTCTAGCAAGCTCGTCCGATGCTAATTCGTACGACGCGCTTCCGATTAATTTTCAGATTCCGGAATTCATTTCCGATACGAACAATATTTAACATTTCCGATTCCGGAATTAATTTCCGTTTCGAACAAATATTTAATATTTCCGTTTCCGGAATTATTTTCCGATTCCGATAATATTTCCGTTTCCGGCAATATTTCCGATTCCGGCAATATTTCTATTTCCGATAATATTTTCCGATACGTACCATGTTTCCGTTTCCGGCAACATCTACGACTTGGATAATATTTATATTTCCGATAAGATCCATATTTCCGTTTCCGGCAATATCATCGTTTCCGGAGTATTCTTTTCTTGCCTGTGACGATCTCAGCTCCCACTGAAACCAAGATCCGTCGATTCCGAATATCCATAGATGGAGTATTTAATGCCATTAAATACTTGATCCGTTTACGTACTATTTGTGTGACCCTACGGGTTCAGTCAAGAGTAAGCTGTGGATTAATATCATTAATTCCACTTGAACTGAAGCGGCCTCTAGCTAGGCATTCAGCTCACTTGATCTCACTGAATTATTAACTTGTTAATTAATACTGAACCGCATTTATTAGACTTAACATTGAATGCATACTTGGACCAAGGGCATTATTTCCTTCAAATACTTGATCCGTTTACGTACTATTTGTGTGACCCTACGGGTTCAGTCAAGAGTAAGCTGTGGATTAATATCATTAATTCCACTTGAACTGAAGCGGCCTCTAGCTAGGCATTCAGCTCACTTGATCTCACTGAATTATTAACTTGTTAATTAATACTGAACCGCATTTATTAGACTTAATATTATATGCATACTTGGACCAAGGGCACTATTTCCTTCAGTCTCCCACTTGTCCTTAGGGACAAGTGTGCATTTCCTAATTCCTTTGTCGCTCGATGCTTGCTCTTGAACATAAGGTAAGAGTTGTCATCCTTATTATGTCCAGAGGTGTTCCTCGGTTTCAGAGTTCAACTGATCAAATAAACAGATAATCATAGCCTATGATTCATCCGAGCACGGCCATGCATTTCACAGTTTCTAGCTCTCCGAGTGGCCTTTGTACAACTTTTAAGCATCTCATCCCGATTTATGGGAGGACAATCCCAATCTTGCGATCTTGAGATTAGACTTTGTTTGATAGGTGATTACCTGAGCGTTGCCTTTATAGCCTCCTTTTACGGTGCGACGGTTGGTCAACGTCAAAGCAACCAGTTCTCAAACAAGTAATCTCAAATCACTCAGGTATTGAGGATTTAGTGTCTAATAATTTTAATGAAATTTACTTATGACAGATTTTCATCTCTTACAGTAAAGTTTCATAGGTCTTGTCCGATACTAGTCTTCCCAAAGTAAGTATCTATGCAAATGATTATGACATTGCCATGTCCACATAGTTCAAGAAATAGAACTACTAGTCATCTTGCATTCTAATCGTCTAACGTTTTCTATGCGTCCAATTTTATAGAAAACTCCGACCAGGGACCGTTTTCAACTTTTGACATTCAAGTTCACTTGATAGACATTTCTTAGTCACAGGACTGGTCCTGACAGTCTATCTTGAATATATTGTCAAATTGAAGGGACTCATCATTTAATACTAAACCAAGATTAAATGGAATATGAAAATACATTTCATATATGATAAATGTTGAACCCCATTGTTTTACAACCATGGGCCTCAAACCCATCTTTAAAACAGTTCATGGAATTCAAAGCTATGCTTGATTTCCAGTGCTACAACGTGAATGTTGCTTCTCACTTGTTGCATAGGTTTAGTTATCACGCTTTGCCAATCTTAACATCCTTTTCATCGAATGTTCTTCGAGATATGATGATATGAACTTTTGAGTATGTTTATTTTGTGATCTAGTCTTTCTTGCTACATTAATGGTACTACGCATTTTGCAATGAAGAACCATTAAGTCAACAGACATGTGATCTTCCCAAGTTCAATTAAGAACTCATTAATATAAACAACTCTGTTTTATTGCTTCTTAGGCAATAAGTACTTTTACTTCAACTGTTTAGGTTGCTAGTGATGCTTTGTTTGGATTTGCTTATCCAAGCAGTTCACAGATATGTGGAAGACTTTCCAGCTGTATCTTAGAACATAGAAATTATTATTTTAATTTCCCACGCAACAACTCATGGTCTCCAATCCATGTTGCCATTTCGAAACACGATGCTCTTTAGCTCGTCCTTGTCAATGGTTAACTCCAAAGGGTCTTTGCTTGATCCTTTGCCAGTGTTTATGCGTGTAGCATCAATATTTAGCATATCTTTATTTCCTTGAATCAAGAACTATTCCTATGTACCTTTTCAAGTACCATAAGTATTCTTGATCTCAATCTAGTTGATCTTTACTTAGATCAATAGAGATTGGTATATGTTCGTCATGCCTAAAGTCATACGATACGTTTTTGGCGATCCTCATATTATATCATACATGATAAATTCTTTTGCAGAATAATTCCAATTGAATTCTATTCATGTAACTTTAGCTCATCTAGTTTCAGTAGATACTAAATCCAGCTAAATTCTTTGACATATTATATAGGTTAAGAATCTTACTCAGATCCTTTGATGTTTAACTTAGTAAATGCTTATACATAGTTCAAACATTCTTTACTTAGATTTATTCACATGGGTCGAATATCTCCAATGGAGTATTTCGTGTTTGATTTAGTAAATGCCATTACTTAATCCAAAACAATAATATAAAATCTTTGTAAATAGATCTTAATACCCAGTATGTACTAAGTTCCGCCATGGTCCATCATTGATGAATAATCTCAAATCTAAGTCATTAGCATTTGAATGTTATTTCTCAATAGAGAGATATGTGTGTGATACACATAGGACCAATTAAGTTTTACGTACTCCCACTAAACTTCTTATAAATCTATAAGAATCATGTACAGTTTATGAAACTAAAATACTTATTAGCTTCACTAAAATACAATTCCAATTCCCAATTGCTTGCTTAAAGCTGTACTTAGATTTTATAAGCTAGCTTTCCTTTTCAAGAATTTATTTGGATCCACAAATCCTATGACATACCATGTACATAGTTTATTCCAACATTTGATTGAGGAATACGTTTTGTCATCCAATTGCTATATGTACCAATATGCAATCATTTCTTGAATGATAGACTTGTGTATTACGATTATGCATGAGGTTTCAACACAATCCGTACCATGAATTTGCTTGTAACCTTTAGCAACTAATCTCGCTTTGTGTGTGAACACAATTTCATGTTTGATGGTTTTTATCCTTAAAACAAACTTGCAACCAATAGGTGTGAACCTATTCTTGCAAATCAACAAAATTTCAATTTTTTCATCAAAACATTGAGTATGTTTTATGGCCTCTAACCATTTAAAACATTTGAGTCTATATATGGCCTCTAACCATTTTAGGGAATCTGGGTTTCGTCATAGCTTTTGTTACAGGTCACAAACTCATTAATCTACATGATAATAGTTTGACTGTAAGTTGTAGGTTTCTTCACTATCTAATAGAAGAATTGCATAGTTTCAGTGACCTGAACTCCATGTTTCTTCACTATCTAATAGAAGAATCTTATAGTTTCAGTGATTTGAATTCTATGCCTACTTGGGTATAGAACATCAAACAATAGAATATCAATAGCCACTTGAAAGTCCTTTGAATATTCTGTTCTCCTTGAAGCACTTGTAAAGTCTTCTAAGAGATGTCTATTCTTTAAAGCCACTTCTAAAGTCCTTAAAGAATAAGTTCGGATTTTCTGAAGCACTTCGAAAAGCCTCCGGAATGTCCGTTTATGTTTGTTGTTCGCCTCGAAAACTTTCGAGGTCTATTTTCTCCCACTTGTCATTTTGGAAACGAATCTCCAAAAGGACATTATTTCGAGCAAACAAACATTATGTTCTCAGAAATTCGTGGTAGAAACAATACCCTTGTGTCTCATTTGAATAAATCACAATGAAACATATATCTATACTTGGGCCTTAGTTTGTCGAATGACAAACACTAAGCTCCCACTGAGTTTTGCAACTCTCTAGATATATTTTATGAAAAGTTATTCTGAAATTACTTTTCAATAGCTTTGACGAATTTGGTTTAGTTTGGTGGAAGTTGAGGATTTTGTTTTAGAAATTATAGGAAAAGTCTTTATGATTCATCATTAATCGAATCAAGTACTAATTGACTTCGATTATTCCAACTAAGATATGCCATATCTTATGGACCTAGATTGTGAAATTACAACACACAATCATTGATGATCATATTTGGTCTTAAGTAATCATCAACATGATCTAACCTAGATCTTTATGATTTCTTGCCAAGTGGATTTTATACTTCTGAATCTTTGAACTAGCCAAGCAGATTCAACTTATATCATATTTGAGTAAATAAACCTATATTCACTCAAATCCATGTGAAATAATAAAGTCATAAAATCTTTCTTTAGCTTTGAACTCTATTGTCAAGGCGTTCTAACAATAGTTCATATCTTTTGTTACTTTCAACAAGCAAGACTAGTTGTCTTAAATTGATCTAGAAATCAATGAACTTTCAAAAGTCCATCAAAATAGAGCTTTTGAATGTTAACTTGTTGATATGGTCTAAGCAACAATGCCGAAGATTAGTGGAACTCAAATCAAGGGGTTGATTTGAACCTAGTAAAGTTTTTATTGTTAAAGAGTTGTTTGTTTTAATCAAGCATATTGACTCAACCCGTAATTGACCATTTCACTCAAATAAACAAACAAACATTGTTTTTGTTTTTCTTGAATGTGAGTCTTTCTGTGTTTGAAAACAGAAACTTAGGTATGTTTATTATGGAACAAAATAGCCATTAAGTTCCAGCCTTTGAAAGGACTTAAAACAAACTAGATGACCCTACAACTAATGTAGCATTGCCATGCTTCATTTCCCACTTGTAGGTCATTAGTGTATCCTAGCTTCCATTGTTTGAGTTATTACCGAAGTAAGAACCTCTACATTCAAATTAATGGTACGCAGACCACATTATGCATCACATTACGCAGACCACATTAGGTCATTAGTGTATCCTAGCTTCCATATTTTCTATCCTATTTGGACCAATTACATTCAAATTAATGGTACGCAGACCACATTATGCATCACATAAACATTTGCAGCAATTAATCAAGGCCACCAATAATCTACAAATTATTAAGTCCTTATTAATTCTAATCAAGTTGTTTTAACCTTAAGGATTTGTAGACCTAATCAAGAGTATATGACTAAAAGGGCTCCCACTTAAACCAATAAATTCATAGTCTTTACTAATTTTAAACATAAAAATGTATTTCTAGTCTAACCGGAAACATACAAATTTAATTAAAATTTAAAGCTCATATAAATTTATAATTGAATCCATAGATTTAATTTAATTTCAGTCGTATTTAAATTAATTCATGATTTTAATTTTAGTAAAATAATTAGAATAAATAAAATTTATTATAATTACAATATTCAAAATTAAAATCCAAGAAAATAATTTAAATTATTAATTTTAAAATTAATTAAAATTACGTAAACTGAAAATTTCAAATTAAAATTTCAAAACGATCTAATCGCAACGCAACAACCCCACGCAACGCACGCCCATGGGCCACACGCACACAGCCATCGCTGGCCATGTGCGCGCAGCCCATGCGCTGCGTCGCATCGCTGCTGCTCCCCATCGCAAGGCGCGCGAGGCTCCGCACGCTTGCGCGAGGCAGTGCGCGCTGTGGCGTAGCACGCTTGCTGCCCACACGCGACTGCTCGTGCCTTGCTCTCGCCCTTGCCCATGCGCCCATTGCTCACAGCCCACGATACAAGGCAGGGCTGCTGCTTTGTGCTCGTGCACCATGCCCTTGCTCGCTGCATTCGTACCGCATGGGAGACGAGCTCCCTTGCTCGTCGTCGCATGCTCGCACTATACAACACCCCTTAAGGGTAACACGTAGCGTCCATTGCTTTGTGCGTGCAAGTTATATGAGCGAATCGCATAAAAATTAAAAAATTTATTTTCAAAATTAATGACAAATTAATAAATAATATTAATTTCATAATTTTAGGGCGAAAAATCGAAAATTTATTATTTAATTGATTTCCGATTAACATGGATTCAAGTCTAGGTCATAAAAATTTAAAATTTAACATAAATTTACAATTTTTATGGTGGTTTTTTAATCATAGGTATCTAAGTAAATTATAACTAATTATGAAAATCAAATTAATTCTAAATTATTCCAATTTTCAACAAATTAATCATAATTACAAATTAGATTGCATAATTGACAAGGCTAGGAATTCAAACTTGTTAAACATATACAGTAGGTCAATTCAAGATTTATCAACAAGAATCGCAAATATTTAATTTAACATCTTAAATTTACGAAATTTTGCATTCGAAAAACTAAAACCTCCGAAAAGTCATAGTTAGGCTTCGAATGTGAGAATTCTGGGTTCGGCCGAAAATTATTATTTTTGTCAAAATTTTAGAATGCCTTTTACATGCGGAATTGACACAAAAATCACTCGATTTGGATGAGTAACGAAGAAACTGCCGAAAAACTGCGTACGTATAATTAAATAAACGCAATTTGCAATTAATTAACAATTACGAAAATTAATCACCCCTCTTAATTCTTGCAAATTTGTAATATTTAACCATGTTTATGCAATTTAGATTATGAAAATAATAAGAGGCTCGTGATACCACTGTTAGGTTATGATACATATGACAATTCATAAATCATGCGGAAAAACCATAAAGCCAGGAAAGCATATTATTTACACATAATCATTTAGCATAGTATAGATGCATACATGTTGTAGCGTGCCTTCCCTAGCTGCGCCCGAACCGAACAAGAACAAGTCTTTAGGACTCCAAATGTCGTCCCTCCGTAGATAGTCCACAGTACGTCCGGATCCGCCTCAAGTTAGACCAACTAGAATCGCCCTCAAGGTGCTTAGGATTTTCGGCTCTTATTGCAAGTGTATGGCTGATTTATATTTCAAAAACTTACCCTTTGAATACTTCAATCGTGCCTGCAAATAATGACCCTAGGCCCTTATTTATAGAGGTATGGAAAAGGAACTGGAATCCTATTAGGATACTAATTAGTTAAACTAGAATCCTAGTAGGACTCTAACTAATTAATTTTATCCTTTTAGGATTAGGAATTTAATCATCAAAAAAATCCTATACAATTTAGGTTTCGTATGTGAACACAAACTCTACACGAGCATGACCCACGAGCGTGCAGGCCATGCCCGCGCACAGCCCACGCTGTCGCTCGGCCCACGCGAGCCGCAAGCCCACGCGAGCAGCAGCACAGCTCGCAGCCCATTGCTGCACGCGCTGCGCGCGCTGCCATGGCCTGTTGGGCCTGGCCTTGTGCTGGGCCTGGCGTGGCCTTGGCTGTTCGTGTGGCGCGTTTGGCTTGTTGGGCGATGGCCTGGCTTCGTGCTGGGCCCTCGTCCGGCAGGCCTCGTCCGATGCTTATTCGTACGATACGCTTCCGATTAAATTCCCGCTTCCGGAATTCATTTCCGATACGAACAATATTTAATATTTCCGATTCCGGAATTAATTTCAGTTTCGAACAAATATTTAATATTTCCGTTTCCGGAATTATTTTCCGATTCCGATAATATTTCCGATTCTGACAATATTTCCGTTTCCGGCAATATTTCCGATTCCGGCAATATTTCCGTTTCCGATAATATTTTCCGATACGTACCATGTTTCCGTTTCCGGCAACATCTACGATTTGGATAATATTTATATTTCCGATACGATCCATATTTCCGTTTCTGGCAATATCATCGTTTCCGGAGTATTCATTTCTTGCTTGTGACGATCTCAGCTCCCATTGAAACCAAGATCCGTCGATTCCGAATATCCATAGATGGAGTATTTAATGCCATTAAATACTTGATCCGTTTACGTACTATTTGTGTGACCCTACGGGTTCAGTCAAGAGTAAGCTGTGGATTAATATCATTAATTCCACTTGAACTGAAGCGGCCTCTAGCTAGGCATTCAGCTCACTTGATCTCACTGAATTATTAACTTGTTAATTAATACTGAACCGCACTTATTAGACTTAACATAGAATGCATACTTGGACCAAGGGCATTATTTCCTTCATCTAGTTGGTCAATCTTGAGGCGGATCCGGACGTACTGTGGACTATCTACGGAGGGACGACACTTGGAGTCCTAAAGACTTGTTCTTGTTCGGTTCGGGCGCAGCTAGGGAGGGCACGCAACAAAGTGTATGCATCTAAACTATGTTAAATGATTATGTGTAAATAATATGCTTTTCTGGCTTTATGGTTTTTCCGCATGATTTATGTTTTGTCATATGAATCTTAACCTCACACCAAGGGCACTATTTCCTTCAAAGTTCATATGCATGTAAGAGTGTGTCGCGTGCAAGTTGTTATGATTATGCTATTGTACGGGATGTCTAGCATAATTTGAGCCTAGTGGTTATGCCTTAGTGCATCATTTATTCTACCGCGGAGTATATATGTTTGGGAAGTTTATGTGAATTGAACTAAGGAATATTCGTGATATAGGCACCCCCCGCTTGTTAACTGACAATGTCGGGTTATCTCAACGGTGTTTGAGAAAGAACAATGGGAGTTATTTCACTTGAGTCCTATGTTTGATCACAGGTCCTAACGGATTAAAATTAAATGTCATTGTTTAATTGCTTGCTTGTTATGTTTTGTGTTGAGTCTTGAGTCACCTTGAACATAACATACTAATTAACGTAAAGTGTAACCCGAATGAGTTGAACATAACATACTACTCCCTATGTTCTTCTTTGTTCTTCCCGGTTTGAGTCGGTGTGAAAATTAAGAAAACTAGAGTCTTGGGTTGTTTGGGTATTTGTGTAATGATTGAGTGTAAGAGTAATGATTGGGTGTAAGTGATTGGAATAATAAAGAAGAGAGAAAACAATAAATAAATAATGTAAAGTAAAGTAATGATATCTTATTTCTTTATTCAAAAATTAGAAAAAATCTGATTCTTGTGGGGACACAAGTACAATTGCAAGTGGGGACAAGTACAAATGCAAGTGGGAACTTCCTTTCTTCTTTACACGTTTTTGCCAAAAAAAATCAGAATTCCCTCCAAACTTTTCCAAAACAGAAAGTTTGGGGTTGGAATTTTTCCCTCCACTTTTTCCCTCCAAATTTTTAACCTAAAATGGAAGTTGAAACCCTTTATAAATAGGGTCACTTTCCCATACTTTAACCTCATAAATGCATCCCACCAAGAGTATTTTTAGATCATAACAAATCAGACATGCAAATGAACAAAAACTTGAATTAACTCCAAAATGATCATATCAACCACAATCATACATGCAATGAACAACAAATTGAATATACTCCGAAAAATCCCAGAAAACTCACACTAAATCCGAATAATTCCCAAATAATCACAAAAAGTCCAAATAAATCACAGAATATTAAAAAAATCGCGAGCCACTTCCGTCTTCCGGTAGTCGGCCACATATTTTGTCATTTATATTATGCAAATACAATAAATACATAAGTATGCTAAGGCAATAAATACATAAGTATGCTAAGGCAAGAAATACGTAAGTATCATCTTCTCCATCCTCTCCAGTCTCAGCTAACGTACAACAATCATTTTTTTTAACATAACTCATCCAAATTAACAGCAAAAAATACACATATAAAGAATTCACATAGAAATAAAATTATAGAAAAGAAGCAAACCGATGGCTGTAGACACCTACTTTTGTCCCCATTCCCGAAAGGGAAGGTTCGATGATGAGAACATGAATCTCCACTTGACAACGCATCTCATATAAAATAACGAATCTCAATTCCCCTTTTCAATTCACCCGAAACCTGCTATTTATAGAAACCTGCTATTTCTGGAAACCTGCTAAAAATAGTAACTGGCGTAATGGGTAGTTGTTAAAAGTGGCAAGTCATAAAAGATAGAAACCTGTCAGAATTAGGTGTTGCACTCCAACATAAATCCTAAATGAGATAGAAATTGCGAGAGAATCCTATTCCTAATACAATTCGAAAATAAGAGTTACGTATTAATTAAAATTCTAACGAGCCTAGAGTTCGTAACGGGCCCAGACGCATTCCGTCATAAAATTAATACGCACTAAAAGACTCGATTAAGTCTCATACACTCCGGATTCTAAGAGTCTGAATCTGACAAAGAAACGGCCCAGACCCTATTTTCAACGCCTGGCTCTGGGCGCCGAAATCTTCGGCGCCCAGCCCTGGGCGCTGAAATTAGCTGGGACGTGTTCTTTCCTAATTCTTCGTGGATTAGAGTTCTACAATTCTATCTTTCCACGAACTCTTTTCTATAAATATAGCCCCAAGTTCGACGTGAAAAGAACACAACACACAATTATTATTCTGAGTATTGACTCTAAACCCCTAAGCCTAAGCCTCACGCTGCGAAATTGATCACGCGTTCTGTCGCAATCGATCCAAAAATCGAACAGAACGTATCCTGTCCTGTAATTTCAGATTCGTTAAATAAAAGGAGAAATAGCAAAGTCAAAGTGGTTAGTTTTCTGAGAACCGTGACGCACCTCTAAAGGGTGCGTCGTAATGTGTCCCTTTTCCATGGTTTAATTGCTTTCCTCGCCCTTTTATGAACTATTAAACTAATTAAATCTGATCGTTCTATCACGCCTAATAAAGATAATATTTTTGGGAAATTGGATTATCATGCTAGGTCCCTTAATACAATCTAAATCAGATAATCGCGCTCGATCTAGTATTATATGTTGCATATTGTTAAAATCAACTCAGATTAGTTTAATAGTTAACGCATGTCCCTTCAATTATTTATGCTGAGCTAGTAAGGATATCCTGCCTCTGGAGTTATCGAAGAGCGAGTACTCCTCTCGGTAGTTACAGTCCCCCGAACCCTCAATCTCTACCTTGCGGGTGTATGTTGAGAGATCCCCACACCAGGGATCACAAGGGAACCTACGGCCGTCGTGGTCAAACATAATTGCGCTCCCTTTATGTCACGATAACCGGGTTTTGTCAGTTTTTATCATTGTCGTTAAAAACTGAATGGCGACTCCTATATTACTAGTCAATTGGGTGTAAACTCACAGGAAATCCAATTACACTTGATTTGACAAAAAAGAAGCGTCACACCCACGAGGGACGAGGTCACGCATTAGCCTCGCGCTTTTTCGACCCCCTCACAATGGCTATCACGTTTTGGGTTATTCGTTCGAGCCGAGTGTTACAGGAGATCCCAAGCTTGAGTGTTCTTTCCGGCCAGTTGCCCTTAACACCGAGAAACAGAAGCTTGATCTGCAAGATATTAAAAAAAAAAAAAAAAAAAAATTATCAAACTTTACTGAGAAAAACAAGCATTCTTCTACTGAGAAAACTACATGAAGTGATTAAACGAGAGAAAAGCCAAGAGAAAAGAGAGAAACCTTGAGCTTCTTCGGTACCAATTGCCTTGAAAATGAGTTGCTTTGCTCGGTGAAGTGGAAGTGCAGAATATATAGGATTATAAGATATTAGGAGTGTAGTTAGTTTGGTAGTAGTAGTATAGTAACTATGGAATAAGGATGGATTGGACCACTCTGTTGCCTCGTCATCATATTTCAAGCCTTTTTTTGTAAATGGGTAAATGTGTAAATTGTGTTGTAAAAGGTAGGACACGGAACTTCAATTCATGTATACATAATTATTATTAAAAATTTTGTATTTCTTTGGTTTAATCCAAAGAATAATATGCTTGAATTAGTTACTACTCCCTATGTTCTTCTTTGTTCTTCCCGGTTTGAATCGGTGTGAAAAATTAAGAAAACTGAAATCTTGGGTTCTTTGGGTATTTGTGTAATAATTTAGTGTAAGAGTAATGATTGGGTGTAAGTGATTGGAATAATGATGGAGAGAGAAAACGATAAATAAATAATGTAAAGTAAAGTAAAGATATATTATTTCTTTATTCAAAAATCAGAAAAAATCTGATTCTTGTGGGGACACGAGTACAATTGCAAGTGGGGACAAGTACAAATGCATGTGGGGACTTCCTTGCTTCTTTACACATTTTTTCCCAAAAATCATAATTCCCTCCAAACTTTCCTAAAACATAAACTTTGGGGTTGAAATGTTTCCCTCAACTTTTTCCCTCCAAACTATTAACCTAAAAAAGGAAGTTGAAACCCTTTATAAATAGGGTCACTTTCCCACAATTTAACCTCATAAATGCATCCCACCAAGAGTATTTTTAGATCATAACAAATCAGACATGCAAATGAACAAAAAAATCGAATTAACTCTACAAATTTAAGATCAACCACAATCATACATGCAAATGAACAACAAATGATAAATACTCCGAAAAATCCCAGAAAACTCACAAAATCCGAATAATTGACAAATAATCACAAAAAATCTAAATAAATCACAGAATATTAAAAAAATCGCGAGCCACTTCCGTCTTCCGGTACGAGTCTCGGCCACATTTTTTGTCATTTATATTATGCAAAGGCAAGAAATACATAAGTATGCTAAAGCAAGAAATACATAAGTATGCTAAGGCAGGAAATACATAAGTATCATCTTCTTGATCCTCTCCAGTCTCCAAGCTAACGTACAACAATCATTTTTTTTTTTACATAACACATCCAAATTAACAGTAAAAAATATACATATAAAGAATGCACATAGAAAAAAAAATATAGAAAAGAAGCATACCGATGGTTGTGACATTTTGGCTTATTCGTTCGAGCCGAGTGTTACAGGAGATCCCAAGATCAAGTGTTCTTGCCGGCCAGTTGCCCTTAACACCGAGAAACAAACGCTTGATCTGCAAGATATTTAAAAAAAAAAAATTCAAACTTTACTAAGAAAAACAAGAATTCTTCTATTGAGAAAAACTACATGAAGTGATTAAACGAGAGAGAAGCCAAGAGAAAAGAGAGAAACCTTAAGCTTCTTCGGTACCAGTTGCCTTGAAAATGAGTTGCTTTGCTCGGTGAAATGGAAGTGCAGAATATATAAGACTATAGGAGATTAGGAGTGTAGTTAGTTTGGTAGTAGTAGTATAGTAACTATGGAATAAGGATGGATTGGACCACTCTGTTGCCTCGCCATCATATTTCAAGCCTTTTTTTTGTAAATGGGTAAATGTGTAAATTGTGTTGTAAACGGCAGGACACGGAACTTCAATTTATGTATACATAATTATTATTAAATTTTTTTGTATTTCTTTGGTTTAATCCAAAATATAATATGCTTGACTTAGTTAATAATCCCTGTGATCTTCTTTGTTCTTCCCGGTTTGAATCGATGTGAAAATTAAGAAAACTAAAATCTTGGGTTGTTTGGATATTTGTGTAATGATTGAGTGTAAGAGTAATGATTGGGCGTAAGTGATTGGAATAATGAAGGAGAGAGAAATAAATAAATAAATAATCACTACAAGAAAATTTAGATACAGAGGCAACACCTTGAGGCAATTCATTTTTTATGGCCTCTAAAAGTGCCTTTTAGCATTAGTTAATTATGGTAGCCTCTAAAAGTTATTTTTAGGGTCGGTGAAATTTGCCTGCCCCTAAAAGTACTTTTTAGCATTAATAAAATAATGGTTGCCCCTAAAAAGTTTCTTTAGCATCAAAAGAAATTAAGTTGCCCCTAAAAAGTACCTTTTAGCATTAATGGAATAATATTTGCCTCTAAAACTATTTTTTTGCGTCAATGAAATTTTCGTTGCCCCTGAAAGGTACTTTTTAACATTAATGAAATAATGGTTGCCTCTAAAACATTTTTTTAGCATCAGAAAATAATGGTTGTCCCTATAACCTTTTTTTTTAGCATCAATAAAATTTACGTTGCCCCTAAAAAGTATTTTTTAGCATTAATGAAATAATGGTTGCCTCTAAAATATTTTTTTTTGAATCAGAAAATAATGATTGCCTCTAAAACTTCTTTTTTAGCATCAATTAAAAATTTGTTGCCCCTAAAAAGGTTTGTTTAGCATTAATGAAATAATAGTTTCCCCTAAAAAGTATTGTATAGCAGTAGGATTCCGTGTACAATAATTAAAAAAATAATTACTATGTCAAAATTAAAGAAATAATGTTATAATAGAAAAATGTTATAATTTTAATTCATGGTCAACTCTAATTAGACTTATTAAGTCAAAATTATTGAAATAATGTTATATTAGAGAAAACTTAGATTACTAAGGCTATTTTAGAGAAATTGACAAAATATTTGTTATCAATGAGAATTTGCAAAAGTATAATGCTACCAAAGAGAATTTCCCTTTTTTTTTTTATTGTTTTAATAAAGTAATATTTGCCTCTAAAACCTTCTTTTTAGCATCAATGAAATTTATGATGCCCCTAAAAAGTATTTTTTAGCATTAAAGAAATTTTCGGGCAAGTCTTTGATTTTTATTGTTCGTTTTTTGCTTTTTATCCATATTTTGTGCTCGTAACCGTGATTTTTATATTCTTCTGTTCATTTCTCCGACTTATTTTTCATGAATTAGGTTTCTGATTTTTTTCCCCTTGGATTAATAAGGGTATAATAAACTAAAGTAAATGATCAACCAATAGGAGAATTAATAGTAGCATATGTAGGATTCGAACCTACATCATTGTGCAATTGCACAAAGCTCTGCCAATTGAGCTAATAGACTCTTTTTATTGGTATAGTGTCATGGTAGTTTTAAGAAGAATAAATAAAGTGTAGTGACATATTAGTTTACATAGTCTTTTATTATCTTAAGTGAGCCCATGCGAACCAGAATTTTATCTAACCCAACTGATCAAAATAACGAGCAATGATCAACAACAACCCCACATACATTGTTAATTACAGTTGGACCGGGATCTACCAACGTGAGATTCTGACTGTCTCCAACAGTCATTATAAACTATAAAATGAAATATATATCATGTATATACTCAGTTGCAAATGGAAATGAAATATTTTATGCGTCTATATTCTACTCATCACTGAAATCCTGAATGTATGACCTAACAAATGGCCAATAGTGTCCAAACAAGATTAATCCACAAATTAGACCCAAAAAAGGATACCGTATGGAAAGAACACCAAAGACCTACCCTCATAGCTTACATACTATCAGGTGTGTCAGTGACCGGCAATGTGAAGATCCGTTGACTTCAGTGAGCTTTTAGATCTTCGACTTGTTTGCAGACTTATCAAGAAATTTTGGTTTCTCATCTATTTGGCTGCTGTTATCATCATTTTGCAAACCAATTAAAAGGAAAAGTTATTGCAAGGCATATAATGTTCAAATAAGAGTGTTCTTAGCTATAATGATGACAAATTTGAAACGGAAAACAAAGTCTAAACATAAGACATATACCATAGTAAACATGGACGGCACAACATCAGTTCGATCTAGAATACTGGATCCTATCGCAGCACTTGCAGCAGGAAATATGCCAAGTGTAGGGCCCTGGATAAGCAAACAGCCAAGTGAGCCAGCCATACTTTAACTTAGGAACAAAAAACATTTTCTTTCATTCTGTTTTGGTACGAAGTAAAAGGAACTCAAGAAGCATATTGACCCCTCACTAGAGAGAGAGGTCGAAGAAGAAGAGACTGTAAACGAGTAAAACCAGAGTAAACAAGAAAATGACATCACAAAGTACCTAGAATATCAGTGAATGAACAATTAACAACACAATAGACCTCATCCAGCTAAAATAACCGTGCGTGCACGGGACCTAATCTAGTTATTTATATTAGGCTTTTGTTCATTCACGGCTATTTTCGTGCCACATCACTTCAGAGATTATCTAATCGCATAAAATTCAAACCCTCTTCGTCTCCAAATGCCCTGAACTCACCCTTCATTTTTTTCTCAATTTTCAAAACATGAAGCAACAAGAACCTCGTAATTCTCCACTTTTCTAAAAAGTGCTTGATTTTTGAGGGTGAGGATTTTAAAATAGAAGGGGTAATAATTTGATTTTATATAAACGAAGATCGTAAAAATGTAAAGATCAATTGGGAATAATAAAGTTATAATTTTTCTGCGAAAATTTTGATGTCAAGAGGAGAATTTTTTTTTTAAGAAGGGACATAAAAAAGAAGGACAGAGGAGAGAGAAATTTTGATCTTATAGTCTTGAATATGAGCTTGTTATTATTATAACTAGATTTTAGCCCGTGCGATGCACGGATTCTATTAAATTTTTATGTTTAAATAAAACTCCTATATATATATATACCAATATATATATATATATATATTATATTAGATTAGTTTTTTTATTTTTCATTGAATTTCATTTTAGATTTTTTTTAATTATGGAAGTGTTTATTTTTTGATGAAATTTTATATACGTAATATGAATAATTAATTAATAAAAATTTCTACGTGATACTTAATTTTTTATCTACGTGGCACTCGACTTTTTTAATTCAAAATTAATTTTGAAATCTTATTTTCATCGGCGGAAACCATTATATTTCCTACGTGGCGCTCTAATATTGGATTAATGTTTGATTTTAAATTGAATTTTATTTTATTTTATTTTAGATTAGTGTTTGATTTTGGATGAATTTTATTTTAGATTTATTTTTTAATTTTTAGAGTGTTTGATTTTAGATGGAGTTGTATATATTAACAATTAATTAATAAAAATATCTACGTGGCACCTAATTAATTATCTATGTGGCAATCGATTTTTTCAATTCAAAAATAAATTAGAAATCATATTTTTCATTGGCCGAAACCATTAGTAATCCTAGGTGGCGCTCTATTATTTCATCAAATATGCCTCCTTTATATATATATATATATATATATATATATATATATATATATATATATATATATATATATATATATATATATATATATATATATATATATATATATATATATATTAGATTGAAATAAATGAAAAGCAATTTAAGCCAAATCCTAAACCCTAAAACCCTAACTCCTAACCCCTACACCCGAACTTAACTGAACTTATTGGAACTGATTAAACTTGAATACTTTATTGATTTGAACTGATTAAACTTGAATATTTAATTGATTTGATCTGATTGAAATTGAAAATTTCCTTAAATCCTTACCCCTAAACCTGAACTTAATTAAATTGATATGAACTGATTAAAGTTGAATAATTGATTGATCTTAATTGATTAAACTTGATTTTTCGCATTAATTTTAATTTTAAAAAATACAAAATTTTAGTTTGGGCTTGTTATTATTATAATTTAAAGAACTGAAAAACAAGTTACGCCAAAACCCTAACCCCTAAACCTGAACTTAATTGAATTTAACTTGAATACTTATTGATTTGAATTAATAAAACTTGAATACTTGATTGATCTGAATTAATAAAATTTGAATACTTGATTGATCTGAAGAGGAGTTACATGTAGCATGTAGTGTTATTAGTTTGTGCAAACTAGTTTAGATCAACGTTGACTTGGTTTGACTTTCTAGTAATTTTTTAAAAAATTTTAAATTTTTAAATTTTTTGATTTTGTTAGTTTTGGACTTAGTCAAAACCCTATAAAAAGACATATATCTCTCTTAGTCGGATTATTAATGCTTAATTATGTTAAATTTTTATATGTATAATCTCAGCCACCCGATCCATTTAATCCAAGAGCTCATATTTCAACCGATCAAATAAAAAATTAAGGGTTCTTTCTAGCGTGAATGACTTCCTTCTTTCAACTCCATTTCTCTCTTTCTCGTTTCTCTCTCTTATAGTCTTATTCCAATTTTCTCCCTCCTCCTGGACATTATCTCTGCTCTACGATTCTCACCTTCTTCAAGTTGTCCCTTCGAATTTCTTCAATTTTCGCCAAGTAAGTTTACAATTGTTAGATTTCTTATTCAATTATTTTCCATTTTGATTGTTGAAATTTGGGTTTCGAAATTCTTTGTATAGTGTTCCGCGATTTTGATGGATAAACTTAGGGCTTTTAAAATTGTGGTTTTGTTTCTGTTTGTGCTACTCCGATTGCTATATTAGGGATTTTAATTGCTATCTTGTTTTCGTTTTTGCAATTGTCATTGCTAATTCAAAGCGTATTTATAATGAGGTCCTATGTGAATTCTTCAATGCAATGGTTATTTCAATTTGGCTTCTGCGATTGAAAGGGCAGCTAGCAATACTCAGTAAGCTTGCTAAGAGTATCGAGTCTTTGACTGACACTCTGGAAGGTATTAGCCTTTTTCTGTTCAGCTATAAATTTGCTATATAAATTGTATACTCCCTTTGAATGCCTACTACATATTTGATGAAATGCCACTTTGAATATCTCCAGCTTTATTGGCTAGTCTATTCTTTATAAATTCAATAGATTGTCTGACTCTTTGCTGGTAATTGATTCTTCTAACTTTCTTGTTAGTTTAAAGAATTTCATCTCTGGATGCTTGAATTTTGAACTCTGTTGTAGAACCAATGCAATTAAAGAGAGTGTAGTATGATGTTAAATTACGATCATGATTTGTTTGAAGGGATGTAGTTTTCTAGTAAAAGGTGTTATGGATTCATTAGTGCTAACTCCTATAGTAGGTTACTGGGCCACAAAGTCTAGGCTTGACCATCTCTTGTGCCAGTTGTTAACTATACAGATTCCTAACCACTGCGGGCTGAACTACTTCGCTCAAGTAAAGCCAGACATTGTACAGCGCGTGTATGGCATCATCAATGTAACATCCATTACGATTATTAGTTAGAAAGGGCGGCATAGTTTCGCAAGTCAAGGGCAAGGTGACTTGTGGCTGACTCGGTAAGTTATAACTCCTTTATGTTGGCAATTTCATCACTGAGAAAACTCCTAACAAGCTCTACTATTTTTTGACCAGTGCATCTAAATTCTGCCTAAATGTCTTATACATATTAATGATTGCTTGAATGGTTTCAGAATTTGATAACTTAAGCAATAAAGGATAGGAGATAGTGTGTTGCCCGTATCCAACTTTTGTTTTACTTCTGATTGATGAGTTGTCTTTGCTTAGTGTCAGAAGGCTTCCCATGATTTCATTATTAGTTGTGTACTTCATGGCTTGTTGTTAGGCACAATTTGAGAGTGACATGGGTTCTGATAGTTTTTGGTGCAGGCAGTTGGGGAGTGTCTTGTTTGTGATCCTGCAGTATTCTGGAGTCAAAATTATTTATTCCTGCACTGCTGGTCTTGTGGTTGTTTTGAAATCATGGATCAGCTAGGTGGTTCTGAGATTTTGTTGATGCAATCTTGCTTCAGTGTTGACCTGCATTGACTGATTAGCAGCTGCATTATATTGACTATTCTCAGGAGTGTGGTTGCTGCAGGGAGGGGGAGTGGGTACTAGTGCAGATTTGGTTTAGCCTGGATTCCTAGTAGTGGTTTCAGTTCGTCTAAGTAGTAGCTTTGGGTAGCTGACTAGCTGTAGCATTAGGTATTCTGGTGTGCGATATTTAGAGTGTTTAGGTCTTTGAGTGTGTTAATATGTCAACTTAGGAGCCTATATTAATCCTTAGCCTCATGAAGATGGTAGGAAAGCTAACTAGTTTTTTTAGTAACATAACTGAAGTAAGTAAATTAATAGAACTTAGTAGTAAATAAAAAGTTGCAGAAGTAGATATACAATTAAATGGTCAAAAGTGATAAATGAGTATAGAAACTTCGAGTAATTAAGCAAGAGTTGCAGGCCCTTAGTTCAAGTATTACTTACACAAATAAGCTTCTGGTGAAGCAGATAGTGGAGCCAAAATGAGCATATCCTACCACTGACTATAAAAGCATCCATCATTTAAACCACCATTCCAACTGCTTCACAGACTGCAGACCACAATAAAGCAGACCACGTAAGTACAAACCCTCAACAACTACTAGAAATGAACTAGGAAAACCCTGCCTGACATGAATCATACCACCACTGATATGAGCAAACTAAACAGACCTGTCGTAACTAACTCAACACTTCAAGGAATAGAAGATGCAACCTTGCGTTAGTTCATTTCCTTTAAATTTTATTAATTGAGTTCATTCTGAATTGATTATTTAATTATCTTTTATTTTAATTATCTATGTAAATGGGTGGGTTCGGGGATTGCAGAGTATTTGATTGAGTATGGATGATTAGTTCTTCTTCCTTGTGAGTAATTATGGCTGATTGATGTTGGTTGGAGTTGAATGCGCCACAAAGATAGAAGCATATATGAAATCAGATTGGTATCCTCTTATCTCAATTCCTTACTTTCCTGTTATTCTTTCTCAATTGTGAATCTTCTGTTCTTCCTCCCTCTTTTTGCAGATACCTGAAAATTTTTGAGTGGTGCAGGAAGATAATTAGAAGCGCATAAAGAGAATAACATCGTATTTTTATATTTATATTTTTAAATGATAATTTTTTTTCTCATCTTAATAATTCGTCATTTACTTATTTTGATGTAAAGTCATGTCGTTCGACAATGAGATTTTTGAGAGGTACTAATTATGTAATGACTTAAATTATTTGTAGATACATTTTTTTTGGAGTTAATAATACCAATATTGATTTTCATGAAATACTTTTTTTTACTTTTACTATTCGATCATGATTACTGCTTATAGGTTATCGTACTTGGAAATGTATGAAGTAAAATTGTGTAATTTGAAGCAAGATTATTTCTTATAGGTAACAGTGCATACAAATGTATGAAATAAATATGTTAGCTTTATTTTCGGTGCCTTTAAACACCTTTTATGACAATATCAGATTGCATCTAAATATCATTATTTAAAAATAAGATATTGACTCTAATTATATATAGAGGCATTAAATGGTTGCCCCAAAATATACGTCGTTTTAGAAACAACTGTTTATACGGCCTCTATTTATATTTCGAGGCAAAACCATATGATTGCCCCCGACTTTTTATTTTGTCTCTTATTATATTTTGAGGCAAAATTATATGGCTGCCCCTAAATATATAGTGTCTTTAGAATCAACTTTTAATATTGCCTCTAAATATATTTTGATGCAAGAATATATGTTAGCCTCTAATTATATTTTGGGACAAGAATATACGGATGCCTCTAATTATATTTCGAGGCAATAATATGTGGTTGCCTCTAATTATATTTTGAGGCAAAGATATATGATTGCCTCTAATTATATTTTGAGGCAAGTATAAATGGATGCCTCTAATTATATTTTGGGGCAATAGTATGTGGTTGCCTCTAATTATATTTAGAGGCAAGGATATATGGTTGCCTCTAAATGTATGGGATTTTAGAGGCAACACATTATGTTGCCTCGAAAAGGGGCCTTTAGAGGCAACCAGTAATTAGCGACGGACTTATTAGAGGCATCCACTTTTTTGCTTCAAAAACTCATTAGAGGCTAAATCCCCATTTTTAAAGGCAATTATGACTTGCCCCTGTATCCGATTTTTCTAGTAGTGAATGTAAAGTAAAGTAATGATATCTTATTTCTTTATTCAAAAATCAGAAAAAATGTGATTATTGTGGGGACACGAGTACAATTGCAAGTGGGGACAAGTACAAATGCAAGTGGAGACTTCCTTGCTTCTTTACACACTTTTGCCCAAAAATTATAATTCCCTCCAAACTTTCCCAAAACAGAAAGTTTGGGGTTGGAATTTTTGCCTCCACTTTTTCCCTCCAAACTTATAAACTAAAAAAGGTTGTTGAAACCCTTTATAAATAGGGTAACTTTCCTACACTTTAGCCTCATAAATGCATCCCACCAAGAGTATTTTAGATCATAATAAATCAGACATGCAAATGAACAAAAAATCGAATAAACTCCAAAATTTTCTGATCAACCACAATCATACATGCAAATGAAAAACAAATGGAAAATACTCCGAAAAATCCCAAAAAACTCACACTAAATCCGAATAATTCACATATAATCACAAAAAATCAAAATAAATCACATAATATTAAAAAAATCGCGAGCCACTTCCGTCTTCCAGTATGCGTCTCGGCCACATATTTTTTCATTTATATTATGCGAAGGCAAGAAATACATAAGTATGCTAAGGCAAGAAATACATAAGTATGCTAAGGCAATAAATACATAAGTATGCTAAGGCAAGAAATACATAAGTATCATCTTCTCTATCCTCTCCAGTCTCCAAGCTAACGTTCAACACATCAAAATTAACAGCAAAATATACACATATAAAAAATGCGCATAGAATAAAGATTATAGAAAAGAAGCATACCGATGGCTGTGACATTTTGGTTTATTCGTTCGAGCCGAGTCTTACAGGAGATCCCAAGCTTGAGAGTTCTTGCCGGCCAATTGCCCTTAACACCGAGAAACAACAGCTTGAAATGCAAGATATTTAAAAAATAAAATAATTCAAACTTTACTGAGAAAAACAAGCATTCTTCTACTGAGAAAAACTACATGAAGTGATTAAACGAGAGAGATGAAGGAAATATGTCCTTCACCCAAGGTGCATTAAGTCGAATACCAAGGTTCAGATTAATTGCGAACAATTAATTCAGTAAGATCAAGTGATCGGAACAGCTAGCTGGAGCAATGCTTCCGATCAGTGAGTTCTAATGGATATTGAACTCACAACTTACTCTTGACTGAACCTACAAGGTCACACCAATGACACGTAACAGATCACCGGATTAAATGAATCGGAATTTCATTTAATAGCTTTTCGGGATTTAAGTTGGAAACGTATTATACGATACGACCTTGCATCGGAATCGTATATCGTATCGCGAATATTCGTAAGCTAGGCGAAACGAATAAATCGTATCGTACGACGGTGATTCGTCGTATACGAAACGATAAATAATATATCGGAAATATATTAAACGCGAATACGAAGAGCGGCCCACGAGCCGAGTGCACGAAGCACTCGAGGCCCATGGGCGCGCGCTAGGCGAGCGAGCAAAAGGCCAAGGCAACACGGCAGCGCTAGGCCCATGGCCGAGCATGGATGTGCGTGTGCGCGCGGGCCTGTGCAGCGACACAGCCACAGCAAGCGAGGCCCATGGCCCAGCGCGCTGTGCTTGTCGCACGCACGGCTTGCTGGCCGGCCTTGCCTTCGGGCTTGGTCGGTTTAGTAAGGTTATGTAAATAACCTTATGACCTAATTTCCAACTACTGCAATCACAATTCAGATCACACACAACCCTAGGAGAAAACAGAGAACCTTAATTCTCTCTGTGCCTCCATAGTGTGTTCATCCCAAAAAGCAAATCTCTTGATCGATTGTCTAAGCTACGATAATAAGGACGGATCTGATCGTGTCGGTGAACCAAGTAGAGGAACAACGAGTGGAGTTCTTTGTTCGTGTTCGTTGACGGATTATTGTGGAAAACACGCTTCGAATGTAAGTTTGCTTAATCTGTGCTTTATACATGTTTCCTGGCTTTGGGGATTGTTCCGCACATGTTATTGTGTTTAAATGTATTCCCCAACAGTGGTATCAGAGCCTTATGTATTCAAAGCATGAATTAGCATGATTATTATTGTTTTTTCATTGTCGAAATTTTTGGAATTTTTGTTGATTTTTCGGAATTTTTTCGAATTATGGGATTAATTGCGAAATTGGCAGTTCCGAAATCAAAAATATTCGCTTTTTCGATTTTTACTAACCTAATCTGATGGAAAACGATTTTCTAAGCTCAACTCATGAGAATAGAATTGCGAAAACAGGCCTCGAAGCATCAGTTTTGGGCGTTTTTGTTAATTTTTCATTAAAAAAATTACATGTGTCGGACAGTAATTCAATTAAAAGGTCGACCTAAACTACTCGGAATTTCTTGAAATATTGACACAATGTTTCTGGGTACATGCTTGATCTATGGTAAAAATTTCAGATTTTTCCGATAAGTATAAACCCTAATTTTGTCTTTCCCCAATTCGTAAAATAACCCTAATTGATTTTTAATTAATTAAGGATTAATAATTCGGTTAATTGGGAAAGGGGATATAAGTGGCAAATTTTAAAAATTATTGGATTAAAATTTTGAATGGTTTCGTTAATTTTAATCACACTTAAACCAATTTATTAATAATCTGAAATTTAATTGTTTACGAATGATGTAAAATTTCGGATTTTATTAATTAGAGGTTCAAATTTTAAAGTTGATTCGATCGTTCTTAAGAGTTTGAATATTGTTAGCCCTTGATTTATTAATTTTACGAAATTGGATTGTCGTTAAAGTTTATTAAATCGTTAAAAATCGTTGTTTTTCGAAAAAAATTAAATCGTAACTTTTTTGAAAAATAAAATTAATGCAAGTTCGTGAATTAAAATTTAATTTTAATTAGGTTGGTCCGTTTTACGAACCAAAAACACGAACATGGGCATGATGGAAGTATGGCTCATCGAGCCATACGAGGCCGTTATGCGAGCCGTGCCATGCGACACGGGCAGCAGCACGAGCTGCGTGCCTCGTGCGCGCTAGGCAAGGCAGGGGCAGGCGATGCCTGCGGGGCTGCGACGAAGCGAAGCGCGATGCTTGCGACGTCGAGCGCCCATGATGCACAACACACACGCAACGCAGGGCAGCTATGCTGCTGGTACGCGATGCGCATGCGCAAGGCATGGCGCGCGACGCGTGTGGGCGGGGCATGGCGCGCGAGCGATGGGCGAGCGATGGGATGCTATGCGATGCGATGGGCTGGGCGCGCGCGGGAAATGCTCGTGTGCTCTTGGGCCTATCGCACGACGGGCTGGGCGCAAGCCTAGGCCGTTTGATTAATTTTTTTTTAATCGTTTAATTAGTTGTGCTTCGTGTATTTGAATTAATTTGGGCTAACGGAATTTTAATTTAATATTTTATTTACTTGGGCCGGGCCGCGAGTTTTAATTTAATATTTCATAATTAATTATCCGGAATAATTATTGGTTTGAGTGGGAGCCACTAATTGAAATTAAAATGAAATAATTATTTTAATTATTTCGTAGGTCGCATTATTTTAATTAAATTAAATTTTAATTAGAATAAAGTCTAAGGATTAATAATTTGGAAATTGATTAATCTTTTAGGACGCGTTTATGTGAACGTGAATTTTAATTAATTCACGTAAATACTTGCATATTAACATGGGCCATTTGTTTTAGCATACGAATGGGTGAATGCGTAGAATATATATTTTATGCAATGTAGGTACTCCAAGTGACTAGTATGGCCAAATTTAGAATAGTTAAATACGGTCTGCGCACCGTTCTATCTTTGAATGTAAAGTTTTAAATATGGTCTGCGTACCATGGAAATTTTGATGTAATTTATTATTTTCAAGTATTTCTAAGTTTAGAACTTAGCATTTGAACGAAGATTCAAGACGATGCCAAGCTAACAAGGAGGTGATGAAGATTGGATGCTTCAAGACAAGAAGTTTTGGGCCATACTAGATCACCAATTATTTATGCAATTTAATATATATATTATGCGTGAATGTATGAATGTATGAATGTATGTATGCTTTGCATGAACAGGTTGTTTCCTATGAATCGATTAGTTTTAAGTTCACTAAATAATCGAACCAACATAGAAACAACTAGGTCCAAGTAATATTGAGTTTTAAAAATTGCCTTCCAAATCAACACTTACAAAAATCTAGGGATCTAAGATAGTAGGTTTACGCTAAAGCGAGGTGCTATTTTAGTTTACTTGGATGGTAAGGCGTCCTAAAGGAGCACGTTGATTGTGGTTATAACTCAAACAACAATGGCATTAAGTTGTGGCAATGGGATAAATTATGGCATTAATTTATTAACCAAGAGTAATTTGGAGATTACTAGCAATAGGTTTTGCTTACCTAAAATCTTAAAATACTTAAGACATGCTAAAGCTGCTTAAGGATTTAGGACTTTTGGGGTCTTGGAATCGTTTCATTCATTTCGGACCATGTTTTTGCTTTTTGCATGAATGAAATGTTTTAATAGCTTTAATGATTTCATGTTTTTGCTTTTATTTCAAAGTTATTGAATTGTATGAATGGTTATTTATTGCAAATTCTTTTCGATTGTAGTAATAAAAAATGGCCGCAAACAATAATACTTTCAACCTGCGTTCAATTCTCGACAAAGAGAAGTTGAATGGCAACAATTTCCTCGACTGGCAAAGGAACTTACAAATAGTTCTTATGCATGAGGAAAAAGAATATTTCCTTGAGGAAGAGTTACCGGAAGAGGCTGGGCCGGAGGTAACTCAAGATGCCCTTAATCGTTGGATTCAGGCCAACAGGGATGTCAAATGTGTGATGCTTGCATCCATGAGTCCTGAACTTCAGAAAACGTTCATTAACTCGGATGCTTACCAAATCATCTCGGAGTTGAAGAACATGTTTCAGGACCAAGCTAGAATCGAAAGATTCGAGACTCAGAGGTTGATCCTTGAGACTAAGCTCAAGAAAGGAGAACCAGTGAGCCCACATGTTCTTAAAATGATTGGACTCTTTGAGAACATGAGAGCTCTAGATTCTGACGTCTCAAATGAAATGGCTATTGACATCATTCTCCATTCGCTTCATAATGGCTATGATCAGTTCAAGTTGAATTACAACATGAACAGCATGGAGAAATCTCTTACTGAGCTTCACGGTATGCTGAAAACCGCTGAAAAGACGCTCAAGCAAGAGAATAAGCATGATATGCTTATGGTGCGTAAGGGCAAGAACTTCAAGAAATCAGGCAAGAACAAGGGCAAGAAGGGTAAGGGCAAGGCTTCGCCCTCATCCAAGTCCAATGGCGCCGGTTCTGGTAAACAGAAAAGGGCGACTCGTTCTCCTGCCGACTCTGAATGCTTCTACTGCAAGAAGAAGGGGCATTGGAAGAGGGATTGCTTGAAGAAGAAGGAAGATGAGAAGAACGGGAACTTTGCTTCTACTTCAGGTATGTATGTTATACATTGTAATCTAGCTAATTCTACTTCTTGGGTATTAGATACTGGTTGTGGCTCACACTTATGTTCCAATCCACAGGGACTAAGGAGAAGTAGAAAGCTGGATAAAGGCGAGATGGATCTACGCGTGGGAAATGGAGCACGGATTGCTGCATTAGCCGTAGGATCTTATTTTATTTCTTTGCCTAGTGGGTTTTTTTTGGAACTAGAAAACTGTTACTATGTTCCTAGTATCACCAGAAACATAATTTCCGTTTCAAGTTTGGATTCTAAAGGTTTTAGTTTTCAATTTAAAGACAATAGTTGTTCTTTTGCTTTGAATGGAATGTTTTATGGTTCAGCACAACAAGAAAACGGTCTTTACGTGCTAGATACGAGCAAACACATTTATAACATAAATACCAAAAAGGCTAAAACTGGTGATTCGAATCTCACATTTCTGTGGCATTGTCGATTAGGCCATATAAACATAAAGCGCATGGAATTACTTCAACGGAAAGGAATTCTAGAATCATTCGACTTAGAGAAGATTGATCAATGCGAATCTTGTTTACTTGGCAAAATGACAAAGCAACCTTTCTCTAAGGTGGGAGAAAGAGCAAGAGAACTACTAGGGCTAATACATACGGACGTATGTGGGCCTATGAGTACGAAAGCTAGAGGTGAGTTCAGCTATTTCATAACGTTTACGGATGACTTCAGTAGATATGGCTATATTTACTTATTGAAGCACAAGTCTGAATCGTTTGAGAAATTCAGAGAATTTCAAAATGAAGTAGAGAATCAACATGGCAAGAAAATCAAAGCTCTAAGATCGGATCGAGGAGGTGAATATCTTAGCCACGAGTTTGATGACCATCTAAAAGAATGCGGTATTCTTTCTGAATTGACTGCTCCGGGGACACCTCAATGGAATGGAGTGTCGGAACGGAGAAACAGGACCTTACTCGATATGGTCAGGTCAATGATGGGTCAGGCCGAACTTCCTTTACAGTTCTGGGGACATGCGTTGCAAACTGCAGCACTCACACTGAATCGTGCTCCGTCAAAAGCTGTTGAAAAGACTCCATACGAATTATGGACTGGGAAACTTCCAAAGTCGTCTTTTCTGAAGATTTGGGGTTGCGAAGCATATGTCAAGCGATTAATTTCGGACAAGCTACAACCTAAATCTGACAAATGTTTCTTCGTTGGGTATCCAAAGGAAACTATGGGGTATTACTTCTACAACAAGTCAGACAACAAGGTATTCGTTGCTCGTGACGGTGTCTTTTTGGAAAGAAATCATACTTCCAAATTGACAAGTGGGAGAATAATAGACCTCGAAGAGATTCGAGACGAACAACGAACTCAGAACTCTTTAGAAGCAGTTCAAGTTGATGAACCTCCAAGGTCTTTAGAAGAGCCAGTGGGAGTAGTTCCTCAAAACGTTGTTGCCCCTCGTAGGTCAAATAGAACTATTTTTCAGCCGGACAGATGGACAGGCGTCCTCTTGACTGAAAACTTAGACGTTCTCATATTGGATAGTGATGAACCTTTGACTTACAAGCAAGCTATGACGAGCCCAAGCTCCATTAAATGGTTAGAGGCCATGCAATCTGAAATAGACTCCATGTCTGAAAATCAAGTCTGGGATTTGGTTGATTTGCCGGATGGGTTCACACCTATCGGAAGCAAATGGGTCTTCAAATTGAAGAAAGACAAAGATGGAATTGTATACATATACAAGGATAGATTGGTAGCAAAAGGTTACAGGCAAGTTCACGGCGTTGACTACGATGAAACCTTTTCTCCAGGCGCGATGCTTAAGTCTATTCGGATAATCCTTGCGATTGCCGCTTTTCATGACTATGAAATATGGCAAATGGATGTCAAAACTGCCTTCTTGAACGGTGTTCTTGAAGAGACTGTGTTCATGACACAACCGGAGGGTTTTGTCGATCAAAAGAACCAAGGAAAGGTATGCAAGCTTAAGAAGTCCATCTACGGACTAAAGCATGCATCAAGGAGTTGGAATAAACGATTTGATGAAGCAGTCAATAAGTTTGGCTTCATCAAGAATCAGGACGAATCTTGTGTATACAAGAAGGTCAGTAGGAGTAAAATTGCATTCCTAGTCTTGTATGTTGACGACATACTGCTTATTGGAAACGACATTCCTATGTTGGAGTCTGTAAAGACTTGGCTCGGGAAGTGTTTCTCAATGAAGGACTTAGGAGAGGCACAGTACATATTGGGCATCAAGATCTATAGGGATAGATCTAAAAGGATGATTGGACTAAGCCAAAGCACTTACATTGACAAAGTGCTAGCTAGGTTCAATATGATGGAAGCCAAGAGAGGCCATCTACCCATGTCACACGGCGTATATCTAAGCAAGAATCAGTGTCCCAAAACATCTGATGAGCGTAGAAAGATGAGTGGAATTCCATACGCTTCGGCTATTGGATCCATCATGTATGCTATGATTTGTACAAGGCCGGATGTTTCGTTTGCACTCAGTGCAACGAGCAGGTACCAGTCAGAACCAGGTGAGGCGCATTGGACTGCTGCCAAGAACATCCTAAAGTACCTGAAAAGGACTAAGGATCAGTTTCTGGTTTATGGTGGTACAGATGAGTTGATTGTTAAGGGTTATACGGACGCAAGCTTTCAAACCGACAGAGATGATTTCAGATCACATTCTGGGTTTGTGTTCTGCCTCAACGGCGGAGCAGTAAGTTGGAAAAGTGCTAAGCAAAGCACTATTGCGGATTCTACAACTGAAGCCGAGTACATTGCTGCCTCAGAAGCAGCAAAGGAAGCTGTTTGGATTCGGAAGTTCATCGAAGAACTTGGTGTTGTCCCCTCCATTAAAGGACCAGTGGATTTGTATTGTGACAATAGCGGAGCCATTGCCCAGGCAAAGGAGCCTAGGAGCCACCGAAGTTCAAGCACGTACTGCGGCGATTTCATATACTTCGAGAGATCGTTGAAAGAAAGGAAATCGAGATTTGCAAGGTTGGAACTGACGACAACGTCGCGGATCCATTGACTAAACCGTTGCCACAAGTGAAACACAACGCACATGTAGCAACCATGGGAATCAAGCATGTTGGAGAATGGCTTTGATTTTCTAAGTATTGTTTTAGAACATCTGTTAGATCTATGTTTAAAACAATTGGTTTAACCATTTCGTATTTATGAAATTTATTATTTCATATTCATTTAATTGTGGTTTAGAATTAAATGATAAGTCCATGTGATTCAAATCATTCAAATGGGATGTCAAGATGGATTCTTTGGCAAAGAAACACCCATAAGTGAACTTGAATATTGAAGTCACAAAGGATCCCTAATCCAGGTCATTGAAAGGTGGACGACCAATGACTAATGAAGATTAGATTGCAAGTAGATTGCTTAGTTCCGTTTCTTGAACTAGAGTGACTGGATGTCAGAATCTTTTGCATAGATACTTATTGGATCTTGTATCGGATTGACCATGAGAACGCTTTAAGAGATTAAAGTCATGTCATAGGTAGTTCTCATTAATGGTGATTAGAAACCGTTCCTCAGAACATGAGCGATTACGTCTGCTCGTTTGAGAATTAGTTCGCTTTGATACTAGCTAAACGTCGTACCGTAAAAGGAGGCTATAAAAGCAGTTATTGGGCGTACTATGAATCAAAGTGAGTGTTCATAGATTGCAAGAATGGATTGTCCTCCTATCTTTGATAGGATATGGTGTTGTTGTGTAACAAGGCCTCTCGGAGATTTAGATACTGTAAAATACATGGCCGTGCTCAGAATGGTTAGGCTTAACCTTCTGCAAAAGTTTAACAGTTGAACTCTGTAATCCGAGAAACACTTCTGGACCTAATAAGGATGACTTGGATCTTACCTTATGTTCAGTAAGTAACACTAAGCGACAAAGGAATGTGGATGCACACTTGTCTGAATGACAAGTGGGAGATTGAAGGAAATATGTCCTTCACCCAAGGTGCATTAAGTCTAATACCAAGGTTCAGATTAATTGCGAACAATTAATTCAGTAAGATCAAGTGATCGGAATAGCTAGCTGGAGCAATGCTTCCGATCAGTGAGTTCTAATGGATATTGAACTCACAACTTACTCTTGACTGAACCTACAAGGTCACACCAATGACACGTAACAGATCACCAGATTAAATGAATCGGAAATTCATTTAATAGCTTTTCGGGATTTAAGTTGGAAACGTATTATACGATACGACCTTGCATCGGAATCGTATATTGTATCGCGAATATTCGTAAGCTAGGCGAAACGAATAAATCGTATCGTACGACGGTGATTCGTCGTATACGAAACGATAAATAATATATAGGAAATATATTAAACGCGAATACGAAGAGCGGCCCACGAGCCGAGTGCACGAAGCACTCGAGGCCCATGGGCGCGCGCTAGGCGAGCGAGCAATAGGCCAAGGCAACACGGCAGCGCTAGGCCCATGGTCGAGCATGGCTGTGCGTGTGCGCGCGGGCCTGTGCAGCGACACAGCCACAGCAAGCGAGGCCCATGGCCCAGCGCGCTGTGCTTGTCGCACGCACGGCTTGCTGGCCGGCCTTGCCTTCGGGCTTGGTCGGTTTAGTAAGGTTATGTAAATAACCTTATGACCTAATTTCCAACTACTGCAATCACAATTCAGATCACACACAACCCTAGGAGAAAACAGAGAACCCTAATTCTCTCTGTGCCTCCATAGTGTGTTCATCCCAAAAAGCAAATCTCTTGATCGATTGTCTAAGCTACGATAATCAAGACGGATCTGATCGTGTCGGTGAACCAAGTAGAGGAACGACGAGTGGAGTTCTTTGTTCGTGTTCGTCGACGGATTATTGTGGAAAACACGCTTCGAATGTAAGTTTGCTTAATCTGTGCTTTATACATGTTTCCTGCTTTGGGGATTGTTCCGCACATGTTATTATGTTTAACTGTATTCCCCAACAAGAGAAGCCAAGAGAAAAGAGAGAAACCATAAGCTTCTTCGGTACCAGTTGCCTTAAAAATGAGTTGCTTTGCCCGGTGAAGTGAAAGTGCAGAATACATAGGACTATAGGAGATTAGGAGTGTAGTTAATTTGGTATTAGTAGTATAGTAACTGTGGAATAAGGATGGATTGGACCACTCTGTTGCCTCGTCATCATATTTCAAACCTTTTTTTGTAAATGGGTAAATGTGTAAATTCTGTTGTAAAAGGTAGGATACGGAACTTCAATTCATGTATATATAATTATTATTAAAGGTTTTTATGTTTCTTTGGTTAAATCCAAAGAATAATATGCTTGACTTAGTTACTACTCCATATGTTCTTCTTTGTTCTTCCCGGTTTGAATCGGTGGAAAAATTACAAAAATTAAAATCTAGGGTTGTTTGGGTATTTGTGTAATGATTGAGTGTAAGAGTAATGATTGGGTGTAAGTTATTGGAATAATGAAGGAGAGAAAAAACAATAAATAAATAATGTAAAGTAAAGTAAAGATATCTTATTTCTTTATTCAAAAATCAGAAAATATATGATTCTTGTAGGGACACGAGTACAATTGCAAGTGGTGACAAGTACAAATACAAGTGGGCACTTCCTTGCTTCTTTACACGTTTTTGCCCAAAAATCAGAACTCCATCCAAACTTTCCCAAAACAGAAAGTTAGGGGTTGGAATTTTTCCCTCCCCTTTTCCCCTCCAGACTTTTAACCTAAAAAAAAGGAACTTGAAACCCTTTATAAATAGGGTTACTTTCCCACACTTTAGCCTCATAAATGCATCCCACCATGAGTATATTTAAATCATAACAAATCAGACATGCAAATGAACAAAAATTCGAATTAACTCCAAAATTTTCAGATCAACCTCAATCATACATGCAAATGAACAGCAAATGAAAAATACTCCGAAAAATCCCAGAAAACTCACACTAAATCCGAATAATTCATAAATAATCACAAAAAATCTAAATAAATCACAGAATATTAAAAAAATCGCGAGCCACTTCCGTCTTCTGGTACGAGTCTCGGCCACATATTTTGTCATTTATATTATGCGAAGGCAAGAAATACATAAGTATGCTAATGCAAGAAATACATATGTATGCTAAGCCAAGAGATACATAGGTATCATCTTCTCCATTCTCTCTAGTCTCCAAGCTAACGTACAACAATCAATTTGTTTTTTTTTTACATAACACATCCAAATTAACAGCAAAAAATACACATATAAAGAATGCACATAGAAACAAAATTATAGAAAAGAAGAATATCAATGGCTGTGACATTTTTGGTTATTCGTTCGAGCCGAGTGTTACAGGAGATCCCAAGATTGAGTGTTCTTGCCGGCCAGTTTCCCTTAACACCGAGAAACAAAAGCTTGATCTGCAAGATATTTTAAAAAAAAATATTCAAACTTTACTGAGAAACACAAGCATTTTTCTACTTAGAAAAACTACATGAACTGATTAAACGAGAAAGAAGCCAAGAGAAAAGAGAGAAACCTTAAGCTTCTTCGGTACCAGTTGCCTTGAAAATGAGTTGCTTTGCTCGGTGAAGTCGAAGTGCATAATATATAGGACTATAGGAGATTAGAAGTGTAGTTAGTTTGGTAGTAGTAGTATAGTTTTTTTTTGGTGCTAATGAGCCACAAGGGCGGGGGATGAGAATCGATCCCAGGATCACCTAGAACCGGGATGGAAGCTCTAACCAACTGAGCTATCCATCACTCTCGGTAGTAGTAGTATAGTAACTATGGAATAAGGATGGATTGGAGCACTATGTTGTCTCGTCATCATATTTCAAGCCTTTTTTTTGTAAATGGGTAAATGTGTAAATTATGTTGTAAAAGGTAGGACACGGAACCTGAATTACTGTACACATAATTATTACGGAGTGTATATATATATATATATATATATATATATATATATATATATATATATATATATATATATATATATATATATATATAGAAGATCCTTATAATGAGAAGGATGAGAAGCGATCTCGACCATACAATTAAATTGATCCAACGACTCCCTATTCGCGCGTGGCTCGCAAGTCGCAACAATCAATCTCGGTAAGAACTAAGTAATGACATTTGGTAATTTTAACAGTATTGCAGTGTCAGCTATTCCTCCTTTTTCAGGATGCTTCTCATGATTTTAAAAAAGAAAAGAAAAGGGGGTTTCTTTCCATTTTCTCTCTCCTCCATTCTCTAATCTCAAACCTCTTGTTTTCTCTGCTCCATCAATGGAAACAATACTTAAATACTTACATTGCTTTGCTTCCTACTTCGTCAATGGCGTCCTTAATCGCACAATCTTGTGGGGGTTTATTTTGTTCGTATTGGGGATTAATTTCAATTGATTAAAATGCATTTTCTCTCTCCTCTTCCTTTATCTGTTGTTTAGGTCTCGAATACCTGACTCAATTGATTCCTACCATATATTCTTGTACTAGCATCAGTATAATGCATTTTCTCTCCCCTTCTTCTGTACTAATTAGTTGATTCAATTCGTGTTTTTGTGGGTTTTCGTTCATTTAAAACAGTGATTTTGATCTAACTATTAGTATTTTTCATTTGCATTTGTAGACAATTGAGGAGACCGAAATAAGAAAAATGGACCGAATTTTAGTAATTGGGGAGTGATTGGTATGATCTCATATTGCTGAAACGAAAGAATGGAAATCGCGGTGAAGCACCAATGAGAAACAAATACTACTATCAGACACTTCTTTAGTGTTATTCTTCAATTTGTTCAAGAATATTTAATCGAATAAGAGTATCAATACACTTTTCAGGCTCACGTGTTCGTCACTTCTTTCACCACAATTTACATACACACAAAAATCAAATGAGCAAAAAAATAACTGGGAGGTGACCATATCTCTTTTGCTATTTTCATGGTGTTTTGAGGGTACGGATCCAGAAGGAGGAAAAAAAAGAGTCTGAGACATTTGCTCATTTCATCCAAATGAGCAAAATAAAATTTTAATGAGCCCAAAAAAAAAGGGGAATATTTTTTTCAAATGAGCAAATTTAATTTTGATCGTACACGTGGATGCTCTAAATGACTACTCCCTCCGTCCCTTAATACTCGCACTGGTTTGACCGGTGCGGAGTTTAAGACATTTGAATTGACTTATTAATTTAATGGGTGTTTGTTGATAATGGGGTATTTTTTTTAATATAGTTAGTGGGAAATGTGTAAGGGGTGGTGATGGTGAGTGGGGGGTGTGGATTTTTATATAATTTTTTATAGGGAGTAGGGGTGTAGGTGGGGTAGTAGGTAAGTGTGAGAAATAATATAATATTGGTAAAGATTTCCATTTATAGAAGCGGTGCAAGTATTAAGGGACGGCCCGAAAAGGAAAGCGGTGCGAGTATTAAGGGACGGAGGGAGTAAATTCTTTCTCATTCTTCTCGTTATAAGGATCTTCTCATTTGACACGATGACCAAAAGTTTTGAATGTTGCGTAATTTTAAAAATGAGCAAATTTTTTGAAGGTTAAGTAATCTAAGATTTTAAATATTTGATCATTTAGACCCAATGTCCAAAAAATTTGAATGTTAACAAATCAAACTTTAAAATTAAAAAAAGAGCAAAAATATTTGCTCATTTGTGTAAACTATAAAAAAATAAGTAAATTTTTTGGATGTTAAGTAAGCTGAGATTTTTAAAATATTTACTCCTTAAGACACAATGAACAAACGTTTTGAATATTAACAAATCCAACCTTTAAAATTTTTAAAAAGAGCAAAGATATTTGCTCATTTGTGTAAACTATAAAAAAAAGAGAAAATTTTAAAAATGAGCAAGTTGTGAATGTTGCGTAAGTTTAAAAAGGAATTTTTTTGAATGTTACGTAATTTTAGATTTTAAAATATTTGTTCATTTAGACAAAATGAGCAAAAGTTTTGAATATTAACAAATCAGAAATTTAAAATTTTAAAAATGAGCAAAAATATTTGCTCATTTGTGTAAACAATAAAAAAATGAGTAAATTTTTGGGATGTTAAGTTAGCCGAGATTTTAAAATATTTGCTCATTTAGACACAATAAACAAAAGTTTAGAATATTAACAAATGAGCAAAAATATTTGCAAATGAGCAATTTTTTTGAATGTTACGTAGTTTTAGATTTTAAAATATTTGCTCATGTAGACACAATGAGCAAAAGTTTTGATTATTAACCAATCCGAACTTTAAAATTTAAAAAATGAGCAAAAATATTTGCTCATTTGTGTAAACAAATAAAAAAATGAGTAAATTTTTTGGATGTTAAGTAAGCTGAGACTTTAAAATATTTTCTCATTTAGAAACAATGAGCAAAAGTTTAGAATAATAACAAATCCGAATTTTAAAATTTAAAAAACTGAGCAAAAATATTTGCTAATGAGCGAATTTTTGGAAGGTTACGTAATTTTAGATTTCAAAATATTTCCTCATTTAGAAACAATGGTCAAAAGTTTTGAATATTAACAAATTCAACTTTAAAATTTTAAAAATGAGCAAAAATATTTGCTCATTTGTGTAAAAAATAGAAAAATGAGTAAATTTCTTGGATGTTAAGTAAGTTGAGATTTTAAAATATTTGCTCGTTTAGACACAATGAACAAAAGTTTAGAATATTAACAAATCCGAACTTTAAAATTTAAAAAATGAGCAAATTTTTTGAAGGTTACGTAATTTTAGATTTAAAATATTTGCTCATTTAGACACAATGAGCAAAAGTTTTGAGAATTAACAAATCCGAACTTTAAAATTTTAAAAATGAGCAAAAATATTTGCTCATTTGTGTAAACTACAAAAAATGAGTAATATGAGATATTAGAATATTTGCTCATTTAGACACAATGAACACATTTTTGAATATTTACAAATCCAAACTCTAAATTTTTAAAATGAAGAATATTTGTGTAAACTACAAATAATGACCAAATTATTTGGATACTCCGTACTAAGTAATCTAAGATTTAAAAATATTTGCTCATTTAGACCCAATGAGCAGAAGTTTATAATATTTAACAAATTTTAAAAATGAGCAAAATATTTGCTCATTTGTGTAAACTATAAAACATGAGTAAAAAATATTTACTCATTTGTATAAACTATAAAAAATGAGCAATTATCGATGTTTGTTATTTTATTTGAGTCGTGGAATTATTGTTGTTGTTGGGTTGACATGGAATAGGTGAAACTTCACTTCTTCGTTTGTATATGGTGTTTATAATAGGAAAAGGGGAGGAAGGAGAAAGAAGAAGAGATTGGAAACAGTTTGCTCATTTCGTATAAATGAGCAAAACAAAATTGCTCATTTCGTATAAATTAAATGAGCAAAAAAAATTGCTCATTTCGTATAATGAGCAAAAAATATTTGCTCATTTGCACAAAATTTGCTCATTTACACTAAATGAGAAAACTTATTCTGCTCATTTGCACAGTAGAAAAGCAAACTTATTATGCTCATTTTCAGTAAATGTGCAAAACCGCCCAAACTTTTCATGCTATTTTTCTTGATTGCTTTTGGATTTCGATTCATTCCCAAAAAATACTTCTTAAAAACTCTTTTTTTTGCTTGATGTTGATTTTAATTGGTATTTACAATAGACGAATCATAATATAAATAAGATTGTTGGTACAAATTTAACAAAATTAAGCTTGTCTTCACTGTTGTTGTTCAAAGTGTCGTTAATTAGTTACAAAGTACTACTACCCCTATTTAAGTTGAGTTTTGGGTATTTTTCCACAAAATTTAAGAAATAAAAAAGTTAATTAATTACTTAAGCTATAGTTGGAGGAGAAAAGTCAAATTAAAGGAATCCCAATAAGCTACGAATTGCCCAGAAGTTGAGCATGTTATTACTTTAACTAGTTTTTAGGCCCAGGCGATACCCCGAGCTACTGCATTAGTAACATTTATATTATTCTTATTTCGTTTTTAAAAATATTATTAATCAGTTTCTTTTTATTACATTTATTAGTATATTTTTTTACAATGATAGCATGCAATGTGTTATAGCTCGATGGTAAACACTTTAGTGTTTAAACGTGAGGTAGATAGATTCTCCATAGAAATGTGTAAATCATCTTTCATTCTTATCCAATATAGCAGTACGCCAGTATTCTTGTCAAGAATTCAAGGTACCGCCATGGATGAAGAACTCAGGAAGAGAGAGAAAATGGGTAAACTCCTCGATTTATTGTCGGAGTGAAGTATTTAGACATATTTTTGAGAGTAAATGGAGTTGGAGTAATCTGGAATTGGAATGGAGGAGAGAGAAACGTGGAGGATGATGATTCTGCCATGGTTGATTGCTTGGAGAGGAAAGAGAAATTTAAACTTATGTAAACCTGGATGCATCTCGTGAAGGAGAAGATGAAATTTTTATTTTGAAATCCTGATGTAATCTCGACCCTTTATTTGGACGCATGAAATCCCTTTTCATCCTTCTCATTTTAAGTATCTTTCTCATTTGATGTGAATCTATATATATATATACCTGGAGATTTTTTTTTAATTTATTTTACAACAATCCTGCAGACTTGAAAAGTGATTTTTCGTTCCTCCAATCCCATATCGCCACGCTTGATACTATGAATTCTGAACAGACAGTGAACATTGAAAAGATTTAAAACTGAAAAATGGGGAAAAGTGAACATTGAACTGAAATAATTAACTGAAACTACTCAACTTCATCTACCAGTCCTTGGAGTAATACCATATTACCATGTTTTTGGATACAGAAATAATGGTGTCTTGAGCTCTAAATATGAAAAACTCAAATAAGGAATAATAAAAACATACAAATTCGAACCTAACAATACTAATCCTATCAATCTGCTTCAAAACCTTTGCAACAAATAAATGACCCAAACGTTTTGTTTTTGATCTCCTCAATACTATACGTAAGGCCACTATAGCAGAATAATAGGAAACAATACGTAAGAATTTAAGTATTACGAATATTAGGCTATGTGCGTAAGGCTCTAATATTATGTCAACTAGAACAATTATAATTTTATTATCAGAGATTAATTATTAGAGCTTAACTTTCAATAACTAAACAGTTTGTAATATAATCTACTCGTCAACCCGTGCAAAGATTGGGTTCTATAGCCAAAAATTACGGTATCACAAACAGATCATCATTACCATTATTTTAAAATATTATTTTACTAAATTTATTATACTACAATCAAATTTTCAACACTTGCATAGGTAATTTCTCTAATTACAATTAGTAATGTAGGAATTTCTATAACAAAAATATTAAGCTCTCACGAATTTCGATTTATCTATATCTATACAGTAAATTATAAATGGCGAACCAAACTGAGTAATTATGTGCGTTTTATTATTGCACTGATAGTCACTTTTATCCCTATGTATAAGGTCCAGTTTTCCCTTGAATAAGGACCCTTTTGTCCTTCGTCGGTCGTCACCCTTGAGTAAGGTTATTTTTCTCATTCATTTATATAATTTTTCCCCTTAAATAGTAAGGTCCCTTTTCCATAATTAGGATAATTGTTATCTTTAATTAGTGAAGTAAGATGGGTATAATGGGGATAAACCTTTACAAAAGAAGAAATAAAGAAAAAAGTGGAAAGAATTTTAAATAGAAAGAGAGAAGAAAATTGGTGCATTCTATAAATAATAATAGCAATGTTATCTAACATTAAATAAATATTAAGTATTAATATAAAAATTGTTTGTCTATTGGAAGGAACAAATTTTCTCAATACAAGATTGAACACTTAATATTTTAACATAGTTATACAACGCATACAATCTAACAATAATGTTGCCTAATTTAAAATAATTCTATTATCAAATAAATTTGTGTCAGATAAAATCTCTAACATGTAAGAGTTGAACTATATTTAAGAGTAATTGATCAAAATCCAAAAAGACTCACTATGTAAGCTTTAGTTTATTTGAACTTTGAAATAAAAAAATTGGTAGGTTAAATATGTATTAATATGGACTATATGGTTACTCGGGCAAATAAAGTGGGTGGAGAAGTGGGTAAGGATCCTTGCATTATGCAAGTATGAGATAGGTGGGTGGAGCTAGAGAGTGGTATAAGTGGGGTTTGAGATTTTAAGGGGTAAGTTTTAAAAAAAATTGCTAAATACTCCCTCCGTCCCGGAATACTTGACCTGTTTTCCTTATCGGGCCGTCCCTTAATACTTGACCTGTTTCTAAAAATGGAAATATTCTAACAATATTATATTATTTCTCACTCCACCCCTATTAACCCACCTACCCCCTACTCCATACAAAAAATAATTAAAAATTCAACCCCTATTTTCCCCCAACTCCACCCCTTTACACATGTCCCACTAACTACATTAAAATAATACCCCACTATCAACTACTACATATTAAATTAAATAAGTCAATTCAAGTCCCATTAAACTCTGTGCCGGTCAAATCGGGTCGAGTATTCCGGGACGGAGGGAGTAGAAATAAAGTAGAAGTGTAATCAACCAAAAAAAAATGGGATAAAAATATAAAAAGTTTAACAAAAAGATGGAGGAAGTATTTTCTCCTCTTATATGATTCATTCCCTTATATATTTGTAATTATTCCATATAATATATAAAAAAAACGTAGTACCATCTTTCAATTATTGGTCCGCACTCCATAATATATCAATCTTTCTATCTCTTTCATGGTTCCTACTCTTCTCGCACAATCTTTTTCCAACAATGAATAATTCAATCACTATCAATTTTTTACAATAAATAATTAACCCGCTGTCCACTTGCAATTAGTTTATTACTCCCTCCTTCCCGGAGTATTAGAAACGTTTTGACTTTTTGCACTATTCACATAATTCAATTTGACCCTATTTTATTTCAAGTATATGAAAACAAATGTTAGTATATACTATATTGTTGGTTTCATCTTAATATATATTTTTAAAATATTAATATTTTATAAGTTTTTATAATATGTAGTTAAAGATATTGGTGGTCAAAGTTGTGCATTGGCAATCGTGTCCAGTCAAAACGTTGCGAGTATTCCGGGACGGAGGGAGTAATTCAACTTAAACCTCCTAACACTTTGTGACAGTAAAAGTGTAACTCATATTAAAATAAAGAGGGGATAGTTATAATAAAGTATGAAGTATTTATTAAACAATTATGATGATTAGTTTCGTAATGTACATATTAACGTAAATTTATGAAGGGAAATATTTTATTATGACGAGTTATATCTACTAAAGGGTAAAAATTTTCAAAATTAAAAAAATTAATTATTTAAAATAAGAAATTATATAAATTTAAATGTATGAAATTTGTATCATCACTTATTGAAAATATTTATAATTTTAAATTAGTAAGAGCTTAATATTTGAATTTTTAAACCGTGTAAATGCACGGGTACTATACTATTTAATTAATTAATATTAATGCTTGTTTGATGCATGGTTTTCTTTTGTACATTCTTACAACATAATTTTCGTACTATCTTATCTGTAGGACTGAAATACTTTACTCCCTACTACTCCCTCCGTCCCGGAATACACGTACCGATTCGAGTCGACACGCTTGCCAATGCACAACTTTGACCACCAATATCTTTAACTACATATTATAAAAACTTATGAAATATAAATATTTTGAAAATATATGTTAAGGTGAATCCAACAATATATTATATGCTAACTTTTGTTTTCATATACTAGAAATAAAATAGGGTCAAAGTTAATTATGTGAATAGTGCAAAAAGTTAAACCGGTGCGTGTATTCCGAGACGGAGGGAATATTAATTAAAATCTTATGCAATGACAGGAAAAGTACGTCGAAAATATGAAGCATGCATACATATTGCAGAAGATAGGCTGACAATCGGAGATGAAGATAAAGCTACAACTCTACTACTTCTTGCTTCTTTGCAGGAAAAGTATCTCACAAAATTGCACCTTCCCGTACTTAAGTTATTACCTAATGTACCATAGTTCACACCAACCTTTGGAGAAAATGTTGCCGCACCTGAAATTATTAATACAAACTGGTTTTAAATTTAATTGAACTTCATTAATCATTATTGAATCAACATACCCAATTTATAGCTCTATAGTTGCAAATTAACCCACAATCTAACATCAATAAATAAATGGCATCATACTTTCTCATTGTTGCAAGACTATAAATTTATGCAATCAATCAAAACACCATAATAACTCTAAGAAGATAAGCAGATTAAACAAACATTCAATCACTTCATGCATTATCCTCTTATTCTAACTGTACGGGGTGTCCTACCGGCACCACCTGGTACCGGCAGAACTCCCCGTATGTAAACTTAACCTGCAGGTAATCTGGTCATCTTAGGTAAATATCCTCTACCGGCATTATTTGCAAGACAACCTACCGGCATTATCATGAAGACAACCAACCAAGGGTCACTATCAACAGGTCGCTATCTAACCACAAGGGACCTACCAGATCGTACCCTTGGATTGGTCTATATAAGGAGCACCTCATTTATTGCTATGAGGTACACAAACACTTAAACACACTTCTTTCTTACTCCCTAATCATCTCTTAATCTCTCAGTAATCTTACTTAAGCATCGGAGGGGGGATCCTCGAACCACCCTCGAGGCTAGTTAATCCATTCTGTTGTGCAGATATCAACCGGCAATCTCGACAGGAATCCAGTATCCCACAGTCAGCTGTTCTCATTCCACACCCGGAACAATTGGCGCTAGAAGGAGGGGACCTTATCCCTTGAAACGGTAGAACAGTCAGCATGGATTTCTCACAGAAAGACGGTAAGAAATCAAAGAAAAGTCAAGAAAAAGCAACAACCCCACAACCGGCGACAACCTCCAAGTTTCAACCCTCACTTCTAAACCCCGTCCATCCGTCACAAGCACAATCAGTTATCAGCCCAATAACAAAAAACACCTCGATACCGGCACAAAGGGAATTCACAGTGGAGGATGATGATGAGTTAGAAATAGAAAGCCCTGCCAGAGAGCAACCGAAAACTCCGCTGGAGCAGACGCTGCAGGAGCGCCTGTCTCCCCTGTCGGAAGTATTCACGGGAGAGCAATTGAAAACACTGTCAGCGGTGATGGCCGCTTTGTCAGAGCTACCAGCTTCGCAGCAGCCAGGGTCAGTCGGCAGTCTAAGAAAGACCAGGTCGGCGGTTCCCCAGTTACCTGTTAGGGATCTCCTAACCGCCCTGAATCAAGAAAACACCCCAGAAAAAAGAAAGCGCTCGGATCCGGCGGAAACAGAATGGCCTGAAACAGAGCAAGTCCCCACCGCGGAATATGAACGAAGAGCGCCGGTTCTACAGATAGCTAGACGGCAGACAATCCAGCCAAAGGATTCTCCCCTGTGCCGAGAAATCCTAGAAGAAAGGATGGAAAGGATAAAAATCCCGACAGGAAGATACGATGGGACGACAGATCCGGAGGATCACTGCACCACATTCGAACAGCACATGATGTTGTACACTGATTCTGATGCCATGTGGTGCAAAGTATTCCCATCCACACTCCTAGGAGTGGCAGCGAGCTGGTATAAGGGCATAGAGGCACACTCCATATACAGTTTCCGACAGCTGCAGGCGTCGTTTTTGTCACGATTTGTGAGCAAACAGAAGAGAAAGAAATCATCGGGAGAGTTGATGTCGTTCGCTCAAAGAGATAGAGAGCCGTTAAGGGATTATCTCACCCGCTTTAACAACGAGTCAATCACTATTCCCAATTTGCAGCAGGAGGTTGCTGTTCTGGCTCTTATGAGGGGAATGCAAGAGTGCGAATTCAAGAAATATCTCAGCCGGAAGTCATACACCAATCTGGGTGACGTCCTGCACAAGGCCAACGAGTACATCAGGGGGGATGAAATGATGAAGATCTCCAATGTGGTAGTGGCAACCGGCGGAAATGTCGGGTACAATCCAGGCTATAACCCACAGACGGGAAAAGGAGGAAACAATTTTCATCAGAGCAATAATCAGCAAGGGGCAGGCCAGAGAAACCAGAATAACAGAAATGCCAATCCACAAGGGCAGAGAAGCCGGCAAGACAGAAGGGAGTCCAGAGGACTCTTTGATAACTACACTCCGCTGAACACACCGCGGACGGCAATTTATAACATAAACAACAAGATGGATGGCTGGAGAAGGCCGCCACCAATGCAGAGTAGGGAAAGGAATGTCAAGAAATTCTGTGACTTCCATAATGAGCACGGCCACCTAACAGAGGACTGCAGAGACCTCAAAGACAACATTGAGGATATGGTCAGAAAGGGGTATTTCTCACAGTATAGGGCAAGGCAGGGAAATGGTAACAACAACTCGGTGGGAGGAAACCCTACCAATTCATACCGGCCACAACAGCAAAATCAACAACAATACCCTAGAATCGAGCAACCATATCAGCCGCCTAGAATCGAGCAAAAACAGCCGGAAACCAGTGCCAGAGCAGAACAGAGGGATGGCGGGAAAAAACCACCCGTGTATGTAATTTCTGGCGGCCCAGTCCACGGAGGGACAATAAGCGGCGCTAGTAGAAGCTTGGAGGAACACAGGCACATGGTAAACTTTCATAACACAAGAGTGTGGCCTAACCCACCCAGCATACCAGTGATGACATTCTCGGAATCGGATTGCAGAGGCATCATTTTCCCGCATGATGACCCACTAGTTCTTACAATTGATATAGCAAATGCCGATGTGAACAGAGTACTGGTAGACGGCGGCAGCTCAGCAAACATCATCTTCTGGGAAGCTTTCAAACAATTGCACATACCAGAGGACGAACTTCAAAGGGTAAACTACCCAGTAATCGGTTTCTCAGGATCTACAGTGTACCCAGAGGGTAGTATAAGGCTGCCGGTGAAAATCGGAGAAGGATCCGAAATGCGAGATCTCATGGTGGATTTCCTAATCATTAAGGTGCCAGCGGCCTACAATGTGATCATCGGTCGCCCATTCATACATGACGTGCAGGCGGTAGTCTCCACCTATCACTTGACAATGATATATATGTCGAACCTGGAAAGGCCGGCAAAGATAAGGGGAAGTCAGTTGGCGGCAAGGTCCTGTTACTTGACTGCTTTGAGAACACCGGGAAGAATGGTCCCAGAAGTGAACTTGACTACTGAGCCGGCAAGGCAAGAGATACACTTGACTACTAAGCCGGCAAGACAAGAACAACTGTCAAAGAGGAAGAGCTGCACAAAAAGGGGTCGAACCGACCTAAACATGGAACACTTTGATGAAAGGCCAGTATCAGCACCAAGACCAATGCCAGATGGTTTGACAGAAAATATCGAGCTGGAGGCGGGAAATATGGATAGAACAGTCGTGATCGGTACGGAAATGGGGAGTGACATGAAGGTCAACCTCATAAGCTTGCTGAGAGAGCACGCGGACATCTTCGCATTCTCGGCGGATGAGATGCCTGGTATCGATCCAGAGATAATGGTTCACCGATTAAACGCCGACAGAAATGTTAGGCCTGTACGGCAGAAAAAACGTAATTTCTCCACGGAAAAAATGACAGCAATACAAGAAGAGGTGGATAAACTTCTGGCGGCAGGTTTCATTGAGCCATGTGACTACCCCGAATGGTTGGCAAACGTGGTAATGGTAAAAAAGTCAAGTGGGTCATGGAGAATGTGCGTAGATTTCACCAACCTTAACAGAGCATGCCCGAAAGATTTCTACCCCCTGCCACGGATTGATAGGCTGGTAGACTCCACTAGCGGTCACGCAATGCTCAGTTTCCTAGATGCTTTCTCAGGGTATCATCAGGTCAGCCTGCATAAATCAGACAGGAAGAAGGCGGCCTTTATCACAGATGCAGGAGTTTTCTGTTATAAGGCGATGCCGTTCGGGTTGAAAAATGCAGGGGCAACATATCAAAGGCTGGTTGACAAGGTGTTCGCCGACCAAAAAGGCAGAAACGTGGAGGTCTATGTAGATGACTCTATCGTAAAAAGCCGGAAGGAGGAGGATCATGTTAGCGACCTCCGAGAAACTTTTGAAACTTTGAGAAAATACAGGATGAAATTAAACCCAAAAAAATGCGTCTTCGGAGTAAGGTCGGGAAAATTCCTGGGTTTCTTGGTCAGCGAGCGTGGCATAGACGCCAACCCTGAAAAAGTAGAAGCAATCATCAGTCTGCCGCAACCCAAGAGCGTAAAAGACATACAGCGGCTGACAGGAAAAATGGCCGCCTTAAACAGATTTGTGAGCAAGTCGGCAGATAAGCAAATGCCCTTCTTCACAACCCTGAGGCAAAACAAGAAGTTCAAAAGGGGGACGGCAGAGCAAGAGGCCTCCGAAGCTCTAAAAAGTCACTTAAAAAACCTGCCAACAATAGCAAGGGAAAAAGAAGGCGGCAAATTACAACTATACATATCGGCGTCGCCAAAGACTGTTGCAGCAGTACTGGTAGCCGAAGCAGAGAACAAAGGGCAGCAGCCGATATATTTTGTGAGCCACGTGCTAAACGGCCCAGAAATAAGGTACACGTTGGTGGAAAAAATGGCATATGCAGTCCTCATCGCGGCTAGAAAGTTAAGACCATACTTTGATGCGCATACAATCGAAGTGCTAACAAACTTTCCTCTCGAAAAAGCCATCAGCAAGCTAGATACATCAGGCCGGTTGCTAAAATGGGCAATAGAGTTGTCCGAGTTTGACTTGGAATTCCGGCCAAGAACTGCAATCAAAGCCCAGGCATTGGCGGACTTCATAGTTGAAGCGTCATACCAAGAAGATGAAGTACAAGCTGAAGTATGGGATGTGTCAGTGGATGGTTCAGCTGCACAGACAGGCAGTGGGGCTGGAATAATCATGAAATCGCCAGCAGGAGACATTTTTGAGTATGCTATAAAGTTTACGTTCAACGCGTCAAATAACGAGGCAGAATACGAGGCAGCAATTGCTGGCATCCAAATGTGCCTCGCAGCAGATGCCAAAAGAGTAATACTGACAACAGACTCCCAGCTGGTAGCAAGTCAATTCAGCGGAGAATATGAGGCCAAAGAACCTTCGATGGTCAAATACCTGGAGAAGTTGAGGTCGGTGTCGGCTCAGCTAGAGAAATTCAGCATTAATCTGGTGCCCCGAGCAGAGAACACACTGGCAGACGCCCTATCAAAGTTAGCAAGTTCAAATGTCGCCGACTTGAAAAGAACAGTCATGATGGAAGTCATGAATAAGCGAAGTACGGAGTCGGAGGTAATACGGGTCATGGCCATCACAACTACCTCAGAATGGTACGATAATATCCAAACATACATACAGACTGGAGCGCTACCAGCAGATTTTGCAGAGGCCAAAAAGACAAGAAGGGACTCGGTTTGGTACATCATCCTGTGGGGACGGTTGTACAAAAAGTCATTTAGCCTGCCATTCTTAAGGTGCCTAACAGCATTCGAGTCAGCAAGGCTGATCGAAGAGATGCACGAAGGAACATGTGGGAACCATGCCGGTGGAAAACCCCTTGCCATCATCTGTCAAAGGCAAGGCTATTACTGGCCAACAATGTTAGAAGATTGTCGAGCTTATGTAAAAAAGTGCGAGAAATGTCAAAAGTTTTCAGCTGTGATAAACTTGCCGGCCAATGATTTGATGCCCATTCTGAACCCAATCCCATTCGCACAATGGGGAATGGATATTGTTGGACCATTCCCAATGGCGGCTGGAGGGCGCAAGTTCTTAATAGTAGCAGTGGACTACTTCACCAAGTGGATAGAAGCAGAGCCGGTAGCAAAAATAACGGCAAACCAGGTGAAAAAATTCATATGGAAAAATATAATAACAAGATTCGGGCTGCCGCAGGCAATAGTTTTTGACCATGGAGCACAGTTTGATTGTGCACCCATACAATGCTTCCTGGGATTATACAGAGTAAAGTTAGCTCACTCGTCAGTATGTCACCCACAGAGCAATGGGCAAGCAGAGGCGGCGAATAAGCAAATCCTGGCTGCACTGAAAAAGAAGCTAGAAGACTGTAAAGGCAAATGGGCAGATCTTATGCCAGAGATTCTGTGGTGCAACAGAACTGCTATCAAGGAGGCTACCGGCGAGAGTCCGTTCAAATTAAGCTTCGGGTCTGAGGCTGTTATACCGGCAGAAATGGCTCTGCCAACCATGCGAATCCAGCATTACGATGAGGAGAGAAACGATCAGCTGCTGCGACATCAGTTGGATTTCATGCCAGAAATCCGCATGAAAGCAGAAGTAAGTTCGGCAGCATACAAAAGCAGAATGAGCAGAGCATACAACAAGAAAGTGAAGCATCGGCCTCTAGGAGTAGGAGACCTGGTACTGCGGAGAACGGCGGCAACAGGAAAAGGAAATGCTCAAGGAAAGCTGACAGCCAATTGGGAAGGACCATACCAGATATGGGAGGAAATAGTTCCTGGATCATACCGGTTAATGCAAATGGATGGTACCACGCTCAAAAACTCCTGGAACGCCAGTACTCTGAGAAAGTACTATGTTTGAAAAAAAAAAAAACTGTTATGATGATGTATGAGCAGGCTGATTGCAATAGCAGTCTGCATTTTGCTGTTATGTATAATTAGGACGGTCCTCAAATACGACCAGTCCATAAATGAAGGAAGAAAAAAGCAAAAAACAAACGCTGCATAAATCAACACGCAAAGGTAATGTATGGATGTGATTAGTAACAGTAAAGAAAATAAATGCCGTTTGGGCACTTTACTGCGAAGCGTAGCAGTCCATAATAAAGTTGTTGTGATTAGTAGCTTTGGAGAAAATAAATGTCGTTAAGGCGCACTCCATTGTGAAGCGTAGCATTCAACGAATTGTATGGTGTGACTAGTAGCCGTACAGAAAATAAATGCCGTTTGGGCACTTGTACTGCGAAGCGTAGCAATCCATAATAATTTGTTGTAATTAAAAGTGTTAGAGAAAATAAACGATGTTAAGATGCACTCCATTTCGAAACATAACAATCATTTCGAAGTGTATCATTTCAACAAGTTAAAAATATAGAAAGGCCGTCAACAAATAAGAGTTCATGCTAATAAAATGGAAGTATCATACGCAAAACGAAGTAAACATACAATCAAAAAACTACTTGTTATAAATGCATGATTACAGCAGAAAAAACACTAAAAACCGACAGCCATCACCAAAAAATCTTGCGAAGTGATTAGCTGATCACAAGGCACAAAAGATGTCGGTTAAAAACCGACACCCCTACAATAAAACGATGTTCTAAGATATGTTACATCAACAATAAGTGCCCTAACAGCATCTGGCAAAAAGTCAAAAGCCAACCGGCTAAACTAAAAAACCCTAACATGTATGAGGCCGGCTGGGAAAAGTAGAGGATCCGCAAGAAGAGGAGGGTGATGACTGCCAAGACCGTCAAACGGCACGCTCATCACCAGACCAGTAGGCATCTTCTGGAACTTGCAAGGGGGGCAAGATTCTTTGATTGGCATTGCAAATCACAGCCTCGGGTAGCTCCTGAGGCTCAAAGCCGGTAGCAACCTTGTACAGCTCCTTCTCCTCATACCCAGCCTCAAATTCTTGCCACCCATCCTCATCCAGCTTCTTCACATGGCAAACGACCCGATGAGCAGCGCACCAACCACCGTTATGGCGCAGAGTAAGAATATCATTAAACCAGTCAGACTGGAGAAGCTTATCAACAGCTCTCTTGGCGGCAGTCTTCTTCACCACAGGCAAACTCTGGATAAGACCAGTCAGCTCCTCAGTCAGACCGTCTGCCCTCTCAGTTTCAGCCTTAAGCTTCGGCTCAACCTCTTCCAGCCGTCGGTTCGCCGCCTCCAAATTCGAAGAAGCACTCTCCAACTTCTTCTCATTAATCTTCAAAGCAGATTCAGCCGCCTCAGCCCGCTTCTTCAGCTCGGCAATATCAATGCTATTCTGCGTCAGCTGCATCTGGTTCCAACGATAGACATAGTACAAATCCATGCTGGATTGAACAGCCTAAGAAACAAAAAAAATTGTTGTACAAATGAGTAATCAAAAAAAAAAAAAAAAAAAAAAAAAGGCCCGATAGAAAGTTGTAGCAAGCTAAGCAAGAAATACCTTGTATAAATCGTTGAAATGCTGAGCAGCAGGGGCGTCAATCTGACCCTGTGGCCTGTCAGCAGGAGTAATCAGATCCCGAAAAGCACGGTAGCCCAAATCCCCACCGTCCTTAGTAGAATCCGTCGCCACCGACTCCCCACACAGCAGATCAATGTTTGGGTAGAACTGATCGGTGGGTTCGCCGCCAAAAGACCCGAACCATGATTTCATTGCTTCCGGGATCTTAAAGGGGGTATCCTCAATCCAACTGCCGGTACGAAGCGGCAGATGATAATTTAGTCGAGAATCACCAGATCGATTCTCGCTACGACTAACAGGAGGCATACTAGAATTACCCCCTGTCACTGCGGCCGACATGGCACAGTGCTGAAACGGAGCCTCATTCTCGCCGCCACGATCTTCCTCGTCCAAAATCTCAATGGACGGCTGCGGAGACGGGTGAACCGCAACAGCAGAATCAGCCGTCTTTTTGAAAGCATCGTCAGCATGGATTTCGTACTGATCAACAGCAGCCGAAACATCATCGCCGCCAGCGGCCTTAGACTTCTTAGTGGGGTCAGAACGCCCACTAGTAAGTGACGACCTCTTTCGAGTCCTCCCACCACGGCCGGTTGGATTAGATTGCATAGTGGGCGGTTGCACAGTCTTTGGAATAGAGACAGACGAAGATTTTGTTTTAGAACCGCCGGCAACACGATTCTTCGCAACAGTAGCAGTTGAGCGACGGGAGGAGGCACGTGTGGAATACGTTGATATGGTGTCGTACTTTCCGTTAGGCGGCGGAGGCTGCGTACACACAGGTCGCCAATTCTCGTCAAATCCGAGAATTTCTCTATCCAATGTTTTAGTACCTGCAAAGACAACGACTCAATTAAAACCGGCAAAAAACTTATGCAATACACAAAGCTATAAATAGAAATAATAAGTACATCCCATTCGGCTGAAAATATGTTTACCAAAGCAGTGGGTGTTGCAAAGGCCGACAGCGGACAAGGGCTGATTACCCAAAATATAATAGGCATTAGGGAGCCAATTTCGATTAACAGCCTGTTTTTTGCTGAGGCCGACATCTAAAATGTCACACGCCAAATAATCAAAAGCCTTTCTCTCCCGCCGGCCCAAACCACGCTGGTCATACTGCTCCATTCGAGGCCGGGGTTTAGAAAATGTCCGTCGGAGCAAAAAGCCGTCAGGAACTTGAACAAAGTAAAAGCGATCCTGCCAATCTTTACAGCTCGACAAAGGAGGATGCACAGTCTTTCTCTTCGTTGCGCTATACGCCGACATCCACCCCGTCTCTCTGAAGGAAATAATGCCCTTGGTCCAAGTATGCATTCTATGTTAAGTCTAATAAATGCGGTTCAGTATTAATTAACAAGTTAATAATTCAGTGAGATCAAGTGAGCTGAATGCCTAGCTAGAGGCCGCTTCAGTTCAAGTGGAATTAATGATATTAATCCACAGCTTACTCTTGACTGAACCCGTAGGGTCACACAAATAGTACGTAAACGGATCAAGTATTTAATGGCATTAAATACTCCATCTATGAATATTCGGAACCGACGGATCTTGGTTTCAGTGGGAGCTAAGATCGTCACAGGCAAGAAATGAATGCTCCGGAAACGATGATATTGCCGGAAACGGAAATATGGATCGTATCGGAAATATAAATATTATCCAAGTCGTAGATGTTGCCGGAAACGGAAACATGGTACGTATCGGAAAATATTATTGGAAATGGAAATATTACCAGAATCGGAAATATTGCCGGAAACGGAAATATTGTCAGAATCGGAAATATTACCGGAATCGGAAAATAATTCCGGAAACGGAAATATTAAATATTTGTTCGAAACGGAAATTAATTCCGGAATCGGAAATATTAAATATTGTTCGTATCGGAAATAAATTCCGGAACTGGAAATTTAATCGGAAGCGTATCGTACGAATTAGCATCGGACGAGGCTTGCCGGACGAAGGCCCAGCACGAAGCCGGGGGCCATCGCCCAGCAAGCATGCGCGCCACAAGCCCAGCCAAGGCAGCGCCCAGGCCTACCGCAAGGCAGGCCCAGCGCGCGCCAAGGGCCACGGATGCGTGGGCCGCGCTGCGTGGGCTGCTGCTCGCACGCGCATGGGCAGCCCTTGTGGCTGCCGTGTGTGTGTGAGTTTGTGCTCATGCGTGATTCCTGAATCTACAAGAGTCAGTGTATGATTAAATTTCTATTCCTAATTGGATAAATTAATTAAATAGAATTCATGTAGGATTCTAATTTCAATTAATTCGTATCCTACTAGGATTACGATTCCTTTTCCATAACTCTATAAATAAAGGCCTAGGGGTCATAATTTATACACAAGTTTCAAAGTATTCAAAAGTGAGTTTTTTGAGAGAAAATTAAAACACACATCTTGCTCATAAAGTGCCGAAATTTTCTAGTACCTTAAGGGCGATTCTAGTTGGTCAATCTTAAGGCGGATCCGGACGTGCTGTGGACTATCTACGGAGGGACAACACTTGGAGTCCTAAAGACTTGTTCTTGTTCGGTTCGGGCGCAGCTAGGGAGGGCATGCAACAAAGAGTATGCATCTAAATTATGCTATATGATTATGTGTAAATAATATGTTGTCCTGGGTTAATGGTTGTTTCCGCATGATCTATGTAATGTCATATGTATCATAACCTAACACTCTCCATCCTTCTTCAACCATAACAGCCGCTTGAACAAATTCAACGTCAGCGGCCATTGTTTAAACAAACACAACCAGACATATGAAATAACAGTTCTGATGGTAGTAGGGGTAACTTGGGCCAAGCAGACGTTCCAAGCCCGGAATATTTTCTCAACAAAGGGGTGCAGAGGAAAGCGAAGCCCAAAATCGAAATGCTTCGCATACACAGCAATATGGCCGGGAGGACAGTCGAATATAGTTGCACCTTCATCCGGCACTACCAGCTTATACTCAGCCGGCAATCCAAGAAAAGTCCCTCCATGAACCACATGATTCTTCTTTATGATCAGATCGCGCCAAGACGTCAAAATCGCGGTTGTACGAGGAAGACTTTTTAAGGGAGGGAGTTCTTCTTTCCTATGAACATCCGTGGAGTCGTCGGTAAAATAAGGCTGTTCTTTAGCCTCATCCGCAAGAACTTCAGCGACTATAACGTCGGCCGGATCGTCATCATCTGAACCAATACCGTCGTCTCCAATGTCTGCGTCATCCCTACCAGAAACGCCAGCATCTTCACCATCATCACCCCCATGAGCATCAACATCCTTGCCGGCGGAATCCTCAAAGATGGAATCACCATCGGAGTATTCGCCGGTAGCCATATCAATATCATCATTAACAGACTCTTTACCAGGGCGGCGGCCACTAGTGCTAGCCGGTTGTTCGGAAGCCATCCTATCAGCCTGACCAAAAGAAACACCGAAGTTGCCAGTATTAGTTCCATACTGCCCGTGGCCACTGCCGGTGGAATTCAAGAATTCCCGGTAATCACGAATATAATACCGCACCGAAAGGGGAGAAACATCTAAAGCAGGCTCAGAAGCCGGAATAGGATGCTCGCGAGACCTCATTTCCCGTATCATTCGAGCCCGCAGATGATGTAGGGCATAACAACGCTCTCTCTCAGCCTGATTCAAACCCTCGTCATAAACCTCACGAATGGCAGTCCGTCTTAAATTAGATTGAGAGCACGGCTCCTCCCGGGCCCAACTACAATTACTCTCTTGAGGAACACTCCAACCGGTAAACCCAGAAGGCTGAGAAGAAGGGTTGTCCCCACCCACATTTTTGGTCATTTTGTTTTTAAGGCGGCGGATAATTAAAAACAAGAAAAAATTTGACACCACAGAAATGCAAAAACAAAAATATATGTATAGCAAAGAGTAGCAAAATAGAGGGGTGGGTACCTACTGTTTTTTCTGGAGTTTGAAATACAAATGAAGCACGCGAAAGAGAAAAACAGGGAGAACCTACAAAAAACACAGAAACGAAAGAAAATCAAGCACAAAAATAAGAGAGGAAGAAAAACCCGAAATTCGGTAACAACGAAAAATGAGGCTAATAAACCTTGGAAAATTCAAACCACAACAACAGCAAAAGCTTGAGAATCAAACAGCAACAAATTTCAGCGAAAAACCCAGGGGAAGAGAGAGAGAAAGGTCGGAAGTTCAAGAATAAAGTGGGTGAAATGAAAAATCTCGAAGAGGTTAAGGCCTTTTATTGGTCAAAGGGGGGTATGCAAAACGTCACGACCCGTAAGTCAAGCAGTTAAAAGGTCAGTTACATTCAGAATCAACGACCCAGATTAAGCGCACCAAATAACGCTCGAGATGAAGGCCACGTGGGAGAACGTGGGTAACAATCTCCCGCCACTTGCACGACAAAAATTCAAAAATAATGCCTAGTCACCCACAGCATCTTCAAGGGGGCTAGTCGTCCAAACCTTTTTCAAGGGGGCTAGTCGTCAAAATCTTTTTTCAAGGGGGCTAGTCGTCCAAACCTTTTTCAAGGGGGCTAGTCGTCAAAATCTTTTTTCAAGGGGGCTAGTCGTCCAAACCTTTTTTCAAGGGGGCTAGTCGTCAAAATCTTTTTTCAAGGGGGCTAGTCGTCCAAACCTTTTTCAAGGGGGCTATCGTCCAAATCTTTTTTCAAGGGGGCTAGTCGTCCAAACCTTTTTCAAGGGGGCTAGTCGTCCAAACCTTTTGCAAGGGGGCTAGTCGTCCAAACCTTTTTCAAGGGGGCTAGTCGTCCAAACCTTTTTCAAGGGGGCTATCGTCCAAATCTTTTTTCAAGGGGGATAGTCGTCAAAACCTTTTTCAAGGGGGCTAGTAGTCCAAATCTTTTTTCCAAAGGACCTAGCAACGGATTTCTTCATTCAGAGAGAAGGCGGTCGACAAACTGTTCGCGGTCTTTTCTCAGAGATACTCGCAATACAGTCAGCGCCCGCGCTTCACTCTGAGGGGGCTAGTTGTACCACCAGGTAGCAAAATAATACTTATTTTTTCCCATTAAACTCAGAGCAAGCGCAACAATTGTCATATATGCGCTTACTCTGAGGGGGCTAGTTGTACGGGGTGTCCTACCGGCACCACCTGGTACCGGCAGAACTCCCCGTATGTAAACTTAACCTGCAGGTAATCTGGTCATCTTAGGTAAATATCCTCTACCGGCATTATTTGCAAGACAACCTACCGGCATTATCATGAAGACAACCAACCAAGGGTCACTATCAACAGGTCGCTATCTAACCACAAGGGACCTACCAGATCGTACCCTTGGATTGGTCTATATAAGGAGCACCTCATTTATTGCTATGAGGTACACAAACACTTAAACACACTTCTTTCTTACTCCCTAATCATCTCTTAATCTCTCAGTAATCTTACTTAAGCATCGGAGGGGGGATCCTCGAACCACCCTCGAGGCTAGTTAATCCATTCTGTTGTGCAGATATCAACCGGCAATCTCGACAGGAATCCAGTATCCCACAGTCAGCTGTTCTCATTCCACACCCGGAACACTAACCACAAAATTATACGAAGTACTTCCGTACGAGTTACAACCGGCAACACAAGTTGACCAGCAGAACAACCATACCAAGAAAAACTAGCTAAGACACAGTAGACAAAAAAACCATCCTTTTGTCCAATCCTGGAGACTTTTTTAATTTATCTTACAACAATCCTGCAGACTTGAAAACTGATTTTTCGTTCCTCCAATCCCACATTGCCACGCTGCTTGATACTATGAACTCTGAACAGACAGCTATTGAAAACATTTAAAACTGAAAAATGGGGAAAAGTGAACATTCAACTGAAATAATTAACTGAAACTACTCAACTTCATCTACCAGCTCTTGGAGTAATTAATACTCCCTCCGTATTTATTTAAGAGATACACATGGTTGGACACGGGTATTATAAAAAAAAATTGAATGAAATAAAGTAATAAAACAAGTGGGGTTGAGTAAATATTTTAATAAGTAAAACAAGTGGGGACCATATCATTTTAGAGGATGGGGTGGGAGTGGGGTGTAGATAGATTATTTAATTAGATGGTGGGGTTGATAAGTTACTAAAAATGACAAGTGTATCTCTTAAATAAATACGGCCGGAAAAGACAAATATATACCTTAAATAAATAGAGAGGGAGTACCATATTACCATGTTTTTGCATACAGAAATAATGGTGTCTTGAGCTCTAAATATGAAAAACTCAAATAAGGAATAATAAAAACATACAAATTATTAGACATCATCATATTAGGCACTTTAAAACGTGAGTTACATTTCAATTTTTTTGGCAAATCCGAACCTAACAATACTCATCGTCTCAATCTGCTTCAAAACCTTTGCAACAAAGAAATGACCCAAATGTTTTGCTTTTGCCATTTATTTTCTCCCTTCTCATCAATATCAATACTTTAGTATTTAAAAAACATAACCATCTCCATTTCAATGACACCTAAGCAACATCATTTACCTAAGCAACATCATTTTGAAGACATGTGGCGGACACGTAAGCAACAACATTTTGAGACACGTGGCCTTCAATCCTCCCTTTCAGCTTCTATAACCTCCAAATTTAATTCAACTAGCTTTGGAGCCCGTTCAAAGAACGAGCAATTATATAGTGTTTGTTAACCCGTTTTTTTAAAGTGTTAATTTTATTGAGGGCTCGTGATTTTACTTAGAGTATATGATTTATATAGAGGGGATCAAATTTCTAAGTTAAAAAAAAATATATAAATTATATGTTGAATATTATTAAGTGTTAAAGAGGGAGATGAAGTAGTAGCGGTTGAATATGAATTCAATGGTGAATTGATGTTGGATGAGGAAGATGAAGTGGAAAATGCATCGAAGTTGTTAAATGCTTCGTATAACAACCAATATGAAAAATTGAAAAAAATAATAATAATAATAAAAAATCTATGGATGAAAGAAAGAGGTGACATGTGTCATCTAATGAAAAAAAATTATGGATGAAAGAAGGAGATGACATGTGTCATTTAATTATATATGGTTATCCTTTTTAAATATTAGGTATAGATTTAATTCAATGAAGTAATGAATTTTTTTCTTCAATTCCTAATCTTCTCCTCTTCTCCCTCCACCTCCCCTTCCAATGTAACTGAATTGAGTTTGTCATTTAACTCATAAAATCCCTTACAAATTCAACATCCCTTATAAGTACCTCATTTGCAGATACTCAGCAAAATTATTGATCCATCTTAGATGAAACCATTCTTTTGCGGGCAGCTTGTGCAATTGTGCTTCATGTAACTTATCATTTGCTTGAAAATTGTAGTTTCTCCCTCAAAAAAATAGTTTCAAATGAGTAAAAGCCCGTGCGAAGAACGGATCCAAAAGCTAGTTTCCTTGGTAAACGCCTCCGAAGTAATAATCTCCTCAATACTTTTTCCTTTCCGATACGGTGTTTCCAGCTGAGAAAATGATGAAGACCATGCAGAGTCAACAACATCTTTCCATTTCCCCTTGTGCTCATCTGATTGAATCTCTGGTACTCTACTAGACGACGCACCATCTAATGAATTTCCAGGAAATGATATCTTCAAAGTGTTAAGCAATGCCTTCAATCTCTTAGATATATCAGTGTGTTCTTTTATGCCATAAGAGACACAAATTTTCTCAAGGCCTTCTTTTATTTCCTCGTGACTTAACCCATATTTAATTATTCCATCGTAAGTGCCCGTGTTCCTTACATGTAACTCGGCTGTGTGACATAGGATGAACATACCAACTGTTTGGGCTCCCAATTGATTCTCAATTGGGCCACTAAGTCCAAAGCCCAATGGCTCTAAACAACAGCATCAAAACCCTACCAATGGCTAGTCAGCCATCCATCAAGGCCCAAGGCCCAATAGCAATAAATGACCTATGGGCATTTATTATGCAAACACTATAAATAGGCCGCCAAGGCTCACACCTCAAGGTACGTCCAATTTACCACCTCAAGACTACTCTTCTAGAGAACTTCTCTCTAGAATCCGAGCATCGTTCTTACTTAGGCATCGGAGGGGCTTTCCTCGGAAACACCCCCGAGGCTAGTGACTTTGCTCTTGTGCAGGTGAATTCGGACTCGACTCATTCAAGCAAGCAAGATCTTCAACACATACGAAAGGGCCTTCATTCGAAGCCCATTGTTTCCATCTTTACAACACCGGAACAATTTGGCGCCGTCTGTGGGGAAGAACACTTCAAAGCCTTTGAAAGACATTAACCGCCTCTTTCTGCAAAATGGTTAATGATGTTATCAACCACAATGATGACGATATGATAGTGCGGTCAGATTCGGAATCTGACGAAGAGGAGCACCCTCAATCGGTGGCGAGGTCACAGCCAAGCAGAGCTACGACCGCCACAAACACAGGACCTCCGATTCCAACTAGGGAAGAGCTCACTGCGGCCATGACCATCATGCAAAACTTCCTCTTCAATGAGAAGCAGCAAGGATTGGCAAAAGACCGCAGAGAAGAGAGGAGGACCAGGCGAAGGCTGAACGAGCAGCCCAGTGTAGAAGTGTCCAGACCCGAACGAGAGCTCCTCCCCTTGACAGGAACACACCTGACGTCGAGATGGATGGAAAGCACGTGGGACACCCAAAAAAGGGCACAACAACAACCAGATTGGTTTGCAAAACCATCGCCTACTCCAACAGCTCTCCAAAGCGAATCGACTACTCATAACACTCGGATCCGAAGCTCGGTGCTCAGCAGGTTGAGGCCCTCGGTCCACTCAAGGTTAAGACCCTCGATCCATACGAGACTCGGGGTAGGCGAATCAAGCAGATCTGGCGAACGACCCGAGGTCAGTAGCCGAGAAAGAAGAAGAGACAGGAGGCATGATCGAACCCCTAGCCCCCATCGTACGCCCGAACGTTCTAATCACAGAACCTCGGCGAACGAGGGCATCAGGGCTAGACTCGGGAAAAGAATCATGACTCCCACGTCATCCCCTTTCTCGGACGAGCTGATCAGGGAAGAGATACCAAAGGTAAGACTGCCAGCACACCTGACGTATAGCGGAATCACGGATCCAAGGGATCATGTCATCTCCTACGAGCAGCAAATGTTCTTGAGTCCCTACTCCGAAGCATGTTGGTGTAAATATTTCCCAACCACGCTAACCGGAGTGGCGGGAGAATGGTTTAGATCGCTGCCGAAGGGATCGATCAAAAGCTGGAAGAAGCTGAAAAAGAGATTCTGCACACAGTTCGTGAGCAACAATCGCCCCGAGCGAACCACGGCAGAACTGACCTCAATCCAACAAGAAAAAGACGAAAGTCTAAGAGAGTTCATGGCCAGATTCATGAAGGAATCAACAAACATACCAAACTTACAGCCAGATGTGGCCATCTTCGCCTTGAAACACGCGCTCCAGGAAGGGAAATTCCGTGATAAGCTCTCAATGAAAAACCCCTCCAAAATAGCCGACGTGCTCCAAATGGCTGATGCGTTCATCAGAACCGAAGAGTTCAACAAAGCCGCTGCAAGGTTGAAAGGATCGTCGGATCCGAGAGAAACAAAAAATACCCAGAGCAAGCCCGAGGGCGGCTCAAGGAAAGGGAAGGAGAAAGTAGGAGTTAGAGAGATGAGCCCGAAGAAAGACGGGAGAAGGGGTGAAATTCAACCCAGATACACTAACTACACTCCACTAACTCTGCCCCGAAAAGAAATCTTTAGCCTCAACAGAAATGATGAAAAGTGGAAACTACCTGGGAAGCTCAAGTCCAACCCAGCTCAGAGAAACAAGAACAAATGGTGCGAGTTTCATGATGACTTCGGTCACCACACCGAAGAATGCAACTCGCTGAAAGACAACATTGAGAACCTCGTTCGCCGAGGCTACCTGAAACAGTACTTGTTAGACCGAAGGGAGGAAAAAGAAAAGGCCGCAAGTGGCAAACAACACGAGCAACCCCAGAAAAGGGTCTACGAAGCAACAGGGCACAAGAAGAATGACATCCTAGTGGTGTTCGGGGGACAGAAGTCTGGCCAGGCCAGCAAGAAACACCTAAGAGCTCTCACCCATCGAGTGCTCATACCAGGAAATGCTGGATGATACGAAAAGCACTTGGGAGGTCTTCACTGACGGATCTTCCACAGTAAACGGCTCAGGAGCAGGAGTTGTACTAATCCCCCCAACGGGGAAAAGCATAGAGTATGCATTGAAGTTCGGCTTCAAAGCAACTAACAGCGAGGCCGAATATGAGGCCGCAATCGCAGGGATAGAGCTTTGCTTATCCCTGGAGGCCGAGCATGTTTGCCTCAAAACTGATTCCCAGCTTGTAGCCAACCAGATCCGAGGGGAGTATGAGGCCAAGTGGCCCAGCATGACAGCTTACTTAGCAAAAATTAAATCCTTAACGTCAAAGTTAAGATCCTTTGAAGTCATTCTCATCCCCCGAGGACAAAACACGCAAGCAGACGCATTGTCAAAACTCGCAAGCTCAACACTCATCGACCTAAACAGGTCGGTCCACGTGGAAGTTCACCAAGAGAGAAGCATTGACTTGCTACCCACCACAGTATGCAGTTTACGTACCGAACCCAGCTGGATGGACGCAGTAGTTGCATACAAAGAAAGGGGAGAACTTCCCGAAGATAAGCTGCAGGCGAGAAAACTGAAAAGATTCAACAAGTGGTTCATCATCAGCGCCGAAGGAGAGCTCATGAGGAAATCATTCTCCGCTCCGCTGCTAAAATGTGTGGGTCCAACAGACGCTGACTACATCCTAAGAGAAATCCACCTCGGGATATGCGGAAACCACATCGGAGGCAGGACATTGGCACACAAAGCCCTTCGGGCCGGATACTTGTGGCCCACTATGGTTTCCGAGGCAAAGCAGATGGCAAGGAAATGCGAGAAATGCCAAAAGTTCGCACCAGCTATCCATCAACCAGCTCAAACCCTACAATCAACACTGTATCCCTTACCATTCGCACAGTGAGGGTTAGACATCATTGGTCCCTTCCCCTCAGCTACGAACCAGAAGAAGTGGTTGATTGTAGGAGTCGACTATTTTAGCAAATGGATCGAAGCTGAAGCTGTCTCCTCCATCACCGAACCTCAGGTCCGCAAGTTCATATGGCAGAACATCATCACAAGGTTCGGCATACCAAGACTGATGGTTTTTGACCACGGGAAACAGTTCGACAACACCCCGCTACAAAAATGGTGCAAACAGTTCGGCATACACCTAGCTTACTCGGCAGTTTGCCACCCACAAAGCAACGGGCAAGCCGAAGCTGCTAACAAACTCATCCTCAACGCACTCAAGAAAAGAGTCGAGGATGACAAAAACAAATGGTTAGAAGAGCTACCCGGAACGCTATGGTCCCTTCGGACCATTGAGAAAAAAGCTACCGGGCAAACACCGTTCCACCTTGTATATGGATCCGAAGCTGTCATCCCTGTGGAAATCGGAACAGAAAGCTTGAGGATCCAAGCATACAACAGGTATGATGGGCTCCAAGGAGAAAGCAACAACCAACTTCTGTCCGAAGCTCTCGACCTACTAGACGAAGCTCGGAACGATGCGAGGACACTCAACGCAGCTTATTTGCAGAGGGTCAACAAGCATTACAACCGAAGAGTCAACGCTAGACCCCTAAAAGTCGGTGATCTAGTACTCAGAAACGCCGCCTCGGTTCAGAAAGGACGGATCCATGGCAAACTCTCAGCCACTTGGGAAGGACCATACATCATCCATTCCGAAAAAAGGCCAGGCACGTTTATGCTGAAACAGTTAGATGGAACAATCTTGAAGAACCATTGGAATACCGATGTTCTCAAGAAATATTTTGTATAATCTCTGTCTGTAAGCCAAGTAAGTTGTTTAATGAGAAGAGGAAAGCCATTGGCACCATGTGTTTCATTAAACCTATCTCTATATTTATTGTCCCTTTATATATACATGCAGCCTCTGATCTGATCAATCCGAGACTAAAAGCAGGTTGACTTTGCCCATTCCTTGATAAAATGCAAGAAATGACCAAATCATACACTTCAGGGAATCGTCCAGAATCCTCGGATTCGCGATACCCAGATAAACCTTGTTCGCAACAAACAATCGCTCGAATCAAGTTATAAAACTTCGGCTCAGATCCACGGATCGCCAAAGTCATAACTAAGAGGCAGACTAGCGATCTCTTGCCCAGGTTTCCGAACCACAAGAGATCGGAAGAACAATCCAGACCTCTGAGTAGATCGACGGATTTGAAGAGTCTGGAAATTAAAGAGTCTCTTAGCAGATCTACGGATTTGAAGAACTCGCAAAATTTAAGAGTCTCTTAGCAGATCTACGGATTTGAAGAACTCGCAAAATTAAAGAGTCTCTTAGCAGATCTACGGATTTGAAGAACTCGCAAAATTAAAGAGTCTCTTAACAGATCTACGGATTTGAAGAACTCGCAAAATCAAAGGGTTTCTTAGCAAGTCTACAGAAAGAAGAGCTCGAAAATCTACGGATTCAAAGACTTAAAACTCCGGAAGTGCAAAAAATTGAAAAGAGGCAGCCAAGTAACAAACATTCATTTTTCATTCAATATTCGGGAAGTACAAATACATCAAACAGCTCGGTACATACCCGAGGACCCTCAAAAATTGAAAACAAAATGAAATAGTTAAAATCGGCAGCCATCAACAGACAATACCGGCCTACCAAAGTACTAAGAAAGCAAAAAGAAACAAGTACAACGCAGCGCCGAGGCAAAAGGGGGAAAGGCAAGCACACATTCGGAAGTCCTCAACTGGAACCGACCGACTCTGAAGAAGACGACTGCCCGAATCCCTAACTCTTGGGAGTCTCAGGAGCAGCCCCTAGGGGAGCATCCTTCGAAGAACCCCCAGCAGTAGTGTCACCTTCGGAATTCGCCTTCTGGGCCCGAGCCTCTGCAAGAGCAGCTTGGCGTTCAGCTTCAGCTTCGTCTCGATCAGCCTGGCACTCCACCAAGTGATCCTGGGCCCTCATCTAGAGAGGAACTTTCTCATTCCAAGGGAAATGAGGCATATGCTTCGCAAACATGCGCCGAGCACCCAGGATGCCATTCCAGTACTGCTCTCTACACTGATCAGCAGTGTAGAGGTCAACTCGCTCTTGCTCCAACTTCCGAATGGCCGCATCCTTCTCTCGGATCTTCAGCTGGAGAACAGGCACCTTATCAGCTTGATTCTGAATTATCTCCCGATGCTTGACAAACTGATGCAGCCTCGCCTCCGCATCCTGGCTCTGCTTATCGGCCGCCTCAAATTTAAACGTCATCTCCTTGAGAAGTCTGTCTTTTTCTTCAAGTTCGCTCGCAAACTTGGCGGCCATATCTTCCCTCTCCTTGTCGAAGGAAGCTATTTTTTCAGCATCCTCTTCGACTTGGAAGGTGAGCTTCCCAACTTCGGCCCCAATCTGCTCAGCTGAAGCTCTAGCCTCACGACTGTACTGAAGATACAGTTGCTTGACCTCCACAAGCTCGGAGAAGAGCTGCCCAGCCTTCTGGTCCAAGATAGGAATATCACGAGCATAAGCCTCCTGATATCTCCTCAGTTGTCTCTCCTCAACCGAGCTACACTCGGAAGCGAACGAGGACCAGAAAACAGCCTGGGAGCGAAGGAAAGATGAGAAAAAGTAGGAAAAACATAAAACAAAAACACAACTCAAAGAGAAATTCCAACAATTACCTCATTCAGATAGTACTGGGCCATCATAGCCGGGTTCCTCTCTTCAGCTCCAGGAACCCTCCACTGCGGGTTGGCCCGAAGAAGATTCTCCCGAGCAGCTTCGGGACCCACCAAAGATCCCACGTGAGCCATGGGATCCTCCCCCAAAATCGGAGCCCTAGCATAGCGAGCCATCGCCTCCCTTACCTCCTCGGGGATCCGTTTCAGCGGAACATCCGAGCAAGGGTCAGCATGGATCAATCTATCCAGGGTCGAGGTCGAAGTAGAACCCAAGGTCGAGTGGCGCCTCTTCCTCGTCAGACCCTGTTCGGGCTGCTCCTCCTCAGCAGAGGGAACTTCCTTCTCAGCCTCGGGAACCTCAACATTGGGGCCTGTGAGGTCCACCATCTCCTTATCTGGACTTCTCTCTCTTTCGAGAGAAACGTCAGCAGATTCCTTCTTCTGCTCGGCCACGATAGGGGCATCCGAGCCAGGAACAAGGTCGGCTTCAATCGCCTCCATCACCTTGGTGATATCCTGGATCTCGATCCCTAAAGCAGCAGACGGCTTCAGCGGAGAAGGGATGGTATCTTCCTCAGCCAACGGTTGATCCACGGGCGGCGGTTCCGCAACCACCACACTCTTTAACTTCTGCCCTGGCAAGGGCATGAAGTGAAGGAGATTCTTGGGAGGAGGCATGTCTTCCGAAACCGTTTCCTACAAAACAAGCGTTCAAGGATCAGCTTCGAAAAAGGGAAAGATGGACTACAAGAAAAAGCCAAGTCAGAGAAAATACCTTCTCCGAGGACTGAGAAGCCTTCGCCTTCTTCGGATGCGCGGAAGACCTCAGAAGAGTGCTACCCTTCCTTTTCCTTTGATCCTAAAAAGGGAGACCAAGGGTCAATAAATTTAGAGGAAGACAAAGGAGGAAATAAAGAAAAAGGGTGAAGTACCCGGTTCCTAGATAAAGAGATATCTATCCGAGCCGGAGATGAAACCGAAGGAACGGCACGCGGCACAGCGTCAGTCCCAGGACCCTAGAAAGATGGTCCAGGACCAAGACGTTAGCCGACGGCCAACCAAAAAGAAAAGAAAAGACAAACAAAAACTTCGGGATATAGAAACACTCACCGGATCTGAAGTTGTCCTCAAATCAGGAAGCACGACCTTCACTGGAACAGCTTCGGGAGAGGAGGCAGAATCCCACGGATCAGCTCGAACTTCGGATATCCGAGCAACACCCAAAGGAGACAACACGTAATCCTTCAAACGAGGATTACGAGGATTCTCTTTCCCGAACTTGTAATCAGGAGCCGAGTCGTGAATAGTCTTCAGATCCAAAGAGATGCCCAAAATCACAGGATCAAGGCAGCTAAAGCCGTACTCTGCAGAAACAAAGCACAAAAACGAGTCAGTAAAACGAGGGAAGAAGGAGGAGGACAAACTCACTGAAAACACGGTCCCAGCCGAAATACACCTACCCCTGTCAAAAATCCTGATGAGACCGGCGACAGCAAGAATGTCCTCCCGCAAGATGTAGTTGAGGTTCGGGAGCCAGCTAGACGGCAGTTTGTAATTGTCCTCCCGAGCCAAAAACCACTGGAGGAGATCCACGTAGTGGTGATGGTTCCGATCCGGAGCAGCCACGCCTCCCATATCAGGATCAGGAGTCACAAACCACTTCGGAGGCCGATAAAAATTGGGATGCTTCGGATCCGTCGGCACGCGAACAAGCAACCACTCCGTCTTCCAATTATGGTCAGAGCTGAGGTAAGGGTATGCCGTAATATAGTTCGGCTCCCCTTTCCTTCGGGACTTTTTGTTGATGATGGTCCACCAACCATACCCATCACCCTTGGAAGCATGATTGAAAGATAGATCGTGGAGATCCCAAAAAACGGCGACAGAGCAGGGAAAGTTAACAAAATCGCACACCCATCTAAATCCGATGATGTGCCTCATAGATTTGGGTGTAAGTTGAGCCAAACTGATGTTGTACGACACCAGGAGCTCGGAAATAAATGGATCCAAGGGAAAACGGAGACCGTTCTCCAAGTGATGAGTGTACACAGAGATGAATCCCCTTGGCGGATGAGTCACCCGAGGACGCTCCTGATCGGGAAGCTCGCACCAGTACCCCAAGGCGTGCTGGATTCCGTATAGCTCCTCGGCCCTCCGATGGTAGTTCCCCAGCTTCGCCTCCACCAACCAGTCACCACTGACCGATTTCTCCAACGGACCATCGATCTTGGTGGTCTCATGCAAGATCGGGGCATACTTGCCCTTGGGATCAGCTTCGGTCCAATGAACTGGAAACTCAGGGTAAGGACGACATACACCCGAAGAACCAGCTTTCTTACCAGAAGTAGCGCGTTCAGACACGCCAGACCCGCCAACAACACCATCTTTGGAAGCGTCCCAACCAGTCGAACGTCTCTCCACCGGCCTCTCCGAAGGCCGACCCCTTGAAGTTTTCTGCACCCTTCCCGAAGGCACATCCTCCCTCTCATTAGAGGAGCCAACGACGAGCTTACTTTTGCCCCTATTCTTTGCCATGGTCGCGAATTCTCGGTCTAGGGTTTAGATTGAGGAGTAGAAGAAAGAACGAAGAAGTAAGGAGAATTCAGAAACAAATTACCTTTCTCCGAAGCGGAATTCGCCGATAAAACGAGCGACACCAGTTCCCGAAGTCTAAAGCTGGCTGAATTTCGTAGATCTGAAGAAACTCGAAAACCGCGATCGCCGGAAAAAGAGAGAAAGTTTGTCTAAAAGAGAGAGAAAGTAAAGTTTGAAGGAAGTTTAGCGCCCGGTATTTATAGAAAAGGGAGGCGTATCAACTTCTTTTCAACCCACGATCTCCACGACGCAATGCAAATCCCAACACTTGTCATCAATGCAAATCATCCCTTTTCAAAAAAGAGAGGGAACTTTTGGACTTCTGACAGTTGGAAACCCACCCATTTAAATCTAAATGGACCGGGTCTGGGGGGCATGTTGTTTGGGCTCCCAATTGATTCTCAATTGGGCCACTAAGTCCAAAGCCCAATGGCTCTAAACAACAGCATCAAAACCCTACCAATGGCTAGTCAGCCATCCATCAAGGCCCAAGGCCCAATAGCAATAAATGACCTATGGGCATTTATTATGCAAACACTATAAATAGGCCGCCAAGGCTCACACCTCAAGGTACGTCCAATTTACCACCTCAAGACTACTCTTCTAGAGAACTTCTCTCTAGAATCCGAGCATCGTTCTTACTTAGGCATCGGAGGGGCTTTCCTCGGAAACACCCCCGAGGCTAGTGACTTTGCTCTTGTGCAGGTGAATTCGGACTCGACTCATTCAAGCAAGTAAGATCTTCAACACATACGAAAGGGCCTTCATTCGAAGCCCATTGTTTCCATCTTTACAACACCGGAACACCAACTATTCCTTTTTGTTGGTTGAAAATAGCTGCACCAAACAACCCTTTCACGGCAAAAATGTCAAAACTTATAAGTTTCGGAAATTATGGTAATGCTAAACTATCACCGGGAACATTCGGGTTTGACAACGTCCCTTTGGTTCTCCACACAGAGTACACACTATACGGATAAGAACCCATATATATTTGCATCCCCACTGTGGGAGGCCGAGCCGCGAACACCGCCGGCTTCAAGTTCATCACCCCTTTTCCTCCGTATCCAAACAACAATCCTCTTTCAAGTTTAGCATCCTTGATGGATGATACAACCTGAAAGTTAGAACTAGTTTGCCCATTGTTAAACTGAATAACAAGTCTCCTAACATCTAACACACTCTCGAGGTACGGGAGAAGAACATGGCCACATGTATTTATCAACATATATCCTCCCTCATTTGCTATTATGTTTCCCGTACCCGAACCCGAACGAGCGTTGTTCCTCACATCATGTATTCCTTTATATTCAATCTGGATTCTAACTACATTTGGATCAATTTCATCCCAATATGACTTAGCTCTCAAACGCTCGTTATCGGAAGCCTCCGTAAACATCATCTACAAACAAAGCCTGAAATTAATATTGTGTACCAGAGTATATGGTACTAATACGAGTAAAATACTTATGCATATAAATTATTTAGTCAAACAATATCTTTTATATTTAGGCTTTAGAAGGTCAAAGATATTGTGTGTGATAATTATTCCTATTGGTAGAAAGAAATGAATATATGTATCATAAACCCACCCAAATTTTAATATTTACTTTCTTTTGTTCTCATCTATACTTTAGACAAAAAAAAAAAATATCAAAAATCTCAATAAAAATAAAATTATATCTATATACATCAGCAAGTTTATCAACAAAAAATTGTCTTTTTCCCTTTTTCTTTAAATATAATCCTTCTAAAGTAAAAATAAAAATTCTCTTTTTTTTCTTCTCTATTATAAGGGGGTTTGGTGTAATTAGGAAAATCACCTTTTTTTTTTTTTTGATAAAGAGTGGAATTAAACCCCCATCTAATTAACAAATTAAAGAAAAGAAACAACCAAACGGAACCAGAACAAAAAACGAACAAAAGCCAACAACTAGGATACACTACTTCGGCCAAATATTATGTCATTTATACTCCGTATATGTATGCTACGGCAAGAAATACATAAGTATCATCTTCTCCATCCTCTCAAGTCTCCAAGCTAACGTACAACATATATATAATTTTTTTTACATAACACATCCAAATTAACAGCAAAAAATACACAGATAAAGAATGCACATAGAAAAAAAATTATAGAAAAAAAGCATACCGATGGCTGTGACATTTTGGGTTATTTGTTCGAGCCGAGTATTACAGAAGATCCGAAGCTTGAGTGTTCTTGCCGGCCAATTGCCCTTAACACCGAGAAACAAAAGCTTGATCTGCAAGATATTTTTTTTAAAAAAAAAAAAAATCAAACTTTACCGAGAAAAACAAATGAAGAGATAAAACTACATGAAGTGATTAAACGAGAGAAGCCAAGAGAAAAGAGAGAAACCTTATGCTTTTTCGGTACTTGAAAATGAGTTGCTTTGCTCGGTGAAGTGGAAGTGCAGAATATATAGGACTATAGGAGATTAGGAGTGTAATCAGTTTGGTAGTAGTAGTATAGTAACTATGGAATAAGGATGGATTGGGCCACTCTGCTGCCTCATCATCATATTTCAAGCTTGTTTTTTGTAAATAAATGTATAAATGTGTAAATTGTGATGTAAAGGGTAGGACACGGAACTTCCATTCATGTATACATAATTATTATTAAAAGTTTTTGTATTTCTTTGGTTTAATCTAAAGAATAATATTCTTGACTTAGTTACTACTCCCTCTGTCCCGGAATACTCGCAACGTTTTGACTGGACACGCTTGCCAATGCACAACTTTGACTATAAATATCTTTAATTATATATTATAAAAACTTATAAAATATTAAGATTTTGAAAATAAATATCAAGATGAAGCCAACAATATATTATATGCGAACACTTGTTTTCATATACTATAAATAAAATAGGGTCAAAGTAAATTATGTGAATAGTGCAAAAAGTCAAACCGTTGCGAGTATTCCGGGACGGAGGGAGTACTCAATAGCATATTTCTCTTATTCTTATTTTTTTAAAAAAAACTTCTAGGATAAAAAGATAAACTCACAATGTATTTTTGGCCTTCTGGAGCTCATAATATATTCCATAGATTTTTCTTATAGTACTACTTCCGCCCAATATATCTTGGAAATTTTACTATAAAAAATATTTCTGAACAAAAATTAGAAATATTACATCTTTATTGTTTTGGTATGTCAATTTACAACTTCTTATTTTATTGAGCTTTCCTAAAATGTAACCCGTGTATAGAACGGGCCAAAAAACTAATTTATAATTTAATGGCTCACATGAAAGTAAAAACACGGAGTCATAAACAATTGGGGAGCGAGTTACCAAAAATGGAATTGTGACTGCTTTAAATTAAAAAAGGGAAATTCCCACTAATACACTTCTACTATTGGCTTTTGCCAACAATACACTCAATATAAATTGACTTGCCAATAGTACACTTATAATGTTACTACGAAAATGATAAAGGTCGCAACATGCGACCTTTAAGCCGTGTCACAATGATGACATGACATGCTTATGTGTCATGATTTAAATTAGAAATTAAAATATTTAACTTATATTATCTATTATACATGTTATAAAAAAAGGTAGGAAAATCTTAATATTCTAATTTGTTTCCTTATTCATATCGACTACCTTATTTACATATTTCATAGTAGAAATATTGCATTGATAGTAAAAATATTATATTGACGTGTATCCCACGTGGCGCCTATATGTACCAATTAAACTGCGACACGTAAGATTGCGACAACTAAATGTTGTTGCAACTTGCGACCTTTATCATTGTCCATGTTACTATATAACTTTTCCATTATATAGTTTAACTATGGTTAATCATTGGTTAAAAGTAATTTTAAAAAATAATTAAAGAAAAAATATAACACACAAATTTGAACGCATAACCCTAATTAAATTGCCTTCCTCTTTTCTTCCTTTCTTCTTCCTCCGTCATTTAGAACCTAAAGAAAACTATACAAATCTACATTTAACTAAGAAAATGTATCTTGTATGGTTATGCCATTGGTATTTTGACGTTTAGTCTGACATGGTGATTACAGTTCCATAGTAACAAATTTTCTCTTTATCTTGTGTGGTTATGCCAACTGGCTAGGTACGTTATGCCTGTAGGACATGTTTAAATTTAAAGTTGTCCGGCTTTCAAGTACTTTGAGTTAGGGGATTCTTCACTTGAATGAAACATTCCAGTTGCTAGCAAATATCTCCAAATATGTACACATTACAACATACCATTGCTTCTAGATTATTAATGAATCTCAGGGTATTTACAAATACACCTAGATCGCACCATGACTTAAGTAGCAGGGAAATTGTGGTACTGATGAAATTTTGTGTTGAGATTCCTTTTACTTGAAGGAAATAGTGCCCTTGGTCCAAGTATGCATTCAATGTTAAGTCTAATAAATGCGGTTCAGTATTAATTAACAAGTTAATAATTCAGTGAGATCAAGTGAGCTGAATGCCTAGCTAGAGGCCGCTCCAGTTCAAGTGGAATTAATGATATTAATCCACAGCTTACTCTTGACTGAACCCGTAGGGTCACACAAATAGTACGTAAACGGATCAAGTATTTAATGGCATTAAATACTCCATCTATGGATATTCGGAATCGACGGATCTTGGTTTTAGTGGGAGCTGAGATCGTCACAAGCAAGAAATGAATACTCCAGAAACGATGATATTGCCGGAAACAGAAATATGGATCGTATCAGGAAATATAAATATTATCCAAGTCGTAGATGTTGCCGGAAACGGAAACATGGTACGTATCGGAAAATATTAATGGAAATGGAAATATTGCCGGAATCGGAAATATTGCCGGAAACGGAAATATTGTCAGAATCGGAAATATTATCGGAATCGGAAAATAAATCCGGAAACGGAAATATTAAATATTTGTTCGAAACGGAATTAATTCCGGAATCGGAAATATTAAATATTGTTCGTATCGGAAATGAATTCCGGAACCGGGAATTTAATCGGAAGCGCATCTTACGAATAAGCATCGGACGAGGCCTGCCGGACAAAGGCCCAGCACGAAGCCGGGCCATCGCCCAGCAAGCCAGCGCGCCACAAACGCCCCAAGCCAAGGCAGCGCCCAGGCCCACCGCAAGGCAGGCCCAGCGCGCGCCAAGGCCACGGCAGCGTGTGGGCCTCGTGCCATGGGCTGCGAGCTCACAGGCCGCGCGCGCATAGGCGCCCCTCGTGGGCTGCCGTGCGTGTGTGTGTTTGTGTTCATACACGAATCCTAAAGCTATTAGGATTTGATATATGATTAAATTTCTAATCCTAAAAGGATAAATTAATTAATTAGAGTTCTAATAGGATTCTAGTTTAATTAATTCGTATCCTAGTAGGATCCAGTTCCCTTTCCATACCTCTATAAGTAAGAGCCTAGGGTCATAATTTATAGATACAATTGAAATATTCTAAAGGTAATATTTTAAAGAAAAATCAGCCACTCACTTGCCCCTAATCAGCCGAAATCTATACTACCTTAAGGGCGATTCTAGTTGGTCAAGCTTAAGGCGGATCCGGACGTGCTGTGGACTAACTACGGAGGGACGACACTTGGAATCCTAAAGACTTGTTCTTGTTCGGTTCGGGCGCAGCTAGGGAGGGCACGCAACAAAGTTTATGCATCTAAACTATGCTAAATGATTATGTGTTAATAATATGCTTTCCTGGCTTTATGGTTTTTCCGCATGATTTATGTTTTGTCATATGTATCATAACCTATCAGTGGTATCACGAGCCTCTTATTATTTTCATAATCTAAATTGCATAAACATGGTTAAATATTACAAATTTGCAAGGAATTAAAAGGGGTGATTAATTTTTGTAATTGTTAATTAATTGCAAATTGCGTTTATTTAATTATATGTACGCAGTTTTTCGGCAGTTTTTTCGTTACTCATCCAAATCGAGTGATTTTTGTGTCAATTCTGCATGTAAAAGGCATTCTAAAATTTTGACAAAAATAATAGTTTTCGGCCGAACCCAGAATTCCCAAATTCGAAGCCTAACTATGACTTTTCGGAGGTTTTAGTTTTTCGAACGCAAAAGTTTGTAAATTTAAGATGTTAAATTGAATATTTGCGATTCTTGTTGATAAATCTTGAATTTTTGATTGACCTACTGTATATGTTTAACAAGTTTGAATGCCTAACCTTGTTAATTATGCAATCTAATTTGTAATTATGATTAATTTGTTGAAATTTGAATAATTTAGAATTGATTTGATTTTCATAATTAATTAATAATTTAATTAGATGCCTATGATTAAAAACCACCATAAAAATTGTTAATTTGTGTTAAATTTTAAATTTTTATGACCTAGATTTGAATCCATGTTAATCGGAAATTAATTGATTAATAAATTTTCGATTTTTCGCCCTAAAATTATGAAATTAATATGTTTTATTAATTTGTCATTAATTTTGAATTAAAAATTTTAAATTTTTTATGCAATTCGCTCATAAAACTTGCACGCGCAAAGCAATGGACGCTACGTGTTACCCTTAAGGGGTGTTGTATAGTGCGGGCATGCGACGACGAGCAAGGGAGCTCGACGCCCATGCGGTACGAATGCAGCGAGCAAGGCAAGTGGCGCACGAGCACAAGGCAGCAGCCCTGCCTTGTGTCGAGTGTTGTGCGCATGTGGGCGATGGGCGATGAGCGAGGGCATGGCACAAGGAGAAGCGCGCGCGCGCGAGGACGAGAGCTGGTCGCCCAGCGATCGCAGCTCAGCGCGCCAACACGCGTGGCCTCGAGCGCATGCTTGCGCGAGCAAGCGAGCGAGCACATCGTAGCTGCTGCGATGCTATGGGCGGGCAGGCTGCGCGCAAGCGTAGCTTGGCTTGTTGCGTTTGCGCGTGGCTGCTGCGATGACGTGCCATGGGCCAGCGATGGTCGTGCAATCGATGGGGCTTGGGCGCAAGCCCAAGTGCTCGTCATGTTACGATTGTCGAGTTTTTTAAATTTTAATTTGAGATTTTCAGTTCATGTAATTTTAATTAACTTTAAAATTAATAATTTAAATTGTTTTCTTGGATTTTAATTTTGAATATTATACTTCTTATAAATTTTATTTATTCTAATTATTTTACTAAAATTGAAAACCTTGAATTAATTTAAATTCGACTGAAAATAAATTAAATAAATGGATTCAATTATAAATTTATATGAGCTTTAAATTTTAATTAAATTTGTATGTTTCCGGTTAGACTAGAAATACATTTTTATGTTTAAAATTAGTAAAGCATATGAATTTATTGGTTTAAGTGGGAGCCCTTTTTAGTCATAAACTCTTGATTAGGTCTACAAATCCTTTAAGGTTAAACAACTTGATTAGAATTAATAAGGACTGAATAATTGGTAGATTATTGGTGCCCTTGATTAATTGCTGCAAATGTTTATATGATGCATACAATGTGTTTTAACTAACCAATTATGTGGGCCATTCATGATAATGAATGGATGAATGGTATATATTGTATATGTACTGTTTTGCAGGTTATGAAGTGACTAGTATGGCCCAAATAGGATAGAAAATATGGTCTGCGTACCATTAATTTGAATGTAATTGGTCTAATGCACCAAATTTGTTTTTCAATTTAAATATGGTTTGCGTACCATCAAATAGTTGTAATTAGTTTTAATTATAGCTTATCCTATTTGGAGAAAATGGCGCCTCCCACTGTGAAATTCAAGACGAAGTTTCCATTTTCGAGACGGACTTTGAAGTTGAAGCTTCAAGATGAAGTCGGGCCATACTAGATCACATTTATCTTATGCATGCTTTAAGTTATTTATTGCTTTAAATATGTCTTAATTATGCATGAGATTGTGGCTTGATTATGTTGCATGATTAAGGATTTTAGTTCACTTAAAATCTAACCAACATAGTAAGAGCCTTAAGTTCCAAACTTAAAAATTGAGTTAAAAGGTGTCATGCCAAAATAACACTTACTTGGATATCCTTTACATCGATCTTAGTAATAGTTTTCCGCCATAGCGAGGTGTTACTTGTCGATACTAAAGGGGTAAGGTACACAAATAATTGTGAGTACATGTTAGTTTTGGTGAAACTCAACGATATAAGTAAGGAGTCCTTTTATGTCGTGGCAAAATCGATAGGTTTACCTAATAAGTTCTTAGACGTACCTATCAACCAAGAGTAGTTTCTAGACTATTAGCAAAAGGTTTTTGCTTACCTAAAATGTTTTAGAATTGAGTCAAAATACATAATGTGCTTAATTCTTCAATGGTTTTAGGGTCTTGGAATCATTTTATTCACACCTGCCGGAACATTAAATTCGAATAAAATGCTAATAACTTGTTTAAATTGCATGAATGCTTTAATTTTCAAGTTATTACTCATGATAAATGTTTAGACTTTGCATGCTTCAATGTATGTTTTAATTATTGTTTATAATTAAATATCTTGCACTGCAGTAAACCCTTTTAGAAAGGTAACAGTAAATTTCCTCGATTGGTAGTGAATCCAAGAACGATTCACGGAAATGAGAGAAAATGAGCAATTTAAAATGTACGTTTCTTATAGCGACTTTTATGGTTGTTTTCGAGTATCAAAATCGAATGGGAAACCAATTGGTGCTTGTGAATTCAAAATACAATGTAGTTTTGAGATCATAAAGCATTGAGCTTAAACGCTCAGCTTTACCAATGATTAACAACCTAACATCTTTGTCCATTTAATTCTCGATGAGTCTAGTCCCTAGACATTCGAATAGATCGATGCTTAGAGAACTTTAGAAGCTTCTGGTAAGATCATCTAGTTGAAACAAAATATTCAACATAAATTAAAATGGTAATTAAGAACCTTGTTGGAGTGACATTGGACATATCTAACAAAGTATAAAAGTCAACACTAAAGAATTCATTTTTTAAGACTATAAGAATGGGTACAAGAAATAGGAAAACAAAGTAACAAATGAAAGGAATTTACAATTCCGTTTCTACCTAAAAGTTTATGTTTAAAGAGAAGTGACCTAGCAATCAAACTTCCTTGGTATCATATACCGCTTGAGGTTCTTACTTCGGTAATAACTCAAACAATGGAAGCTAGTATACACTAATGGCCTACAAGTAAGAAATGAAGCATGGCAATGCTACATTAGTATGTAGGGTCATCTAGTTTGTTTTAAAGTCCTTTCAAAGGCTGGAACTTAATGGCTATTTTGTTCCACAATCAGCATACCTAAATTTCTGTTTTCAAACACAGAAAGACTCACATACAGAAGAACAAAAATAATGTTTGTTTGTTTATTTGAATGAATTACGGGTTGAGTCAATATGCTTGATTAAAACAAACAAATCTTTAACAATAAAACTTTAATAGGTTCAAATCAATCTCTTGATTTTAGTTCCACTAACCTTTAGCATTGTTGCTTAGACCATATCAACAAGTTAACATTCAAAAGCTCTATTTTGATGGACTTTTTGAAAGTTGATTGATTTCTAGATCAATTTAAGACAACTAGTCTTACTTGTTGAAAGTAACAAAAGATATGAACTATGGTTAGAAAGCCTAGACAATAGAGTTCAAAGCTAAAGAAAGATTTTATGACTTTATTTCACATGGATTTGAGTGAATATAGGTTTATTTACTCAAATGTGATATAAGTTGAATCTGTTTGGCTAGTTCAAAGATTCAGAAGTATAAAATCCACTTGGCAAGAAATCATAAAGATCTAGGTTAGATCATGTTGTTGATTACTTATACCAAGAATGATCATCAATGATTGTGTGTTGTAATTTCACGATCTAGCTCCATAAGATATGGTATATCTAAGTTGGAATGATCGAAGTCGATTAGTACTTAATTCGATCAATGATGGATCATAAAGACTTTTTCCTATAATTTCTAAACAAAATGCTCAACTACCACCAAACTAAACCAAATTCGTCAAAGCTATTGAAAAGTAATTTCAGAATATCTTTTCATAATATATATCTAGAGAGTTGCCAAACTCAGTGGGAGCTTAGCGTTTGTTATTCAACAAACTAAGGCCCAAGTCTAGATATATGTTTCATTGTGATTTATTCAAATGAGACACAAGGGTATTATTTCTACCACGAATTTTTTGAGAACATAATGTTTGTTTGCTCGAAATGATGTCCTTTTGGAGATTCGTTTCCAAAATGACAGGTGGGAGAAAATAGACCTCGAAAGTCTTCGAGGCGAACAACAAACATAAACGGACATTCCAGAGGCTTTTCGAAGTGCTTCAGAAAATCCGAATTTATTCTTTAAGGACTTTAGAAGTGGCTTTAAAGAATAGACATCTCTTAGAAGACTTTACAAGTGCTTCAAGGAGAACAGAATATTCAAAGGACTTTCAAGTGGCTATTGATATTCTATTGTTTGATGTTCTATACCCAAGTAGGCATAGAATTCAAGTCACTGAAACTATGAGATTCTTCTATTAGATAGTGAAGAATCATGGAGTTCAGGTCACTGAAGCTATGCGATTCTTCTATTAGATAGTGAAGAAACCTACAACTTGCAGTCAAACTATTATCATGTGTTATTCCAGTAGGAACACGCACAAGAGGGGGGGGGGGGGGTGAATTGTAATTAGAACTTTGATAAAGTTTCTTGCGGAACTTAAGAAACAATCAAGGAACTGAGAATAGAGAAGACAATAACAACAATTGTGAAAACTTCTTGACACTAATCAAGAAGAGAATTATTTTATTATAGTAATGCCTCGATTACAATAATCTCTCCAACACAAGTTCCTCTCAAACTTGTGTTCCTCACAGTAATCTACTCTGATTACAGCTCTTTCACTTCTCTCTCTCAGACTTAAACTCTAAGTCTCAACAAGATAACTCTATCCTTACTAATACCAAATACAATTCGTGTTTGGATAACTCTAGATATTAATGATGCTTTTGTGTATATATGTCACTTAGGAACTTAGGATTAACTAGGACACAAACTGTTTTTAGAAAAATCTTTGACAATGCGTTTTTAGGAAAGCAAGAACTCTTAGAAAGTTTGTGTGTTTTTTTCAGAAAACTTCTTGGCCTTATATAGAGTTTTGTCCTTAGGGTTTGTTCCCTTCAAAAACTCAACTGCCAACAACTGACACTTTGATTTTCACGTCCCTAGACTTGAGGAACAAGGGGAGACCACTTCCCACACAACTTCCTCAACTGCTGGACGTGTTTAAGACTATGTCAATCACTGAAAAATGTTTATTTATTTTGTCAAAGTAAATAGGAGAAGTTTTAGGAAGATAAAAACTGTTTTTATTTAAGTAACAGAATGTGATGAAAATCTTATTCTTATTAAATAGGAAAAGATATTTTATTTAAAAGTATTTTCCTTAAAACTGTGTTGCTTGATATTTTTGACAAAAACACACGAGTAATCCAAGTTCCTCTAGTTCCTTATATACTACTTAACATATTAATATATTACATATAATCTAAGCAAGATAAACTACCTAGACATATATGTCTTTCCTTTGGTGAGGCATTCAACTCTGAAGCTTCACTTGTTCCAGCTCAGGAACAATAATGAGTTCCTCTTATGTTTAAATAGGAACTCGTTGCCATGAGTCTGTAATAGTTCTTGTGAATATTCGGAACTCTTGATATGTAACTGTGTTGCTCCTCTTGTGACTTCAAACTGGAACAAATACAACTTCCAGCTCTGGAACTCCAGTGACTGTTCCAAGTGTACATCAGGAACTTCACCATCTTATTCAAGTTCCTATCCTAATAGAAACTTGGGCATTTACCTGTTCAAAGTCATTTAGCAACCATAATCAGGAAGTTTGCAATATGTGTGTGTCATCAACCAAAACTTAGGAACAACAATATTCCCCCTTTTTGTTGATGACAACACTTGCAAACTTTTTACAAAGAGAGTAAGTACAAACAGGAACTTATACAGACTATTGTGAAACAGAACATAAAACTTTAAAAACAAAAGAGAAAGAGTAAAGAGAAGAAAGAAAGAAAGAAAAATAAACTTACAGAGAGATTCAGAGAGATTGATGCAGGAACTGGGATTGAGTGTGCCTTGGAAGTTTGCACCCTTGACTTCCCCCTGTTGACATCAACAAAAAGCATAGCACGAAATATAGCCATTCCAAACACAGTGCCCCACGATCAACGTTTGGCAAGTTAAGCTAGCCTCAAAGTATTAAGCCAACTCATACAATAAATTGAAAGCAAGCAGTAATGATCAAAACTAGAAAGCACAGATATGTGTAACCAAGCAAGTCAAAATAAGATGGAACAAATACCCAAGTTTGAAAATTATACAAACCAAAAGCAAATTAAAAAGATTGTTCCATGGCAAAAGATAAAAGAAACATGGGATAGGGTGATTTAGGCTTGGGATGGGGAACCAGAACCAGCAGTTTCTTCTATCACAGTCTCCTCAAAAGATTCCAGATTGTTGATCTTGGTGAGGATTGTGGCACGAGTTGTATTGGCTTGTTCTGAGTAGTGGTGAAGATTGTTTTGGAGAGTCTTGACACTTGTAACCAATGCACCTATGTGGGCCTGCATTGAGCTAATCCTGTGATCTGTTCCCTCCTGTAGTTCCACCAGACGAGCAACTGTTGCCTTCAGCTCCAATATCTGATCATCCTTTGTGTTCCAGGCACCCCCATGATCTTGAACATGTTCCTGTTCAGATGGAACACGACGAGCTTTGGACTTTTTGGAGGATCTGGGTGTCCTTTTTCTTGGCCCAACAGTTTCAGGAAGTTCCTCTTGATTCAGTGGAACAACATCCTCCTCTATGGGCATCTCCTTGACATCCCCTTCCTCATTTATTTCCATGAAGACAGGCCCTCTTTTCTTGTTCTCCTTCATTGCCACCCTCAAGCTCTTTCTTTTTCCTACACTCTTCCTGTTCCCTCGAGATAAAGGGACCTCTATTTGTTCGAGTTCCTCCTCCTCCTCCACTTCTTCTTTAACTACAGTTCCTTCCTGATCTTCCTCATCTTGTTTCTCTTCCTTTCCAGCCCTAATGACTTTACCCTGAAC